>NC_048221.1:121356093-121582248 GCF_002007445.2 Ailuropoda melanoleuca
CACTCTGCCCTGGAGATTTGATGGATTGAGCACTAGGAAGATTAGAGAATGGTGAATACCTGTAACCCCTCGGCTTCTCAGAGTGGCATCTTGGAAAATCCCATAATGATAAATGTCTGGCGTATACAGAAAGAAGTAAAAATGCATAAAAACAATCACTTCTCATCTAAGAACTGTTTATTGGGCCTCACCTTTTCCCAGCAAGGAGGGAGATATTAAAAATAGGTGGAGGAATTTAGGCGATGGACCACCAGTGTCAAGGAATTAAGTTATCCATTCCATCATGCATTCTGTCAACAAATGTTCATGAGTCTTACTCTGCCCCAAGCACTGGTTGGACTCATCCTGTCTTCAGGGGGCTCACAGTGAGGTTTGGTGATGGGTAACAAGAGACAACTGTGATGTTGTGGGGCAAGGGCTATAATGGGTTTGTNGTATACAGAAAGAAGTAAAAATGCATAAAAACAATCACTTCTCATCTAAGAACTGTTTATTGGGCCTCACCTTTTCCCAGCAAGGAGGGAGATATTAAAAATAGGTGGAGGAATTTAGGCGATGGACCACCAGTGTCAAGGAATTAAGTTATCCATTCCATCATGCATTCTGTCAACAAATGTTCATGAGTCTTACTCTGCCCCAAGCACTGGTTGGACTCATCCTGTCTTCAGGGGGCTCACAGTGAGGTTTGGTGATGGGTAACAAGAGACAACTGTGATGTTGTGGGGCAAGGGCTATAATGGGTTTGTGCACAGGGTGTGTGCGAAGGGGTGTGCAGGAGCGTGTGCGGAGTGGCTGGTAGGCACGCCAGCCCAGAGCAGACAACTTGAACTGGCTGTCAAGGGAGGAGGGGCGTGGTCAGGCAGAAAATGAGATGAAGGCCTACCCCACACAGAGGGACCGTGTGCAAGGGCCTGGAGCTTGAGACATAGGTGGTGCTGGGGCTTCATCACCCTGGACCACCCTGCCCACATCCGCTCTCTCAGAGCGCTCATACTTTATACGTATGTGCCACCGGCTTGCGTAGCAACAGTACCCGTCCCCTCCCCACTGAGGCAGTCTCTAAACAGACGTCTTGTCCCTGGACCCCCTCCCCCACCTCCCCCAAAGGTCCTGCTACAAGTGCTGGAAAGATTTCACCCTGGCCCTGGGCTCTTCTCTGACTTTCTCTCCGTCTATGGTAGCATTTTCCTCTCTAACGAGGACTCCACTTTCTGACAGATAATCCGTGTATGCAGCTGATTTCTACCCCAGCACAAGTGGACTCAGGGTACAAGCAGTTTACCCCTCCCCCACCTCCCCCAAAGGTCCTGCTACAAGTGCTGGAAAGATTTCACCCTGGCCCTGGGCTCTTCTCTGACTTTCTCTCCGTCTATGGTAGCATTTTCCTCTCTAACGAGGACTCCACTTTCTGACAGATAATCCGTGTATGCAGCTGATTTCTACCCCAGCACAAGTGGACTCAGGGTACAAGCAGTTTACACTCCAGGACGTTGCTGTCACCGCTCCCCTCCTCCTCCTTTGCAGAAAGAATAGCTAAGGCGGTGATTCCTNGGCGGTGATTCCTCATGCGTGGCCCTCCACCCGCTTCTCCACCCCGAGACCCTTACTGACTCCCCAGCATCCACTTCAGCGTCTCCTCTGAGAAGCCCGTGGCCTTGTGGCCCTGTGGCCTTGTGGCCTTGTGAGGATCCAGCGATAAGCCTCTCCTCCACTCCTCGGCAGGGATCCGGTGCTTCCTTTCACTGCTGGCCCCTAAGTGCCGGCACACAAAGGACGGGGAAAGAGTGAGCAGGAACTCACCTCCCTGCCTGCACTCCTCTTCATTTGTGTAATTATACTGTGGCTTAGTCCATTCGGGCTAACACGGTACCCCTGACTGGCTTATAAACCACAGAAATCTATTCCTCACAGTTCTGCGGCCGGGAAGTCCAAGACAGGGTGCCGACACGGTCATGTCCTGGGAGGACCCTCTTCCTGATTCTCAGTCAGCACCTCCTCACTGTGACTTGGTGAGAGGGGCAGGGAGCTCCCTGGAGCCCTTTTTGTAAGACCCCTAATCCCCTTCGTGAGGGCTTCACCCTCATGACTAATCACCTCCAAGGATCTCACCTCCTAATGCCATCACTTGGGGGGTTAGGTTTCAGCCTATGAATTGGGGGGCGGGGAGGCACATTCAGACCATAGCAAGGAGACAGGAATAGTTCCTTGGTGCTTATTCTGTCGTGCCAGCATTGGTCTAAGTGCCTTCCCTGTGTCATCTCATGTGATAGTAGGCTCACTGCCACTCAGCGAGGGAGGCAGTTCTGTTACCTGCATTTGACAATGAAGAAGCCGCAGCTCAGTGAGGTTAAGTAACTTGCCCAGCGTCACACAGCTAGCAAGGAGCAAACATGATTTAAAGCCAGGCCGACTAGCTCCACAGTCCACACACCTACTCACTACGCTCCAGGCCTATCACCAACCAATAATTAAGAAGACATTATTATTTACATATTATGATTAGCTATTGTTCACTCTTCATAAGTACCTAGCTGCATATTTTCCGTGGTGTATTTGTCATCCTTCCCATCCAAAATGAAGGGCAAAGTTCGAAGGCCTTGGCCCACAGAAGAAGCACATTTTGGAGAGCAGACAGCCTTAACAACAGGAACTAGAAAGCCAGGCCCTGGCTATAACCTGGCAGAAGGTTATAGAAAGTCCAGCCAGGTAACATGGTCCCGGCTTCCGTTTCCTGAAGCTCTAGGCCAATCAGGGCCCCTTTGCCTGAGGACTCTGGGTCTCTGCTGGTGGTGAAGGAGACAGAACCAGGTGATGGGAAGCCCTGCTCTTTTAGTTGTAATGCAAAGTGCCTCGGCCACCAGTGCTGACGGCACATTAGTAAAGAAACACCACCCGCTGTAGAACAGCCCAGCTCAGCTTTGTAGTCACTTCAGGCCCAAAGCAAACCTCCCTGTTTTTCATCACCTGGGCTGCTTCTGAGTTTTCTTTTCCCCCTTGTTGTGCTTATAGTACCACACTCACATGTCTACCTAAACTCCTTGTTTTTATAACAGAAATGCATTTTCTTATGGTTCAGAGCCTTAGTTAAGAGCCGTATCAACCATGGGACTTTGCATTTAAAAGGCTTTACAAAATCTACACACAGATTTGGTCCAACATCTATTCCTGAGATGATCTTACATCACTAAGCTCCAAGAAGGTGTGTTCCCACTGCTTTCAAATTACTGATTGCTTTCCCTCTGCTCATGGGTAAGTCTTGTGGTGGCAGGAAAAGGGAGGGCATGCAGCAAAGACCACAGCTTTTCAACTGGGAGCAGGCTGAGCCCAGGGCCTGAGAACCACTGGTGAGGCCAGTCGCCCAAGGACATCAGGTTACCTGGGGGTCTGAGGCCTCCCCGTAACCCTCAGGGCAACTGCAGACAAATGATGGCACACGGTTGAGAATCAGGAAAGAACTATATGCTGTGTTGTTTCCCTCTTGGCCCCACTTCCAGACTCAGATTTTCTTCTCTGTTGTATTGTTTATTCTGTGGAATGTTCCTTGAAGTCTTTGAGAACACTAACCTCAGCGATGGCTCCTGGGCATTAGGAAACCCCAAATGGAGCCAGTCAGGAACTTGATGAGGGAACTAGCAGGGGAACATTGCAGGCTGCTAATCTTCTGCTTCGGACCCTTCAGTAAACGCCTGTGGATCAAGTCTGAGCTCCTTCTCAGCAATGACATGTGACCCTGATCCGGCCCTCCCCCTCTTGAGCTTACCCGTTCCTTTGGATCCAAACTTCATTTATCCTAAGCGATTCACAATTGCCCTGACTGAAACAAGCGATTTCAAGCCTTCATGCCTTCTTCCACCTCTCAGACCACCAAGTACAACCTTTCTCTTCCTTCAAAAAGAGAATCCCTTAGCTCCCAAGCCTTCCCTGGGACTCCAGACCCACTCCCAGCAGTGTTGATTATACCGTCCTTTGCACCCGCCTCTGTGGCCTGATTCACTCCTCCATTGGTGTTCTCAGCCCTGCGCCACTTTCATTCTTTTACATGTCTTTCTTACCAATGAGACGCCCTAAGAACAGGGATGGGCATTATTGATCACTGTGTCTCCACTGCCTCGTACAGAGCCTGACTTGCAGCGTATGCTCAAGAAATGTTTATTAAATGAACAAACCCCAAATTTATTGGAGCAGGAACTCTTTGAGAACTTGAGATATGGTTTTAAGAAAAAAAAAATGCACCTGGAAAGCTCTTGACCAAAATTCCATCTCCATCCTCCATGACATCTCACTTCCTTCTACCCAACCCCAGGTAGAACAACTGTCCTCAGGCTGTATCCTCTCCATTTGTCTCCTTAACCATCCCACACCACTAGGCAAATGCTGGCATACATCAGCCTTGGAAACAAGATGGTTCCCATGCTTCCTGATTGCCTGCTCTGGGATCGTCTTAGCCCCTCCCCGATTTTCCAGGCAATTCCCTATATGCTTCCTGTATGTTATCTTATCTTCCACAAGAATCTTCTACTTGGTATTTTACCCCAGTTTCTCCATCTTCTTAGTTTACTTGCCTTTACATTCCCACTTAAGCACACTGACTCCCGTTGAGTTTTTTATCTTTTCAGACAAGCTAGGTTGAATTCCAATTGTGGTCTCTCCAACTGTTCCTTAAATATTCCCTCCATTATTTTGTTTTTCCTTCCCAGGACTAAAATTCCTCCCTGAATGCATGAAATTCTAATCATGATTCTATCGGATGTTTACCTGCAGACCTCAAGAGTGTTTCCTCTGTCTGGACTTTCTTCTCCTGGTCCCTTTGCCTAGAGAGCTTCTTGGTGCCCATTGGGTCCTCCTCTCAATAGACCCAGATGATTGCCATTTCTAAAAATCCTCCCTTGTCTATTAACTTTCTTGATTAGCTCTCTGCCACCCTGTCTAACTTAAGGTTGGCCTCTGGGTGCATCAGGTTCATTGTGTGTGGAATTGAGCCAGGAAATTTGATGATTGGCAAAGCCAGTGTCCAGTTAGAAATAAAAACTTCTGTATTGCACTGTCTGTCCATGGTTCTTGAGTCCTTGGTCTTCTTCTGTGGCTGCCTCTCCAATTTCACATTCCCACATGACTATTTATTCTAATTTGGGTTAAAGCAGAGTCAAGCCAGCAGAACTAGAAAAATACTTTAGTCATAGACCCATCAGGCAGAAAAGAACCATAAAGTCATTGAATTCAACCCCTTCACCCCCACCCTAAACCCATGCAAGAGCTTCTTTCAAAGCTCATTTGACATCATTTTACCTGGTTCCAACCAGTAGGGTGCTCACTTTCTTGCAAAGCAGACCGCCCTACTGTGGGGCCACCTAAGCTGCTAGGAAGAACTTTCTAGTAACCTACTGCCTTTGTAATCTTGAAATGCTGTTGAATGGCTCTTAAGAGTTGTTTAATTTCTTCAAGCCTCCTATATCTCATCCATAAAATGGAAATAGTAATACCTATCTTGTAGGAGCTTTTAACAATGATAGTTAATATGCATGGAGTGTTTACCACGTTCTTAGCACTGACGTACATGATTACATTTAATACCATAATTTTCCTGGGAGGTAATACTACGAGCATGCATACAAGGCACCTAGACTCATTCGAGCAGATAATGTGTGTTAGTTCCCTCTCCTGTTTCACCAGATTTTTGCCATCATCTGGTTGATCTTCTGTGTCTCCTCTGGAATCGCATAGAACAAGCCTACTTTCTCCTCACAAGGCAGTTTTTCATTCCCTTGAGTATAGTTGTCATGTCTCTTCTTGACTTTCCTCCCCCCCCCCCCGCAGGCTAAACAACTTTAGTTTCTTCTACAGTGTATTTTCCGGAGCCACATTCTTCCCGGGTGACCTTAAACAGCTAAGGGGTCAGGGAAACCTCTTCAGTGATCTGGAAACCTCTACCCACCCGTGTAGCATAAGCTTGGCTTACTCTTCCACCAGCTGCTTCTTGCTGCTTGAACCCCAGCCACCCTGAAGTGAGCAAACAGGGAGACTGCTGGAGCACTTCATCAAAACCATTTTCAGGATCATTTGCATCTTTTCTTCCCGATGGAGAATCCTCAAGTGTCTCTTGTGGGCAGAGGAGGCCTTTCTTGTTTGCTATTGACGTTCCCCAAAATATCTGATTCTAGAAGAAATTTAATTTTGTCCCCAGCTTTCTCATCCTCTTGCTCTGTCTGTCATCCCTGTGGTCTGCCAGCTCTGCCCCTTTGTTCCCCTAATTGCCAGAGACATTTTTATACTGAGTAAATTGCATCAGGCTCACTGCAGAATGAATCCGTTTGGGAGGAGTATGGGCTGCACTGTTGTCTTAAGTGTGCATTAGCATTTAGACGCGTTATTTAAAACGGGTCTGGGGTTAGTGCCAGGGAGATGGCTTCATGACTATTCTGACTCATTCTCTGCAGCCAGACTCCAGAGAAGGGAACTGAGGAACCCTGAAACCCATCCCAGCCCTGTTTTGTTCTCTATCCCTCGAGGGAGGGCTTGAACTAGGTGAGATCTTTCAAGAGCTCAGACTTGGAAATTTGATTGACAAACTGGGCTTGACTTGGTGATCTCAGAGCAAAGCACAGCCAAGTGTAGGAGACAATGGAGAGGAGAGATCTTCTTTCTCTCTCATCATACATCAGGCACACACATGACATCTAGGTTTAAGTAGAAATCAGATGGCTAGAAGTCTTTAAAAACAAAGCACGCACACACACACACACACACGCACACACACAAAAGACACCAGCCAACCCTCTCTAGTGTAAAAATTAAACAATGTTTTGAAAGCCAGTGAAAAGGAAAAGCTGCAATCCTGATGATCATGTGGTGATTCAATGAGCTGATTCTTTTATCATCAAGAGAGTCAGGTAATATCTCCATTAGTAGCAGAAGGTTTAAAAATTGGATAGAGTGGCAACGCCAGGACAATTGCCTGATTTATGCTTTTTCAATCACCTGGGCTCATAGCCTAAACTGGTAATGGACTCCATCCATCACAAAATTATTCCATCTGGCATCCTGGTTTCTGAAGAAATCTGGACAGCCTCACAGAGAATTGGCCAAATGATATAATGCATGTGAAAGCCCTTAGCACAGTGGCTCAGTAAAAGGTGGTCGAATCTGTTCAGACTGTTTTATGTTCAGAGGGATGACGGTGCGTTAGAAACACACGAGGAACAAAGCATCCATTGTAGAACGCCCTAATTGAGGTTCCAAAGCGCTGGGATGTGCAGCTCTGAAGCCTGTGAGGGTGGCACTTTCTCCAGGGCTCTCCCAGACACCTCTGTCCCTGGGCATCCCTTCTCTCTCAGCCCCGAAGACCCTTTGTAGGCAACAGTTCCGATCCAATGAAAACTCACCAGCTTTGTGCATTTCCACCAGTTTTCCCGCTAGAGTGTGAACTTCAGGCAGGCGCACACGGTGCTTTCATTTCGGTGTCCTCTGAGTCCCAAACAGTGCCTGACACAGAACTGGCATTGAGTACCTGTGTGTTGACTGAACAAGTAGAACTCAGAAGTATCGTCATGCTGCTTTTCTGAGTAGAAATAAATGATAACTAGGGTATCTCACCCCTTTGTGCTGGGCAGGCCTGAAGCAGTAGGATCTCTGCCAGAGATAGGAAACAATGCATAAAGACCCCTGCCAACCATGTATTGCCTTAAATGACAATAGCTACCACGTGTATAGCACTTATTGTACAGTGGGCGTTGTTCTAAGTGCCCTCGCCTGGATTTACGCATTTATCTCCACAGTAGTCCAATGAGGTGACATACCCTTTTTATCCCCATTTATGGTTGAAGACACTGAACTTGTCAACGGTCTTACAGCTAGAAATGATCAGAGCTGGAATTTGAATCCACAGGGTCTCGCTCCAGAGCCCATAACCACCACACTATACAATGTAACCGCTCCAAAAGAGATGTGAGAGGGGCTCCCCCAGGGCTCCCCCAGGCAAGCCACAGGTGGCCCCGTCAGGTGACATGTCAAGTAGACAGGGGCAGACACCAGTGAGAAGAGACTGTCTTCTCTGTGTTTCACCTGAAACGGCATCTCCACCGCCTACCCAGGGACCATACCATGCAGGAGAGGGAAGGGGACCCCTTAATTCGGCTACCCTTCGCCCTGGGAGGGGGATGCTATGCAAAGCCTCAGTTATGGTGCTGGTTTGGGGAGAATGAGGTCAGAATCATTGCAGGCTTTCAGTGCGAGCAGGAGAGAAGCTCCCTGCACAGCCCAGGGTCCTGCGGACGTGAGTAGAGAGAAGGAGGAGGCATGTCAGACTTGCCCTCCAGCCGAACCTCCAGTATGCACTTTGCCCTTCTATTCATGGGTGAAATTGAATAACAAACCACGAAGCAGAGGGACACATACATAATGGATTACTGGATAAACTGAGGCAAGATGGAAAGAGCATAGTCTGCGTGCGTTCTGCTCCTGAGCTGGGACACAGACTCCCGCTCGCTCACTGCTGGAGCCCCTACTCCAATCAATGGACCCTGCTCTCTCCTCAGCCCTTTTCAGCCAGGTTTGAACTGGCCTTGCACATCGTGTGAATAGGATTTCCAAAAGCTCTAGAGGTAAAGTGAAGAACATCTCTCTCTTTTCCAATTGGCTTATGAAAATATCTTCCTCTAATTGAACTTTCCCCTCTTGCTTATGCCTTTTGATGCTGTGTTTAATTGTCTTTAAACAGAAAGCTGCTGTGATCAGAGGCTTCAGAGTTACATCTGCATCTTTTGTGCTGAAACTGCTTTTACCGTCTGCTTCTAAAGCTGAGTTTAGGTTGATTTTGATAAGAGCAATGTAGGTTCCACCAGTCTTGCTATAATTGATTGTCTGCTTACATGATTGGGGAAAGAAAATTATTTATCGATTCCCGATTCAAAAAGAAAATCAACAAACATGTTTCCCACAACCACATGATTCCATTCTGACCCCTCTGTCTTGGGGAGACTGTGCCCCATGGCCCACCCCTTCCCCTCTTTCCATCCAAGTTGCCCTTCTCTTTGTCTTCGTTTGTTCATTCATTCATGCATGCATGCATTCATTTGGTAAATAATCAATGTATTTATATTTTTCTATTGCATGCGTGGAAGTGTGCCAGGCAGTGGGAATTGAGCTGGGAACAAGCAGAAACCACTGCTGTCCTCATGAGGCTTTCATTCTAGAGGGCTACATTACTAATGACATGTATCGTCATGCAGTTACCATAGTGATACATGACAGAGGAGTATAGGCACCTATGAGCTCTTATAAGAGGAGGCTCTGACCCAGGCTAGGGGATCAGAGAAGCCTCCCTGAGAATGTAGGGTTTGAATTAAAGTCTGCAGGAAGAGTGGTAGTATGACAGTGGCAAGACTCTTTCTGGGAGTGGGAACGGCATATGAATGCCCAGAAGGGAAAGAGATGTGAGGCATTTCTGAGAAGATCAAGGCAGACTCACACTTGTGGGCCTGTAGGTGAAGAGAGGTCTGGCTGGAGAAAAGGATGGGGGTGGAGAAAGACATGCGGGGGGTGGGGTGGGGGCGGGGAATCAGGCACATTCAGGAATACAACCTTTATCTTAAGAGCCAAGGAAAGCTGCTATAGAGTTTTAAGGATAGGACTGTGAGTGAATTGGAAGTAGGGCAGGGGTGGATATAGAGACCCCAGACCTTCACAGCAGCCCAAGGGACAGAAGGATAGTCCTGACTTGAGAGAGCAGAGAGAAAGGAATGGCCTTGTGTGTATCTATGTACAAGGTGCAATAGGCAGGTTTAGTGATGAAGTGGATACAGGTGGGAGAGAAAGGAAGGTATTTTTACCTTGACCAATTGGGTGGATGGATCCATTCACTAAAACAGGCAAAAATGAAGGAGGCACATGTATGGAAGGAATGTAGAAAGTGCAGTTTGGAGATCTTGAGTCTTAAGTAACTTACAAACATCCAAGTGAATATGCAGGTCGACACAGGGGTCTAGATACCAGAGAGACGACCTGGGCTGGAGGAAAAAAATTAGGAATTGTTGGTATGTTGGCAGGACCTTGGAGCCAATGGGAGCATATTAAATGCCTAGGGAATTAACTGTAATGAATCATAGACCTAAAGGTAAAATCTAAAATTATAGAATTTCTAGAAGAAAATAGAAGAGAAAATCTCTGCAAACTTGGGTAAGCAAAGATTTTTTTTAGATGGTACACAGAAAGCGTAGACTATAAAACAAACTATTGATCGGTGGATTGGAATTTATCAAAATTAAAAACTTTCTCTTCAAAGGATTGCATTTAAAAAATATAAAATCAAGTCACAGAACTGAAGAAAATATTTGAGATTTTATATATATATATATATATATATATATATATGTATATATATAATATACCAAAGGGCTTGTACCCCCCTATTTAAGAAATGGGCAAAATATTTTAACAGACACTATATAGAGATATGAAATGATCATGAATCATGTAAAAAGATGCTCAACATCACTAGTCATCAGGAAAATTAGAATGGCTAAAATTGGAAAGACTGGCCATACCTAGAATTAGTAAGGATGAGAAGCATCTAGAACTCTCATATACTGCTAATGAAAATGTAAGATGGTCTAACCACTTTGGAAAGTAGTTTAGAATTTTCTCTAAAAATTAGACATACACCTACGTACAACCCAGCTATTTCCCTCCTAGGTATTTATCCAAGAGAATGAAAACATAGATTTACACAAAGACTTGCACATTAAAGTTTATAGCAGCTTTCTTCACAGTAGTCCCAAAATGGAAATGACCCAGTTGTCTACCAACAGGTGAGTGTATAAACACTGTGGTTTGTGTATACAATGGAACACTATCCAGCAATAAAAAGAAATGAACTGATACTTATAGCAACGTGGATGGATCTCAAAATCATTATGCCAAGAGAAAGAAGCCAGCCACAAAGACCACATTGTGTGTGCTCTCATTCATACATAACTTCAGAAAATGCAATCTAATCTATTAACCTACAGTGACAGAGGCAGGACAGTGGCTTTGAGGGACGTGGAGCAGGACTGACTACAAGGGGCAGAGAACCTTTAGGGTGTGCTGGGGGGATAATGGAAATGTTCTGTATTTTGAATGTGGTTCTGGTTTCCTGGTGTAACAACTGTTAAAACTCCTTAAATTGTGCACTTTAAATGGATGCCATTTTTATTACACATAAATTATACCTTAGGGGCGCCTGGGTGGCACAGCGGTTAAGCGTCTGCCTTCGGCTCAGGACGTGATCCCGGCGTTATGGGATCGAGCCCCACATCAGGCTCTTCTGCTATGAGCCTGCTTCTTCCTCTCCCACCCCCCCTGCTTGTGTTCCCTCTCTCGCTGGCTGTCTCTATCTCTGTCAAATAAATAAATAAAATCTTTAAAAAAAAAATTATACCTTAATAAAATTGACTTAAAAATACCTAGAGAGAGAATCGAGTGGGAAGGCTAATGAGCAGAGAATAAAGGTAGCGAAAGGGAGATGGGGAGGTGGGTGTACGTGTGCACACAGGTTGAGGAACTTAAGTGGGAGAGGGTTGGTGAGGTGGCAGCTGGAGGGGCAGAGGAATCAAGGCCACTTAGTCATGTCCCACTTGTCCTTTTGTCTGACTTTTGTCAGCTACAGCTAGTCAGGCTGGAGCCCCTGACTCATGAATCACCTCCCTCGTGAAGGCTTCCCAGGAGACTTCAGCCACTCTGTTCTCATCTGTTCTCAGCTCTGTACAACTGTCTAGACTACAGAATAACACTCCAGTGTCCCATCTGATCAGATAATGCCTGTAGGTTGCTATACTCAATTCTTTGTTTCCTTAGTCTATCAATATCCACTGCTATTTTTGTTTACAAATTGTTTTGTGTAGGTGTTTACGGTTTCCTCAGAGACTGTTCTTTTGCTACTAAATATTGAATTTTTGCCATAAGCTAGATGCTTTACAAATATTGTATATATTGAATACTTGTAACAACTAATGAGGTAAATATTATTAACTTGAGTTTACAGGGAAGAAAACAACTAAGGCTCAGGGAAATTAAGCAAGGTCCCAAGCAGCAGAAGTGGGATTTGAACTTAGGTCTTTGTGAGTTCTGAGTTCTCAGTTCTTCCTGAGCGCTAAAGCCTGTTCATAAGCACTGTAGATATGGCCTCCTTCCAACTGAGGCCATTTTTTATACTTATTTTGTATACCTTTGCAACGGGTATGGTGCTAAGTATGTTGCAGATGATAAATATTGATTCATTGATTGAATCCCTCAATTAATATTTCAATGCTTCTTTAAAATAGCAACCACCCGCCATCCAGGTCTTTTAAAGGGCTTTAAGAATATCAGTTACTAGGTACATTTCGTCCTTGCTGGAGCAGATTAAGAAATTCATTAAAAGGTCCCCAGACTTTTTGCCACCGCCTGGGTGGGAGAAGAGAAAAGCAGGTCAGCTTCCTTCTCTCTGCTCATTCCAGCTACCTTTCCACCCCTTCCCTTCAAGAGAAGCCACAGGAATGTTGAGGAATTGTGGCCACTTCACTGGTCACATTGGCCCAGACCCAATGTAAGAGCTTCCCTGACAGCTATGATCCCATAGGGAATCCCTGAGCAGGGAATGGTGATTAAAGCCACTACTTAGTTGGTTTTTCTTCTTCTTTTTTTTTTTTAAATGCAATTCTTTTTAAAAAGATTTTATTTATTTATTTGAGAGAGTGTGTGTACAAGAGCATGAGGCGGGGGGGCGGGGGGGGCAGAGGGAGAGGGAGGAGCAGAAGCAGACTCCCTGCTGAGCAGGGAGCCTGACACCAGCTGGATCCCAGGACCCCAGGATCACGACCTGCGCCAAAACCAAGAGTTGGATGCTTAACCAACTGAGCCACCCAGGCACCCCGGTTGGCTTGTCTTCTGATTGCAAAGTGACAACTCCCAAACTTAAAATACAAACAGATCACAATTGCTAAACATGAAAACCACCTTTCAATTGCTTTACACATAAAGTTCCCTCTCTAGTTCTCCCTCTTTCTCTCTCTCCTTTTCAAAATGTCTCTCTCCAACCCTACCATCTTTCTTTCTGCCTCTCTAATGTCCCAGAAAGGCTGCATTATAGTTGCTTACCTAAACGGTTCTTCTAGCTGTAAAAAGCATTCTATGAAAAAGACATTGAAACTAGACTCCAATTATATGCCTTGATTTTTGCATAATTTAGTGTGAGTTACTGTTCTTTGAATCAGTGGAGGATAGGAATTCATTCATGAATAATAGTTTCCAAAGATTCATGAGGACCCAGATGAGGTACTTGCCTAGAAGGTAGAAAGGCTCTTTTTTCCAGATTTCAGAATTCATATTCAATGAAAAGCAAAAGAATAGGAGGTACTGAAAGGGATTGTACAAGCAAGTGCAGAAGGCTTTTGCTAATCTAATTCACTCTTAAATCGGCCTTCTCCATGGTTGAAGGAATCCCTGTTCTCCTTAAGCTTTTCTATCTTGGATACATTTAAAAAAAAAATAAGCTTCTTTTAATGTATCAGAGGAAACCAGGGATGTGCTGAAGATGCTTCAATGAGAGATGAAGCTGAAATCAGTACTGCTGGAAAAGGTCAAAGCCGGAATTGTTATTTAAATGTTGAAAACCCAAAATTTGCTATAAGTTGCTTATCAACATTCACAAAAGTCACTGTCCTTTTCCTGTAGAAGCTTTTATTACAAGGAAGCCTCCTGCCCATGAACATTGGCACTATGGTCTGTGTGTGTGTGTCTGTGTGTGTGTGTGTATGAGTGCGTGTGCGCGTGCCTGTGAAACAAGTGTCTTTTTAGAGCATGACTTGAGTATCCTTCTTCCCTGACTGTTCAGACATGGGGGTACTGGCACATACTACTCGCGTCCCATTTCTAACCTGTTTTCCTCCCCATTTAAGTAAAAATACCTACTGGATCAGAATCACCGAAGGAGGAGACTGGGAGGCTTGGGAAACGGGGAGTAGAGGGTCTGAAGCAGAGCTTCTCAACGTTTGTTGAATGAATCACCTAGCAACTAGTTAAATGCAGATTCTTTTTCAGTAGGTCAGGCTTGGGCTTAAAATCTGCATGTGTAGCAAGGTCCCAGATGATGCTGGCCCTGCTCCAACCACTCTGTGTGGCAAAGGTCTAAAGGAAATGCATCCAAATGTCTACACACAGATATTAATTGGGGCTAGAGGCGGGAACAATTAGAGAAGGACCTTAGAGCACCTTTGCTCTCCTGGCTCATCCGATGTGTGATGGTAGAAACAATTTTTGAGAAAGCCAGTCAGGCCCCGTGGGGCAACAGTTTCTCAGTGCACTCACCGAGTTCCAGATCAGACCTTTGGTTTTGCAGGGCTAGATATGCTCAGGACTCAGCCTAAACACATTCCCAGAAGACATATGTAAGTCATATATGCTAATTTTTAAATGTCCAATAAAACATATAATGATTGGTGAGAATCCCATCTGTGGCCAGCCAGTGTGTTCTGTGCCTACAAGAACATTCACACGGGCAGCCAAAATATCGGATTCAGATCAGCAGGTGGCTTGGCGAGCAGCTTGGCCTGCCTTTCCTGCTCCTATTCTGAGAAGTTCTTTCTTCTCTTGAAGTGTTTGGGTTCAGATCATTCCTTCATCTTTCAAACATGAAACCGTCCTAAGCCCCAGGTGCTGTGCAGGGCACTGAGGTCACAGAAATGTTAGTGAAAATTCAGCCCTGATTTGTGTCTAGAAGCCATCCCGTCTCACTTTTTTAGTACGTATAATTTTTACTTTAAAAAAATTTTAACAGCAGTGAAATACACATATAATTTATCATCTTCACTATTTTTTAAAGATTTTATTTATTTAGAGAGTGGGGAGGGCAGAGGGNGGCTGGGGGGAGAAGGGGTGCAGGGGGAGAGGGAGAGAGAGGGTCTTGAGCAGACTCCTCATTTAGCACAGATCCTGACACGGGGCTTGATCTCACAACCCTGAGATCATGACCTGAGCCAAAATCAAGGGTCAGAGGCTTAACCGACTGAGCCCCCCAGGCGGCCCCATCTGCACCATTTGTAAGTGTACAGTTGAGTTACATGAAGTGCGTTCACACTGCTGTACAACCGTCACTAATATCCGTCTTCAGAAGTTTTTCATCATCCAAACCCGAAATTCCACATCCATTAGGCACCTCCTCGAGGACAGCCACACAGTAGCATGTATCAGAATTTCCTTCCTTTTTAAGCCTGAGTAGTAGTCCATTGTATGTACAGACCACATTTTGCTTATCCACTCTTCTGTTGACGGACGTTCAAGTTCTGTCTACACTTCAGCTGCTGTGAATTACGCAACTATGAACATGGGTGTACAAATATCCCTTTGAGACTTGCTTTCAGTCCTTCTGGATACAGGCTTACCTTGTTTTATCCCGCCTCACAGATATATCGCATTTGTTTGAAAATGGCAGCTGTGCATCAAGCAAGCCTGTTGGCAGCATTTTTCTGATGGCATTTGCTCATGCCGTGTCTCTGTGGGTAATTTTCACAATATTTAGACCTTGTCATAATTGTTATATTTGTTACGGCGATCTCTGATTATGACTTGCTGAAAGCTTAGGTGATGGCTAGTATTTTTTAACAATGAAGTATTTTTTGATTAAGGTGCATACATTTTTTTAGGCATAATGTCATTGCACACCTAAGAGACTACAGTGGAGTGTAAGCATCACTTTTACATACAGTAAGAAACCAGAAATTTCATTTGACTTGCTTTACTGTTACATTTGCTTTATTGCGGTGGTCTGGAGTTGCTAGGTCGTATGGTAATTCAGTTTTCAATTTCTGAGGAACCGCCCTACTATTTCTGTAGTGGTGGCACCATTTTACATCCCCATGAACAGGACACAAGGGTTCCAATTCCTCTGTCCTTGCCACCACATCTGACTCCTGCTTAGGCAACTTCCTCAGCTCTAGGTTGGGCCATTGTCCCAATGTCCCACCTGAAATGCTCTCATTCTTCTCTGCCCTCTCCAAATCCTGCTCACCCTCTAAAGCCAAGTCAAGTCACCCATTTTCTGAAAAGTCTGATGACATTAGCCCCTCCTTGTCTACACCTGAAACCATTCTTATTTTCCCTTGATAATGAGTGTCTTGTTCTTGAATTATCTCCCCATTACTCCAGGTAGCGGTCATGTTCTGTGCTTTTTGGTACCTAGCGATAAAAGCAGTTGCTCTCTGTTGTAACTTGTTTGATAGAATAATATAAAGAAAAGCAAGTATATGGTCTGAAAAAGGGGTCAAATGCCCAAAGCTTGGTTTCCGTTCTGAGAACTCTGTACATGAAGAAAAGAAACTAAGTCCTGTTGTCTCAGAGCATTGTCTCTGGTGGAGACTTACTAAGAGCCTCCACACCCACCTCGCCAGACAGCCTTCCCCTAGGATGTCATCCTCCAAGGCCACCGTCACCTTGGATTATCAGGTGAGGAGAGATGTGCTTCTAGGGGAAGCGCTGGCTCTGGGAGGGCTAACCACAAAATTGTAGCAAACAAGAATTCGTTAGTTCAGGGGATTGCTTTGGGAGTTCGTGTGGGTTTTATTACAATGTCTGCAACCACTTACATTACACAAGGGCTGAGTTTTCTTCCATATCTATTCACTTCATGGTCGATGTCAGTAAACAGTCCCAGTGGGGCTGCTGCTGGCTGCCGAACCAAACAAATGTTACTTTTTTCCCCCAATTAATCCACCCTCGTATGAGTTTGAAATCTTCTTGACCTTTCCTTGTGGTCTCTTTAGGGATGCTGTCGTACCCCTTGGCTGCCTTATATTATAGGAGGAGCTGAGCAGCGCTGGAGTTGACCTCTTAGAATGATGATTTCTCTGCCAGCACATGAATGTGCTAATGTGGGACGTGGCTGCTGTCAGCCCCGGCTTGCCCTGCACCCGTTTGTCCTTGTGAAGTAACTCCCCGAAGCCCCCACAGACCGGGAGCAGGCAGCAGAGGACCCTGTTCCAGTGTCCTTTCAAGTTCGTTCACTCAGAACTCCAGGAGTTGTCAGGAGTACCCGATCCAACACAGGGCTCCTCCCAAGCCCTTCAGAACCAAAGAGGAACTGGAAGCTCCGGCAAGAAGGAGACCTTTAGCACATTTAGTACACCTTCCAGCTGGTATTCGAAGCCCCTGCCAAGTGGTTGTCAGTCCATTTAAGTTTTTATGCCAGGGAATTCACTGCCCCCAAGCTGAGTCATCTCTAGACAGCACGTTTGTCCTAGAGCTGTTGAGGCCCCCAAGATTCTACTGAGAAAAAGCTGGCATATATATGTAAAGAGAGAGGAGAAAGCACCTGCCTGGCTCTGTGGTAACAGAAACTCCCTGGATACCTTCCCCCTTCCTGATAGTCCTGGGAAGCTGTGCTGAGGACTGCATGAGGCCTGGGCACCCCAGATGATCAGAAAACTACCATCAGAGTGTCCCACCCAGTAGGGAATTCATCAGCCTTCCCACCCTGACAACCGCCAAGCAGCCTAGCAGCTCCCAAGTCATGCCCCATCCAGAGGCCCCAGGAGCTTCAGAGTTACTCTCAGCCCCACTGGCTTCCCTTACCCTCGTCCAATTACCGACCCCGCCCAGATGGGAACCACATTTTGCTTCATGATCCTAACAGACTGGATACATGGGGTGTCAGCAGATCGTAAGCCCTCCGCCTGGGGTATCTGCCCCGCTTCAGGTCCTCATCACCTCTTGTCTTGACCATTACAGTCAGTCACCTTGACTCACCTCTATGCTTCCAGGCTCCTTGCCTCCGCTCTCCAGCCAGCTGTCAAAACAACCCCCTAAAGCGCCAGTCCAGCCCCACTGCTGTCCTCAGCATCGCTCCGTGGCTGCCCATCTCCTATGGGATCAAGCCCAGTCTTGCCGCCAGCCTCAAAGTGCCTCCAGTGTCTCCATGTTAGTTCACCCCATCTCAGGAAGTGGCCCATCGTCCAAGCCGTGCCCGAGGCTGTGATTCTCCTTCATCTTCTGCTTCATCCCTCCCCCCACATCCACTCAAGAGAGTAAGCGCCTTCACTTCTATCTCCGAAATACGTGTTACCCACTTACCTCTCTCTCCCACCACGCTGGTCCAAGCCATCGTCATCTCTCACCTGCATCATAGCAGGATTCTTGCTTCCACTTTTGTTCCCTTCTATTTCATTCCCTACGTAGCAGCTGGAGTAAGCTTTACAAATACAAATCCAACCATATCATTTCACTGTAAAACGTTAGAATGACTTCCCGTTCATCTTAGAATGAAATCTTGGGCAAGGTGTCCTGTATCATCTGGCTTTGCCCACATATCTGACCCTCTCTCATACCACTGTCCCCACAAGCCCTGTTCGTTCGTTTCTCCCAGCCACAGGCCCCTTCCACTTACTGCTGCCCTAGCCCGGAACACCCTCTCCTTGGCTCTATACCATCATCTCTTGCTCTTCGTTTAGGTCTCCGCTGAGACAGGACCACCTCAGGAATGCTTGCTGTGGCCTGTTTTCTCTGTGGCAGCACTTGGTTTCGTTCCTTTTAGCGCTATTCACCATCTGTAATTAACGTATGTGGTTCCTCGTTCATTGTCTAACGCTCTCACTAGAAAGCAAGCTCCTTAAGGGCAAATACCTTCTTTCTCTCATTAGATCCACTGGATCTATGGCACTGAATGCCTTTCATAGCACGTGGTAGGTGCTGCATAAATTTTGTCAGTTGAATGCTAAATGAATCTAGCCCCTGCTACTCATCCAGTCTTCCTCCTGATACTCCGGACCCCTGCACCTGCGCTGCAGCCACACTGACTGGAATTCCCTGAAGGTGCGGCTTTACATCTCTATGCCTTTGAACCTGCCCCCGGGCTGGGATTCTGAAATCACTGCGTCTATCTAGAAAACTCCTCTGGTTGAAATTCCTTCTCTTCTCTAAAGCCTTTCCAGTCTCACCAAGCAGCTAGTCCCCCGGACCTCCATGTGCCAGTGTATGGTGCCCATGCTTCTATTCTTGCTGTGGGCAACTTGGTGGTCGTGATTTATTTTCATAAAGGTATCCTCTGTAAATTGTGATACCCCTAAGGAACGAGATTATGTGTCTTCTCCATCTCTGCAACCTTCTCCCACAGTCAAGTACAGAACCCTGGAACATATTAGTTGCTCAACAAACATCTGCTGAAAAGATGAATGAATTGAGTGGAAGAGCAGTCCCTGAATATAAATTCAATAGGCCAGATTGCTAATCCCAGCAGCTCCCTGGTAGGTTATCCGCGTGGCTCATGCCACTTTGTGTCTCGGGATCTTCACCTCGGGTTCTTCACTACCTACCTACCTATCTTGGATGGCTAAAGAATAAAATAGTAAATATGAAAATAATCTGAAAAACATAAATTCATTAATTTCAAAAATATTGATTGAGTCCTTACTCGGTACTAAGGCCCCTGGGTTACAAACAGGAAGACACAAGGATGGCTTAAAGATTCTACTTTTTCCCACCCACCATCAAGACACATGTATTTCTTAGGGCCCTGGTGCTTGGCCTGCAGGGTTTTTGCCTGCATTCTTTGTTTTTGAATTCACCGCATACCTGCATATTCTGGTTTTACTAGAGGTCTCTGCATGCTTTCCAGCTGTAATCACAGCTGAATGATTCCCTACCAATCCTGGTTCCACTTCAGGAGAACCATCAGCCGTACACACAGCACCAAGCCCATCCATCTGTGTAAGAGATAATGTAATTCTAAGACAATATTTAACAATGTGGGATGAGGCATAAACTCAATATGTTTTCAGGCAGAATAGAAAAAAAAATATGTGTCCCATCTCATTAATCACAATAAGAATGAGGGATGGGGCAGATACCCAGGCTGGTGCTGTTCCCTCCAAGTTAATCTGTCTTAATACTAGGCCCTTGATAAAAAGAATGCCCATGTCGTCATCCTGCTTGTTCAATGGCAATTTACATTGGGGAGCGCAAGATTTATGGAGTAACAAGAATCTCTCAGTAATAAAAACTTGAGTGATCCATGCCGCGTTTGGAGGTAGCTTCTACTGCAAATACTCTCTGGGGACGAAACTTCCAGAGAAGGATTTCAAGGTATGTATTGATAAAATGGATCTTATTCACAAGTGCTTATTGGGTTCATTCATTCCCTCATTCAGCAAATTTTTACTGGGCACCAGTTCTGTGCAGAAGGCTCTGTTAGAGGTTTGGGACTTCACAGTAGCCAGATATGGTCTATACTCTCTAGGGACCCCCGTTAGGGGAGGTGCCACTCATACCCAGTAATGAGGGTGCCACATGGACTGTAAGCTCAGAAGGACAGAGACGATGTCTGTTTACTCTCCAGTGCATCCCAGTGCCTATCACAGGACCTGGCACAAAGAAGCTGATTAAAAATTTATTAACTGACAAGCACCCATCAGTGGATGATGGAGAAACAAAATGTGGCACATACATGCCAATGGAATATTACTCAGCCTCAAAAAGCAAGGAAACTCTTAACACATGCTACAACCTAGATGGACCTTGAAGACGTTTTGCTAAATGAAATAAGCCAGTCACAGAAGTACAAATACTGTATGAACTCACTTATATGAGAGGCCAAATTCATAGAGACAGAAAGTGGAATGGTAGGTTGCCAGGAGCTGGGGTAGGAGGACATGGGGAGTTGTTTAACGGGTATGGAGCTTCAGGGGCGCCTGGGTGGCTCAGTTGTTAAGCATCTGCCTTTGCCTCAAGGCATGATGGGGATCGAGCCCCGCATCGGGCTCCCTGCTCTTCTGGGAGCCTGCTTCTTCCTCTCCCATGCCCTCTGCTTGTGTTCCCTCTCTCGCTGGCTGTCTCTCTCTCTGTCAAATAAATAAATAAAATCTTTTTAAAAAATGGGTATGGAACTTCAGTTTTGCAAGAGGAAAAATGTTCTGGAGATGGATGGTGGTGATAGTTGTAGAGCAAGGTAAATAAAGTTAATGCCAGTGAACTATATACTAAAAAATAGTTAGGATGCTAAGCTTTATGCTCCATATATTTTACCATAACAACAAGAATAAAAATCTTTAAAGGGTTAGCAAGAAGTCCAGAGACAGCTTAAGGCAGGAGATGTAATGGATTGTCCTGGAGAGAAGGGATCATTGGACGTGTATGTGTCTTCCGAGGAAGGGAGGAAGAAGAGGGCATAGAATTGTGCTGAGGATGCACTCCAGCGATGTCATGGAAAGGAAGCCAAGGGTAGTGTGGTCGGAACCTGCAGGAGCAGCAGGCCAATTAGGGACATGGAAAGGAAGGGTCAGAGAGTTCCAAGAAGGGCCTTTTAGAAGATGACAGAGATCTACCAAAGCCTTTGGACTTTTACGGTTGGGAGATAAAGGCCAACCCCTGGTAGAGTAAGCATCTTCAGAGCACTGTGAGCATGGCAGTGAGGCTACAATACCAAGTGAATGAAAAATAAGACATTGAAGTTTGATGCTAAAGGAGAACGGTGGCAGAAACTGGAAGGAGTCAGTGGAGGAGAAAGACTTAGCAAGGGACAGCGGGATTGAAAGAGAAGAAAAGAATGTTCTGGAAGGATCTAGAATGGCTGGGAAGGATGAGTTGGGGACTCCTTCTCCCTTTGAAACAAAAGGGCATGATGAGAAGATGGAGGAAATATCAGGAAGAAATGGGTGGAGAAAAGGGAGCTTTGGGGCTGCTGTCTCCTGAGGGAGGTGGGACACCAGAGCAAGTGCTAACAGTGAGAAGCTGAGAATACATCCCAGAAGAGTCGGAGAGTTTGGAGATGGTGTCCTAGGGGATGCAGGGAGGCACACAATGGAAACTGGTGGAGCACTGGATCCAACTGGGATTCAGAGCCCCTGTGTGTGTAAGGAGACCAGTGGGCCGGCCCCAAGGCTCCTGGTGACCTGAAAGAAAAGAGCAAATGGGATATTTGCCCAATGGGGATGGGGTGAGACAGGGTCGGCAGCAGGCCAGAGAACACCTGCTTCCTCAGGAGGGCAAGTGCATGGACAAAACCGACGTCCATGAGGTCCAGGCTGCGTGGGAAGGAAATTGGGATCCAAGGAGGATGTGAAGTCAGGGACTCAAGGTCATGATGAGGGTGAGGAGATGGTTCTGGAAGAAAGAGAAGTTAGGCCACAGAGGAATTTTGAATCTGAAATCATTATCGAGGGGCTGCTGTGTGGGAAGGAAGGGTCCAGGAGAGCGGTGCTGACCAGGAGTGGACACCAGCCAAGTGTAGGTCTGGGAACTGTGAGGTCCAGGGATCTGTAGAATGTTGAAATGCCCCCAGGGATGGTGACACAGTGACGAGTTGGAGACAGGTGTTAGATGAATAAGAAAATCAATCACTGGGGTGGGAAGATGGTGTGAAGGGAAAGGTTTGCTCGGCTAGCAAGGATAAAAAGGGGAGCTTGTTGAAAGAGAGCGATGCCACCTTGGAACCTGAGGAGCCCAGAGGACCCTGTCAGTCAGTCAGTCAGTCAGGAAGAAATGGGCCGACGTGGATGAATCAACTTCCCCTGACAAGGGTTCCCTGTGGGAACAGCTGAGACCACCCATGAAGGAAGGAGGTCTGGAAGGAGAAAGCTGGATTTGGAATTTATAGCTCGAGCAGGAATTGTGAACAAGCTGACTGAGGAGTCAAGCTAGAAGGGGGAGCAGGGCCAGGGAGGCGCATGGTGAGGACGGCGTCCAAACTCCAAAGGTCTGTCAAGCTGATGGCAGGACCCCTGGAGAGGAGGTCCAGAGCAGCCATCGGGTATTGGCTTCTCAAGTGCCACAAAACCAGGTGCCAAGCATATGTCTCGGGAAGGAGGGACTCCTGCTTCGGTGTTCCCATGCCAGCTGCCACCAGGCAGCTTTGTGAACAGAGCAACAGGCCTTTCTTTGAAGGCGAGGGGAACTAGTCTGAGTCAGCCTCCTTTTCTGCAAAATGGGAGTCTTGGGATAGGTGATCTTCCAGCTTCAGAATGCTGTGCTCTTGGGAATCTGTGTCCTTGGCCTCTTCGTGCCACTGCTTCTGACTGTGTTTCAATTACAGTGATGACCCACTCCGCATTCTCTCCACTGGTAGGAGGGGTAGCAAAAAGTGGAAACCCTTGGCTGAATAATAATGTCATTACGTACTCAATCAGGGCGGGTGCTAGCACAAACGGCTCCTTCTTGTAAATTAGAAAAAAACCCTAGCTCTTGGCAGACAAATGAGCTAAAGGCCGTGGCCTGGCAGGCAGGACCAAGCTGGGCCAGGGGGCCCTCCTCCCTGTAGCAGGGCGCTTCCGTGCAGGCCCCAGCCTGCAGAGCTGCAACCCTGGCTTCAGTCCTTGTGACAGGGGAAGTGTCATCGACAGCGAGTCAGCACTCCCATTTTACAGATGAAGACATCAGCAGGCAGAAAGCCTCAGGAATCCCCCTTCCATCTTATGGCCTGCCACACCCATACCCTGCCCCCTTCATGCTTCGAATTCCTGAAAGGATCTCAGTTCAGAATTATTCTGTTTTTTTGCATATTTTATATCAATGAACATTTCCTTGCCTAAACAGCTTTACACTTAATGGAGAATATCTCCTTCTCACCCCACAACCCGGTCACTATGCTTCCCATCCTGCTTTTGAAACCACATTTGGACATTAATCATATTACCCACAGTCAAAATGCCATCTCATCTGGAAGGAATATAGCTGCAGTATTAGGAGAGCATAGAGTAAATACTGAAACCCATAATTCTTTATCATCCTCTCAACTCCCATATGCACTTACTGAAATGCATTTGGCCAAATGAGAAGGGGGGAAAGAGAAATGAATCCTAAAGGAGTTAATAGTAATAGCGTAAGAAATTGTATTTTGACTGATACTATTATTACTTATTATAAGTGATAATATTATAAAGATATCAGGAGCCCTCAATTAATTTTGTGTTTTTTGGACTTGCGAAGAGAGAAAAAATTTAAATTTACTTTCTGGACCAGGAGAGTAATAATCCTTTTGTGACTATATTCATTTTCTTAGCCTCAGATGAAAAAGGTGATCAGGGACTACTTATAACAAATGACGGTGCTTTATTTGTCAAGGCCCCTTAAGTGACCAAAACAATATGGTTTGTGGTGTTCCCGTGGGAGCTGAGTATTGAACCTAAAGGGAAGACAAGATTCTTTCTTTGGGGGATTTGCCTTCATGATGCAAATCCAGGGCCTAGACACATGAACGAGTTACAATTAGTTTTACAAACACTTACAAATCACCACCAAGTGCTGATTAGTAGAAAGCAACAGAGCTGAGGGCTGGGCAGAGCTTAGAGAGGAGAGAGGGGAGCTGGCATTAGCGAGCATGTGAGTATTGATGGGAGCCGTGCTCGCTCTGGGTAGTAAGCCCAATGTCTGACGCAGACCAAGACTCTGTTCATATTCCATCAATGTCTGAGGCACAGCACAGGTTGGTGGAGAGGAGGGAGCCAGGCATTGCCGAGAGAGGGAATGGTAAGCCAAGTGCGTGGAGACCATTCCCAGAGCTCTGGGGGCAGTTTTGCATCCTTAAGGAATGGCAATCATCACCACGTTCCAGACACTGTAGATTCGTTGTCTTGAGATTCTTACAACCCTGTGTGAGGGGCTGTAACACAGTGATGGTAAATGGGTGTCAGCCGGGACACCAGACCTATCTGGTTGGTTGTGGTTGCCTAGGACATGGGGTGGGCTGCATCCAGGTTTGGTGAGAAAGGGTGTCATGATGGGTCGCAGGCATCTGCCATGGGCACAGAGTGTTGTGAGACCCATGGCAAATATTTGGCATCTCTGTTCTAACGGATGCCAGTTTGATTAGATTAGGAAATCAGGGTTCAGTTACAGAGCTTTCATAAATTCATAGCTGCTTTTTGTGAAGCTAGGAGAGGGTCATATAAAGAAAAGGCATCCCTTCCTCAAGATATTTTACTTTCATCTGCTATAAAATTTTTGTAATATGCCAATTTTAACAGAGCAAGCCACTCTACTAGCATCTTCTGGAACATTGTCGTAAAAAACAGGAAGATCTACAGCATCTGTGATGTGAATGCCTTAGACGTGGCCTCCTTGTGCAGGGCACAGCTGTCCACAGTGACCCTGAACCAGGATTGAATCGAGGTGGGCTCTATTTGTTCTACCCCACACTACCTTAATGAAAACGTGACGGAGTTGTAGAGGAAAGGCAGTAAGTTTTTAGAGGGCCTTAAAATTTTACCTAAAGAGCTTGGATCTGATGTAATAGGTAATAAGCAAAAGGGCTGTTTATATGCATATGCTGTCCTTAAATCAGATATTTGTAAGTTTAGTACCTATAATTTTTTGCATTTTGTGAAGCATGTTATGCTCTTTAAAATACTTCAGATAAGTTACTTCATTTGATCTACACGTGGAGCTCCGGTAGATTCCTGAGCAAGGAACTGGCGTCACTTGGCAGGGAAGGTGTATTGGCAAGAGCGCTGGCAGGCCAGGGGATCTCAGAGCAGGAATTACATAAAGTTTCCCTCTTTTAAAAGGCATACATGAGGTTGTGCTCTTTTCCTCAACTGGGTTTGGATTCTCTTAACTGAAACTGAAATGTGCTTTATATTTAATTTACCAGCATCTCCAGAAGACTTGCTAAATCATAGCTTCCCTCATTGGCTGTGCCAGCATAATTAATTACACTGTGACACCCCAGACAGCATTTTCTAGGGATTCAGGAATAGAAAAGACTAAACATCAGAAAACTGGAAAATCTGGGTTCGCTCTCCATATATCCCATCACAGCCTTCTTCAGTTTGTTACCTGGCTTTCTGTAGTCAAGTGACCTTGGACAAGTCACTTCTGAAGTTTTGTCCTCTTTCAAAACGAGGAGTTTGGAATAGATGATTTTTGTCATTCGGGGTTGCAGGAGGAAAGAGATGGCAGATTCAAACTGGATAATTTGAGGTGAGTTTAAGAAAGGAGATTCTTTTCAAAAGGTGTGGGCTGGGTAAGGAAACCACCAGGAAAAGAGCAGGAGCCCAGGACAGTAACCACAGGCCACAGCTACCCCAGTTCTGGAGGGGAAGGGGAGGCATGATTACTAGAATCCAGAGAGAGTTGTAGAGAGAAGTCAGCCTTGAGGGGGCAGTGGGCCTTGGAGGGACAGACCAGTGCTGCCAGAGCAGGGGAAGTAAAGAAAGAAATTCCCCAATGCCATCCCCCGCCCCCAGTCTCTTGTGAAGCTCTCTATTGGCCAAACCCAACCAGAAGCCAAAAAGCAAGGGAGCGGACACACTCATGCAGTTCCCACCTGCAGCAGGATGCAAGAAGGAAAAGGGCAGAGAGCAGATCTGGGGGTGGGCAGGAGAATCCCAGCACACTCCCTAAGTCCAGCTCAGCAATATGGACTTATTTGATATGCATTAAATTAAGCATGCAAAATAGAAACGTGTGAGAAGAATTTTCTTTTTCTTCTTTCTTTCTTTCTTTCTTTCTTTCTTTCTTTCTTTCTTTCTTAGTAGAGAATGTGCTAGCAACTTAGG
The DNA here is from genome assembly GCF_002007445.2 of Ailuropoda melanoleuca. Lineage (NCBI taxonomy): Eukaryota > Metazoa > Chordata > Mammalia > Carnivora > Ursidae > Ailuropoda > Ailuropoda melanoleuca. The sequence continues at coordinate 121,382,583 of NC_048221.1, forward strand.
GGAATATGATATAAAGCATGGAGTCTGCCATAGTAGGTGAGCAAAATGTATTTACAGAATGAATAAATAGATGAAAGAAAAAAATAGCTCTAACTGAGGCCTAATAGCAAAGAAAAAGACTACACACACACACACAATCTCTCTAAAGAGCTTTGAGCTTCTAAAAATAGCATAGAATTTACTAGGTAGTGAGTCGATCCTGAGATTTCAGCCTTGAGACAAAATTATTAAGATCCCCGAAGGGCCCATTGTAATGCCGTGTCACACATGCACATCTGGAATCCTGAGATTTTTAGGTCTGAGAAGGACTTGAGGGAACAGCAAGCCCAACCCGCCCCTTTGTGTAGCAGGCTGGGCCAGTAACCGTGGAAGGGACTGGATGGGGCCGAGCCTGTGCTGCACACATACTCAGCCCCCACTTCCCCACCACCCCCTTTGGGACTCACCGCCTCACTCGAAAGTCACAGTCCACAGTGAGTGTGGGAGAGGTGGCTGGTTTTTCAGATCTCAGAGCTCCGAACTCTGTGAGCCCTCTAAACACGCTCTGTTTTGCAAGCTCTCTGCAGTATTGGCCTTCACCCCTCATCATGTATTTCTCCCTGAGGGGCTGACCAAGATTTTTTTAGGTACTCTCCTTCACATTAACAGAGAGCCTGAACGGACTAATAACAGGTGTGAAGACCTAAAGGCTTCAGCAGTTCTTTATATTACCATTACTGTAAGTAATTTTAAAACCTGCCATTAATTCAGGTTTTGAATCCAGACCATCTCACATACCTTATCTCAGCTAACCCTCCCCAGACCCATCAGGTTGGGATTCGACTTCTTATTACTCATATGAAGATACCGGGACAGTGTGCCAGACACTGAGAAACCTGCCTAAAAGTCCACAAGTTCGCGGGAGACCCCATGTATCTCTCTGCACTCACCCCGCTGCCTCCCCTCTGCTCTGCCAGAGTCAGGAACCCTCGTGGATAGAAAGAACCTGCTACTTCACCATTGGGCCATTTTATCCCAGCAGTCATGTCCTCACGAAGAGGGACTCTGGGGGCTGCATCACTAACTGTGTCCTGAGGCTCTACAGAGCACCTCTCAGGGAGCCTCGTTCAGCCCCCTTAATATACACCTAGGTGCTGGAAGATGGAAGAGAACGAACATTTATCAAGGGCCTGCTCTGTGCTTTGTGCAGTAAAGAGTGAAGTTGGTTCTGTTTCGAAAGTTAATATCCTTTGTTCTATATTCTGCTCCCTCAGATAAGAAGACAAGAAAGGGCACACGGGAAAGCTTCAGAGAGCATCTTAGTCAATGTCTCACTGATACAGGGACCTCCTAGAAAATGTCCTAACTAGGACCCTTGCTGTCGTTCCAAGGCAGCTCATTGGGTTATGGGACAACTGGAGAAAACACTCACTCTCTGATAAAATATGCCTTTGGCCTTGACTGGGACAGTTTTGGAATGAGGGGACACTGGAGCCTGGACCAAAGGAGTCCTCATGGCCACTGGAGCTGCCAGATTCACGGGAGTGAGCCACTGAGGGGGAGCCATCTGAAAAATCTGATTGGCAAGCCTTCCAGTGTTCATCCCAGTGTTGGATGAAAACCTACAGCAGGACATAACCGCAGACAGAGATACATTAATCCACACTCCTTTGCTGTTGACGCTCAAGTAACTATAAATCCCCTTAATACTGTTATCAACTAATCCACATCTATCTTACTACTCAAATGGATAGCAGGAGAGACTACACCAAGGGCTGAAATGAGATGTGTGTTCTCTCCTGCATTTTTCCCCAACCTGCCGTGTGCCAGGCCTATCAGAAGAGGAAACAAGATTGGCTTACAGGCCTTGTTCTGAGTTTACCCACTGTGTCTTTTCAGTGATCCCTGCATTCTTTTCTAAATGCTTCCAAACCATCTGGTTAGAAATCTGTTTTAAAATTTGGCCAAGGATCTATGCCAGTATTACCACTATGAAGTTGATTTTTTAAATCAGAACACTTACCTACATCTCATCCGCAGCAGACATCTGCATAACCAGACAGCCTTGGGCCACCTCCATGGCTCAGCCACGCACACTCTCGATGTTAGGTCTGGCCTCAAAAATCATCTTGAAGAACCTCTATGAACAGAATAGAAGATCTTGGTTTCATGCTTATTAGGCAGAGCCACTGGCCCAACATGAAGTCATAAAGCTTCTGCTAAGCACCTACTGTGTGCCACACCCTGAGCCAGGAACTAAAGAAACCCAGAGCTGAACAGTCCAGGCCAAAGTGGAGTCTCGCCCTATGGCGCTGAGTCTCTCTTCCCACTCCTGACGCCTCTCTCACTCCTTTAAAGCAACTCTGCCTCGCACTGTTGTCTCTTCTGTCCTCAAGGGCAGGGACTGTGTTTTATTTCTGGAAGCACCCCCAATGGTGAGCCCCATGTCTTCCATGGAAAACACAGTCAATACACACTTGGAATAATGATTAACAGTGTTGATGATGAGTTGGGGCAAGAAGACACAGCCTAAAGAAAAATGAATTTCTGGATCAGAAGGAAGGAGTTATGGAAACACATTAAGCATAGTGTTGCCACTTAATATGAGTATTGAAACAGAGCCTGCAACACTGTTATTTGGAATGGTAACCGTGGCATATTCTTCCAGTCAGGCCAAGGGTGATATTTTTCATGATTAGTTTTTGATTAATCCTATTAGATAGATATTTCATTTACAGCCTATACATTTGTTCTTAAGGGTTTAATTGCTTGTGCAATTTATAAGCATTAGAATTGCTGTTATGTAAATGAATTTCCAGCATCCAATTCACCTTTAAGGTAATTAAATTAAGTGTGGTTAGTTAAGAACATTAGACATCTATGAAAAGCCCCTGAGAAAAATTCGGTTTGTTCAGATGAGAAGGCGGCCTTCTGTGTTTCTTTTCTTTTTATTCCACATTGTGTCTCTCCCGGTGCCTGGGTCCTTCACGTCCCGCTTCTGGTAGTCCCTGCCTCTCTCCTCTCCTGCTGGTACTAACTAATTTGTCAGTTAAAGGATGCATGTTGAGTGAAAGTAACAACCTGTTTCATAAACAAGCCCCTCTGCTTCCAGGAGAGACCAGAGGGACTCATGTTCCTTGCTGAGATGCTCCTCCCCTCAATTTGTCGAATTGTTTTCCAATTTTGATAGAATAATGTTGCTCGTGGTATGCGTATTCGGCAGGAAGATTAGACCCAAAGCTCAGCTGTTGGGTCTAGCACATCAGGGAACTGAACTTGTTTGTTCCTACCTCCTGGGTAAATAAGAAGAAACGTCCCATTTAAACAGTAGCACAGAGTGGATGGGGACAGCAGAAAGAGCATGGACTTTTGAGATAGGCAAGTTTGGCTTTCATGCAGTCCAGTTAAGTTCATTCGTTCATTCATTCATTCACTCATTCAGCAAATACTTAATGACCACATACTATGGGCCTGGCCCTATTCTGGGCACTGGGGAGGAACTAGCTCATTATTCAGGAAAACCGGATTCCAGGGGGCTTTGAATCAGCACTACATGTCTTACTAGCTGTGTAAGACATTAGTTATATTTCTTCAATTCTCTGAGCATTAATTTCCCCATCCATAAAATGGGAATATTAAAAATAAGATTGTTAAAAGAATAAAATAAGATGATGTTTCTCAAATACTTATACCAGGGGTCTTAATCCTGTGTCTGTGGATCTTCAGAGGACTATAGATAGAATTGAAAGGTCTGTGAACTGGGATGGAAAAAATAAATGCATCTTTATCTTTCCTACTTGTAATGGAAATTTAGCATTTCCTTAGTTGTGAATGTAGGTAATAAATCTGCTGTGGCAGTAATAGAGGTAGTTGTGATTTTGTCACAAACACAAATCTCATTACAGTTGTTGCAGACATCATGAAATACTATTTAAGCTCATCACTACTTCAGATATACAGATGTTATTAGATCTGCCTTGAGATACTATTATTAAGTGCATTAATAAAGAAGCACACATATTACCATATCATAACTTTTTTATTGTTTTTGATAACTGTATTTCAGCATAATTCATCTTCTTTCGGACATGTTTCTCTCTTCCGTGGTTTGGCTTGGGCCAAATAATACTGCATAATCAGCTGTCTACCTGCCTGTCCTTCACATACCAGATCCTGGGCCTGTCCCAGTCTCAGCTCCCTTGGAATGCTCTTCTGGGCCCAAGCTGCCCCTGCTTCAGTTAACCCATCCTTCTACTATGACACACCCCAGCATGCCTCAAAACACGTATTTGTTATGCTCTATTATTTTGGCCGGGATCAAGCATTGTATTACTATAACATCTTTGGAGGTAGTTATACATGTAAAATATTTAGCTCAATTAATCATTTATTGAGTATCTATTAAGTACTAGCCATCATGCCAAGCTTTAGGGATAGAAAAGGAAAAATCTAAGTAAGATACAGACCTTGTTTTAAGAAATGCACAGACTAATACGAGATATAAACATAAATAAATAATTATGGTCTTTTTTTCATCTCCTTTGCATATTCATTTGCATAGTTCAGCTCTAGTTAATACTTCATCTCTAAATCTTCTTTAAGCGGACTTCTTCTTAAGTCCTGAAGATGGCCATTTATAAGTTCTCCTTTGGCAAGTCTTTAGTCTTTTGACTTTCTTCTTAGAGCTTGTAGCTCCATTCACTACCCCAGTGATCCCAGTGATCATTTGGGTTGAGTTGGCTAGTAAAGTGAGACTCCTCTCCTTTGCTCCCTGAAACCAAAGTGAAGAGCTTGGACAAAGATAAGAGCCTTCCCAGATGGAAGAAAACCAGGTTGTGATCAAAAGCAGCCAACTAAGTTCACTTTCCCTAAGCCCACCTGGTACTCTTGCTTCCATTGTCCTCATCCCCCTTTGACCATGCTCCATGGTTATGGGGCTCCATGAGTCTGAATAATTTGAAGTTCTCTCCATAGACCATCATTACTAAATGGGAGGTTCAGATCATGAGTAAATAATGAAGAAGAGAATGTTAGACATAATTTTTTCCATTCTTTGCTTTTTCATCCAACCTCAGTATAATTTATGAAATACGACCATGAAGGCTATCTGGATTCTCACCAGTATTATTTGGCCCAAGCCAACCTACAGGCCTGATGTGATAAGTCGTGTTGGGGGAACTGCTTGACATACCCTCAAGAGTGCCGTTCTACTCTGGTGCTGCTGTGATTAATTAGATGTTTAGGAGAGGTGGTGAGTCACCATGTTTGAGTATCAATTTGGGGGGGGGGAGGGAATGACCCCAGCATTCTGCTGAATACAACATCAGGATGAAACACAATTTATGTAATAGGAACCAGGCACCTGATACAGCATGGTGACAGATTATCAAGAAATAAATAACAGGAAGTTGTCAGTTGCCTAAAAAGCAGCCTGCAAAACTAAGAGAATGCTAGTTTAATAATTTACATAGACATATATTAATAGCACCTGCTTTGTCCAGAGACCTGTCCTGGGATTACCTAGAACTGCATATGAGATAATCCTCGATGCTGTAAAGTTGAGTCTAAGTAGGGCAGACCGAATGTGAAAGGCTGTTGGCATGTGTCTGTGTGTGTGTGTGTGTGCATGTGTGTATAACTGTTGTGGAAGCATCCAGCAGCAAAAGATAACAATGCAAGAAAATGAGCTGAGCAGAGAAGACCAAAATAATTCCAGTCACACTGGGCCCTTCTTGCCTTTGAATGTGGGCTGAGCTCCAGAAGCAAGCACGAGATAGCACACAGCCTGTGGGGATGGGGGCAGACACACACTATGGCCGTGATTCTATCTCAGTAAAATGACAATTAGATCAGTAAGTGGGCAGAAAATGAAACAAAATAATCTTTAATACATAGTAAAGTGGCCGGTACATAGCAGGCATTGAATAAATGTCTCCTTATCCCCTGAATCATCTACCACTAACCCCATTTTACAGATTAGGACAGTGGGCCTCAAAGAGATCAAGTAAGTTGCCCCAAGGTCACAGAATGTTAAGCCACAGAGACGGGACTTCCGACCTTGAATCCGGTGCTCCGAACACTATGCCACATTGCTTCCCATTTCACATTTTCACGGCTTAGCCACCTCAAGTAGAGTGCTTTCTTTAGCCGAAGCTGGAGTTCATAAAGAGCACAGTCTTAACAGAGTGCAACCGCCTTTCCTCAGCGCCCAAGCCAGGACTTGGGAAAACAGCCCCACCTCTTTATCTAACCTAAGTCCTGTTCCCGCAGCTGCAAATTCAGTCACAGCCACAGAGGCTGTGGGGTTCAGCAGTTCCCTCCCGCCCTTCTCTCCCACCTCTCACTCATCGCGTGCCACAGAGATCCGGCGGGAGGCCGCCACTCACAGTCCCTCACGTGACAGTCTGTTTATTTCGGTCCCTTTCAGGCCATGATTTCAAACTGGCAATCCTTAGAAATCCAATTTTTGTCTACTTTTTTGATGACTCCAAAGTTTAGAAAGTTAGCATATTGCTTTTTAATTAGTTCTGCTTTTCAGAAGTTCAAAACGCATCATCCTGCTATTAACCATCCCCTCTAACTCTACTGAAAAACGGATATGGACCCTTTAGCCTGCATTGTTTTTAGTCATTGTTACTCTCTTAGGACTCTGCTTCAGAAAAACTTGCATTTTTAAAATTGCTGTCATTTAATTCCATAGGCAGTTGATTTAAGCTTCATTTTTTTTCCATTAAATGAAAATTAAATTAAGCTCATTATTGTATTAGACAGGCATTGATTGTACTCACTTTGGTTTTAATTAAATGCTACTATTCATTATTTCCTCCTGTGTAGTGCTTTTAATTTTCTTTGGTATATAATTTGGGGTAACAACAATATCAGTAAATTATCCTTCATAAATAATATTCAAAGAGAAAGAAATACAAAACACACTGTGAAAGCAATTTGAAGGTATTTGCTTACTGTTTGTAATTTATTGGTAGTATATTTATCGGGGACTATTTTCCATGTTGCTCCTTTGTGATAAAACAGGGCATGTCCATATCTCTCTTATGCAGCTCTGACTTTTGCAGTTAACGGCTGACTTCAAGACGTCATTGATCTTAAAAATGTGCTGACTTTATGTACAACACTGAAGTTATGGACCAGGGGGTAGATGTGTGAATTTAAGTCTAAGAACATTATCAGAAAGGTTCAGAAAAATGTCCAGAGAAGCTTATTTTGTTTCTTCTATGACATTGTGAAGCACTCGTTTCATGCCAGACAATGTCCTGGATCCTGGAAATGCATGGCGTGATAGAGAACCACAGACCTTGTCCTTCTGGTACTTGTAATCTAAAGGGTAGGTGATAACATAATATACACTAACTCCAACTGTCTGAGAAAACAGGATTCCCCGTTAACCTGCTGACAGTGCCAGGGCCATTCTCTGCAAATCAAGACTTTGAGCGAGATTGTGTGTTTTGCATTCCCCTCTTCAAAATATATCACAGTGATAGGTATGGAATGACATAACTGAGCTCAAAAACACAGACGCCATCTCTCAAACCCAGAACAGAAATGGAAACTAGTAGACGAAGCTGCAGGCCTAAAGAGCTCTAGGGCAGAAAGCAGTCCGTACAGCTAGGAACTGGGCCTCCAGAGGTCAGTAGTTTTAAAGGTGACCATCCAAGATGAGAACTCAGTGCTCAGGCCTTACAGCCAGGGCTGACATGGAGTCAACGCTCCTGATCATAAAAGGAGATGAAAAAGTGCCACAGAGGCCACTGTTTTTAGCAAGCTGCAGTCCTGTGGATAATGTCTTGTGACCTAGAATGGAACCAAAGTGCCCAGGGACTGGATCTGATTCTGGCCTTGAGGGAGGAGCCAGCAGGGGCGACATGAACGCGACAAGGGAGGGAGAACCTGGCTGGCAAGGGGCACATGCAAACAATCTCCATTACTCAGACGGAGCCCGGCCGTCAATTACAAGATCCTAAAATGTAGAAACACACCAAGAAGAAAGCCTACAATCACTGATCAGGATATGAATGTTCCTCACATTGAAAGATTTTGTACCAGTCTGTGAATGGACTCTAGAATGAGTGCGTTTAGGGTCTACTCAAATAGATACATGAAGAAAAGCTTCTGTTAAAAAGTCAGGAAACACGAGTTAGGAAACAAAAGCAGGCTGCCATTAAATGAGACAGGAATATGGAAAGGAACTGATTTATAAAGACTGGAAATAAAAAAGACAGTCATTAAAAATCAAGTAAAAATCAGTCTTTAAGTCAAATTTAACAGCTCACTAGATGGGATGAACTCTGGAATGGTCTTGTTCACATGGAGAATTAGGGGATCAGATGGTTACACTCAAGGATCCACCCAGCACGCAGCAGACAGAGACAAAGAGATTTTCTACACTTCTGAAAAAAGCAGTTTAGAGACAAGGAAGATAGAGAGGAACTTACACAGTCTAGCAGGATGTCAGAAGAAAGTAGAGGGGATCAAGGACAATAAAGAGAAAAATTTACAAGCTGGAAGAATATTTTCAAACAGATCACATGTAATCAGCACATCAAACCTCTCATTAGCAACAAAAGATACCAGGAAACAGGAGACATGGTATCTTTGAAGTGCTGAGGAAAAGGAGTTGTCAACCTAGAATTTTAAAGCCATCTGAAGTATCATTAAGAAATAAGGTCAGGTGGGGGGGCTCAGTTGATGAGACTCTTGATCTCAGGGTCATGAGTTCGAGCCCCACATTGGGCATAGACCCTACTTACAAAAAAAAAAAAAAAAGGAAAAAGAAAAGATACCAAGCAGGATGAAGATACTTTCAGAAATATAAAAAGAGAGTTTACAGTCCATAGAGTACTCATGAAAAGAACATTAAAGGATGCACATCATTGAAAGGAAAATAAATCTAGGGGGAAAGTACGGGACATAAGAAACAACAGATAACACGGAAGAGATTAAACTATGTCGGTAGATTTTATAATGTTACAATCAATCATTGATTACAGGAAATAATTTAGGATATTTGATGAGGTAAAACTAAAACTCTCGAGAAAACAAAACAGAATGGGAAGTGGTGTTCACCTGGTCCTTAGAAGATGTGCTAAGTTCTGTGTTGTTTTGGGAGAGGGATGGAAACAGTGAAAAAAATTCAATTTAGTTTTTCCTCCAAACAAATTATAGTTAAGTATGTATGTAAAAGTTTAAGGCTGTTTCAAAGAAGAGAAAGCCAATCTATAGCTTCAGGTATAAAACAGCTGAGGAAAAGTTAACATGGTATATATAGTCAATATAGCATATAACATAAAGTTAATATAGTATATAGTAATATGGGATAGTATAGTATTGATGTAACAGAACGCAAGAGGAAAAATAAAAGAAAGAAAATGTGAAGAAAATCAAAAAGTTGATGGCAGTTGGTAGAAATAAGTCAGATATATTAGTAATCACACAAAAAAGGTAAATTGACCTATTTAAGAGACAGATTTTCATACTGAATTAAGAAGAGAACCAGCAGATACCTACTCCTTTCAAGAAGCAGACCTAAAACAAAACCACACAGAAAGTTTGAAAATCAGGAGATGGAGAAAGATTTACTACATTACCAAGAGAAATTAACACCAGTCACAATGGAACTTACAGCAAAAACTCGTAATATTGGTAAGGGACACATCAAAGTAGTAAAGGGAGAATCTGGCAAGAAGACCTCGCAGCAGTAAGCTTTCATGTAGCTGCAATATGGCCTTGATAGGTAGACAGTAAAAGAAAAATGGCCAAAAACAAAGAGGAACTGACAAAGCCCCTCTATCAGAAATTTGAAAATCAAACAGAAAAATAATCAGCAAGGATACAGATTTCAACAACAAAATCAACATACAACATCTTATGAACCCAATTTTAAGAAGATACCACATTCTGTATCCAGAGGAATATATATTAAGACTGATGCTGTAGAAATCATGTCCTCTGACCACAGTGCAATTAAATTAGAGGTAATATTTTTAAATTTTATTTTTATTTTTTTAAATTCAAGTAGCCAACATATAGTACATCATTCATTTCAGATGTAGTGTTCAATAATTTATAGGCTGCATATAACATCACCTGCCCTCCTTACCCATTACCCTGTTACCACATCCCCCCACCCACCTCCCCTCCAGCAACCCTCAGTTTGTTTCCCGGCATTAAGAGTCTCTCTGTCTGATTTCTTCCCATTCAGTTTTCCCTCCCTTCCCCTCTGATCCTCTGCGCTGTCCCTTATATTCCTAAATAAATAAATAATATATTAGAGGTAATAATAATAATAAAATATAGTTAAAAACAATACCAACATATGTGTAGAAACATAAAAATGTCCTCCTAAATAACTCATGCATGGAAGAGACAATCACAGTGAAAATTGCTAGATATTTAGAATCAAGAAAATTAAAAGTACTCATCAAAACTTGAAAGCAGCTATAGTGAACTTCGAGGACTGTACACTTTCCAAAAAAAGTCGTAAGATGCAACTCAACAGGCTACAAGTGTAAAATCTAACTAAATTTAAAGAAGATATAAGAAAAATGTAATAAAAAATAGTTAACAAAAGCCGGTTCTTTAAAAATAAAAACACTTAAGACAAAAGAGAAAAAGGAAAATCATTCAATAACTACAGCTACAGTAAAATTTTAAAAATAAATGAATTCAATAAACAATTTTAGGTCAATAAATTTGAAAACTTAGTTGAAACGCATAATTTTCTAGAAACAGATAAATCAGCAACATTGACTCAAGAAGAAATAGAAACTCCAAATAAACTGATACGCATTAATGAAAAAGAATCAATAATCAACCCCTCCGACATTCTGCACAAGACACCAGATCCAGATGGTTTTATAGGCAAGCTCTTTTATTCCTCTAAGAAATAAATAATCCTATCTTTTACCAACTCTTTCTCATTTAATATGGCCAGCCTATTCTTGATAACAAAACTGACAATAAAGGAACACTTTAGGCCAATCTCATTTAACACCATAAATCCTAAATAAAATATACAAGCAACTAAATCCAGCAGCATATTAAAAAAGCATATAGGTATAGCTACAGATATTTCATGACCCATTATGATTTGCCCCAGGAATACAAAGATGGATTGACAACAGAAAACGTATTGAGTAGGCAAAGCCATTTTATGCATCTACCTGCCTATCTGCCTTCCTATCTCTCTGATTATTTATCCCCATAATAATAATGTGAAAACATTTATGAAATAGAAGAACTCCGAAGTTGGGGTAGTGACTGTGTCTATGAAGAGAGGGAAAATAAAAAGGTAGGATTCAGGAGAAATACATAGAGGGACTTCAACTTAAAATATATGTTATTACATTAAACAAAATCTAAAGCAAAAAGGGTAAAAACGAATGATTTGATAAAACTGACTTGGGTACATGGGTGTTACATTCTTCTCTAAGTGTTTCCATATGTTGAAAATATTTCACAATTAAAAATAAAATGTTATTTGGAGGTCATCTGTCTTGGGGCTTCTCAAACTTGGATGTGCCTGTGAATCACCTGAGAATCTTGTTAAAATGCAAATTCCCATTTTTGAACTGTATACTTGTAGAGTTAAGAAACTAAAATGTCTTGGGGCGCCTGGGTGGCACAGCGGTTAAGCGTCTGCCTTCAGCTCAGGGCGTGATCCCAGCGTTATGGGATTGAGCCCCACATTCAGGCTCCTCTGCTATGAGCCTGCTTCCTCCTCTCCCACTCCCCCTGCTTGTGTCCCCTCTCTCGCTGGCTNTTGGCAAAAAAAAAAAAAAAAAAAATTTTAAAAAAAAAAAAAAAAAAAAAAAAAAAAGAAACTAAAATGTCTTGCAGACCAACACCTCCGCTTTATGAAACCAAAGCCCTGAGCATGGGGCGAATTTCAGCAGTCCTGGCGTTCCACGCAGTGGTATATCTCCTACCACTAGGGATACCTTTCCAAGCCCAGAGAGAGCATTTATGTTCTAACGCTGCTGGGGTTTTCATTTCTAATACTGGTCTCAAACCAGGACTGTCTCAGGGGAAAGAGGCAGTGGCTGGTCAGGATTTACCCAGGGGTTATTCTAAAGATTGATGCTTTGTCCACTTGAGATCTGTGGTCACAGGCAGGAAGGGAAAGCCACAATTGGCTTGATTAGGTTTTCTAACAGGCACACTGCCCTGACCATATTCCTTCTTTGAAGGCAGGTAGGAGGTGGGGCAATTAATTTATTTCTTTGTGGGAAGAACTGAGGCTTAAGAGGCTTTGAAAATCAATCTACAAGTCATTCTGTTGCTGGGTTTTAAATAGTACCTTGACCCTCTTTCCTGAATATAAAGTAACTACTGTATCAATAGTCCTTCCTTTTACTTATCACTTTTCTGGGCAGGAAAGCTGTGAACCATGTAAAGAGAAAAATGACAGCTGGAGAAGAGTCCCAGAAAACCGTATTTAAGGTATACAAAGAAGAAAACTTTAGACTCAAAAACTATTAAAACTGAAAAGACCTTAGAGGCAGTGGGTCCAGCACCACTTGTGGGTGAAGAAATTGAAGCCAAAAGAAGTCACTTTGCCAAAGTCAAGAGATTCTTGAAAGCTAAAGAAAGACAAGGACCTAGTGTCCAGCAGGGACAGAATAATCAGTTAAGGTAGGCCTTTATTTGTGCAATGTGTGCTGATAAAATAGGACGTATAAATTGACTTTTGGTAAAATCAAATTATATGTGAAGTCTATTATGGGAGCTTACAGTTTGTGGGAAAGCTATGATGAAGACTGAAACAATATTTTCCCTTCCCCATTGCTCTTCTATTTTAAATCTGGGTTAATCTACAGGGGAGTTGCTTTAAACCAACTATAGTGGCAATTCAGTGAGCTCTTACTGCTGGAGTTTTTTTCTCACTAATATGGAAATGATGAGAAAGTAAAAGTTAAAACACTGAACTACAGATCAGGAATCCAAGCTCCGGTCCAGATCTACCACCAGCCAGCTGTGTGGTTGTGGATGAGTCACTGCTCACCAGCCCTGCTAGGATTCTCTCTCAGACCTCCCCTCCGCTACGTAGGCAGCTGATCTTCCAACGTAGGAGCACAGGCCCCTGTTGGAGGAATCCACCCAACTGCTACTTGGGGTGACCGAAAGGACCACGTCGAATCTCTTGTTCCCTCTTCAGGACCCCGATGCTCAGCTGGTTCCTGCCCCGAGGCGGAGCTCATTAGGAAAGCGGACTCTCAGGCCCGGCTCAGACCTGCCAGATCAGAATCTGTGTCTTAACAAGGTCTTTAGGAGATTGATACACACATTTAAGTTTGAGAAGTGATTAGCTTCCCAGATGACAGATGGCTCTTCACTGAGCTTCCGCACTGCCCTCTTTTGCAGCCACCTGTGTGCGGACAGGGAGTGCCCGGAGGGCTCTGGCGCAACCCAGCCAGCCCCGCTCCTGCTTTCCTTCCTGTCCTGACCGGGCTCCCTTCTGGGCCGCTGTGCAAAGGAAGTGGGTAGGTTGACTGACAACAGCAAGAAACATCAACGTGTCCCTCGGGCAAGCGTACAGGAAAAAGCAGAGAGAAGAAATACAAACAGACAACTTGGGACCTGTTAGTTTAGAGATAAACAGTTCCATACAACTCAGCAAACTCCGAATACTTGTAAGAAAGGGGTTAAGTTTTGTCTATTTAAGGACTTGTTTTTGTTTTGTTTTGTTTGAGGGTTATTGCATCTTTATTTATGAGGAACCTTGTGATATTTTTCCTGGTTTTTGGATCAGGGTAATACTGGCCTCATAGAATTAGTTGGAAAGTATTTTCTTCTATTCTACTTTCTGGAAGAGTTTGTAAAGGATTGATATTAATTCTCCTTTAAACATTTGGTAGAAGTCACTAAGAAGCCATATGGGCCCGGCTTTTCTTTGTGAGAAGGTTGATTACCAACTTCCTATCTTTGTGATACCTCTATTCAGATTTTCCATTTTTCCTTGAGACAGTTTTGGTTGTTTTTGTCTTTCTAGAAGTCTGTCCATTTCATATAATTTATCCAATACAATTGTTAATTGTATTCCCTTCTAATAAGAAAAAGAAGAAAAAACTAAATCAGAAGAAAGCAAAAGGAAAGAAATGGTTAATATTAAAGTGGAAATGAATGAAATAGAGAACAGAAGAACAAGAAAGAAAATCAACAAAACCAAAATTAGTTCTTTGAAAGATCAACAAAATTGAAAACCTTTACTTAGACTGACCAAGAAAAACGAGAAAAGACTCAAATTGCTAAAATCAAGAATGAAAGAGGGATGCCACCATGAACCTTATGAGATTAAAATATATTAGAAGGGAATATTTAAGGATTTGTTATACTAGTTTTTCTAGCCCAAGAAGAAAAAGCACAGAAGACAAATAAAAGAAAAATAAGATTATGAACAGGCAATTCGCAAGAGAGAAGGTAGAATGGTCAATAAATTTGTGAAAAAAACGCTCAACCTCAGGAAATTCTAATTGAAGGAGAAAATACCATTTCACACCTCTTCGTGTAAGTTTTATTCTTTTTAAAACAATATTTTACTTTTATTTGTGAAATATTGCAGACATACAGAAAATAATATACCAAGTATAACACCCATGTACCCACCACTTAAAATTAATGGATATTAACATTTTGCCCTATTTGCTTGGTTCCCCACCCCCTTTTTAATAAAGGTAAAGCCATGGTCCATTTCCCCTTCACCCTTACCCACTCCCCCATTATTGTCCTGAAGTGGCTGAGTGTTATCCCACATGAGACTTTATATTTTTCCTATGTATGAATGAGCCCATAGCCAATCCATATTCTTGTTTTGATCACACTGTATCTATCTTTTGTGTTTCTTTACTTTGCATCATTTTTGGGATTTTTCTTCTTGAAGAAATATACAGAGGTCATTCATTCTTTTTAAACTGCTGTTTAGTTTTTAACCGAATGAATAAAACACTGAGGAACCGTCAGGCTGAAGAGAATGAGAAGGGCTGTTTAGAAAAAAAAAAAATTTAGTTACGTGTCTAATGTGTTTTAGGTCAAACGTTTTCTGTGCCGCATCGCAAGAATCCCATGCCCCTTCTCCTCATCTTAACCTATGCCTTCTGCCCCTGAGAAGACTGTCCACACTTTCTTAACTTCTCCCAAGGCCACTACCAGCAGAAACACCCCTGCCTCCAGGTAGTGGTCGAAGGGCAGAGACCTGGCGACCTGCAGGGCCCACAGCCATACCTCCTCACATTCCTCTGTCTTACCCAGGGTCTGCAGTCAAAGTGCCAGGGATTGGAGAAGGCCCAGTTCCCCCGCACCAAACAATACACGGAGAAAATGCAAACACTTTATTGCTACAATTT
Source organism: Ailuropoda melanoleuca (assembly GCF_002007445.2). Lineage (NCBI taxonomy): Eukaryota > Metazoa > Chordata > Mammalia > Carnivora > Ursidae > Ailuropoda > Ailuropoda melanoleuca. The sequence continues at coordinate 121,397,918 of NC_048221.1, forward strand.
ATCCTAAAGGAGATTTGCAAAGCCTCATGCCTGAGATTTATGGTGTGACATCCAGAGATTTCATACACTGTATTTCCCATTTATGGGCCTTAATTTAGTTAAGAGAAAAGAAGCTTTCTAGAGCGAAAACACCCTAAAGCTTTGGTAAAATGGGATATTTAATTAATTCCCAAATCACCAAGCTGGTAAAGAGGGAGTTTCGGACCTGTGTGTTCATGCATCAGCTCTCTCCTAGGTCTTGGTCTCGGCAACAGAGCTGTGCACTGAGAAAGACCAAGGCTGTGCTTAAGGGTTCACATCCGACAACCTCAGCAGGCCTGGAGCTTAGGGCGCTCAGGGTGGAACCTTGCCCCTAAAAAACCTGGTAGTGTAAATGGATTTGCATATGCAAATGACTCACTCCTAAGTGGTCTGCAGGAGCCTTGAGAGCACAGAATAAATCCTCTAAAGGTCAGCAGAGGGTAAGAGGGTAGTGGAAAGAAGGCAGTGGCCACCTGCCAGGGAGGCAAGTCCTCCACCTGTCCGTGGCTATTTCCACGTGCACACCCAGATGATAGCACCTGCTCTACCTGTCCTGGAAGGAGCTTGTTTGACACATGGCAGATGGGGAGTGAGAGCTGTCTTCAGGCTACAACACACTTCACACAAAATAAGGATCATTATAGTCATATGTATAAGGCTGACTCTGAATAAGGAATAAGAACTGTCTTTCCCCAGAGATCAGAGGAAGAACACAGGTACCATATTCATATATGTGTTTATGTTTTATACATATGAACATATTTATGTTCACATGTGTTCCTTATTCATGTTTGTGATTTTGTTAATATTCATATTTCTATCTATTCGGTCTGGAGCCAAAAGCAGGGAGCCTGGGGGATCTCTGAGAAGCTAAAAGTGACACAGTCTCTTCATTTCTTATGGATGGAGAAACGTACCTCGAGCAGGGCAGCGCTTTCCACAGCTTATCAATATTGAACTCAGACTGAGAAAATAGTCTTTTTCTCTTTTTTGTTTAAAATCAATGTTTTATCTCCTGGCAAAAGACCTTCACTGGCCTTGCCTATGTGCTCCCGCACAGTGCCTCCCACTAAAACCCAAGCTACTAAATCACATTCAAATTCAGCTCACATGCTCGCCCCGCCGACCTCGTGCTAGCTAGCCGGGTAAGCAGTTTGCCCTAAGTCATCCAGCCACGTCTGAAGTGCCCACATTTGTTGTTGCCCCTTACGGAATAGAGCCCTCCACACCCCCTTGTCTGCCATCGCTGCGCCTCTAACACTGGGAGCCAGTTAGGCTCTATCACCCTCAGAACAGCTGTGTCCCAGAGCAGGAAAAACTGGGACCTTCGAAAGATCACCCTTTTAGTCGGTGACCTTCAAAATCTGGGAAGCCCTCTGGGTTATTAAGAATCCTGCGACGCCTCCTACGATCCCAAGGGTGGGAACTTACTGACTCACTGGGCTGGCAAGGAAAGCAAATCAACCATCAGTGGAATACACACTGTGTGACAGGCACTCTCCGAGGCGGTTTCCTGGTTTCCATCTTCCCAAACCCTCGCCACAATTAGAGAGTTAAGTACGGCGATTTATCTTAGGAGATGGAATCTCAGAACTGGTAAACGTGCGCCCCAAACCACACAGCTGGTGGGTAGCTGAGCAGCTTTGTCTGTGGCGTGCTGCTGCCTCCAGCAAGTGGGATAAAGTGGCCCTAGGCATGTTAATGACAACTCCATAACGTCCAGGTCCCCTGGCTCGTTCCGGCCTCTGTGACCCACTCAGGTCTTGCACACCGGTCTTCCACTCCAGGCACGGTCCCCCTGCTCCTCTTCGCTTACCCGAACGTTACCTCGTAGGCATCACTCAGCTCAACCCTCCTTCCTTGACTACCTCCTCCTATGGCACCCATGGCCTTTCTATAGTCCAGTCTATCCCTAGCCTAGACCCTCCTGCACCCTCCGCCCACTGAGCGGTTAATGGAGAACATACCTCGCCATCCCTCAGTGGAGCCCCAAGGGAACAGGCGCAGTGAGCAGGGCCCAGGAGACACTCTAAGCACAGGCCTGATGACGGCCGTTTGGGGTCCTGGATTTGGCTGGGACTCTGCTGTTCACATTCATCTGTTTGGCTCCAGAGTCTATCACTGGTAACAGGAAGGAGTGCTGCATAATGAGCCTTATCAGGCGTTTGCATCATTCTTTGATAGAGCAATTGTGCTAAGGAGAGGAAGAATCAGCGTGATGAGGTCCGTGGAGTTGCTCAAGGACAATGAGAAGATCAGCAATTGATGAGAGAAAGAATGTGAGTGGGAGAGAGGTCAAGGTTGCCAAGTTTGCCCGAGGGCCTGGTGGTGGTTGACCTATCCGTCAAGGATTCCAGAAGAGGAGGGGTAGAAGAATTCTTAGGAAGCATCTAAGTCTGTTCCCAGAAATGACAGAAAAAGAAATGAAGGTCCAAAAGAGGCAGCTGTCACCTTTTAAAAACACAAGTCTGACTGTGCCGCGCGCACAGCACGAGATCTTCCTCCCCATCGGCCACGGCAGCCGGGCTTCGAGCTCGACAAGCATCACTCTCAAGCATGACACGCATCCTTCGGCGTATGCAGATGGGGACTATTCTTCCATTCAATACATAATTTTTAGTGCCTGTTCTGTTCCAGCCCCTTTAGGAACCAACCTAAATGTAATTTCCTCAGCAGTTTCTTCATGGCTGCCAGTCTCATGAGCCCTCCCCACGCAGAACCCCTGTATTATTCTTCCACAGTATCCTTAGCGTTTAGAACAAAACATTTATCAGCGTGCTTACTCGTTTAAAATCCCGCTGCCACCGGACTATACTCCACGAGGCGGGGAAGTTTGTCCATCATAGTGAAGTGTGTCGATTGTCCATGCACAGTAGGCATTCGATATAAATACTTAATGAATGACTAAATGGATGAATAAATGAGACGTGCAAGGAGCTGGGGATGTAGCAAACATTAAGACAGGTATGGACTCTGCCCTCTCAGGGCAGGGACAACACAGCAGGTAATTATCATGGGGCGGAAGGGACATGTTGATGCTCATTCCTGGGGGGGGCACCATCCTCGCTCTGCGCTCAGCCCCTTCCCCATCCACTCTGGAAGTCAATTAGTGTGGGAATGAGATGAGGTGCTTAGTGACCGCTTTGAGTCTGCTCTATTGTAAATTAACTATAAAAAGGCATGTCAATCAATATCTGAAGAGTCATTAGTAACAAATTACAAGCAACCCATCTCACAACTAATTTCTGCACAGTGACACCACAGTGAGGCCCAGGGGTTCCTTTGCAATCTGCCTGGCCTGTCTTTTTGGTGTCTTCTCCCACGCCATCCCCCAGCACTCACACACACCACACTTCCTGCCCCTTCCTCACTCTCTCCCAGGGAAGCACTGCCCTCCTGCTCCACCTGGAAAGACCTCCCCACTGCCTGGGCCAGTCACTCACTCTGTCTGAGGAGCCCTTACCCACTTTCTGCCTCTTCCACTGCTCACTGGATCTATGAGGTCTATCTATGTACCTAAAAATGTACCGTAGCTATCTCTGGATAGCAGGATTGCGTGTGGCTTTCATTTCCTCCTTGATATTTTCAGATATTTTTTTTCCTACAATGTATCTTTCCTACAATTATCTTTATAAATGGAAAAAAACAATTGCCAGTGTTAAAAAAAAAACAACAACATGGTGGTTATTTTATGTCTGTCCCTCCCGCTATGCCATGGGATTGTCAAAGCTAGAAACCAGGTATTCTTTGTTTTATCTTTGAAGCTCAGAACCTCTTGTGTCCTAGTTGTATGTCAAGAGAATGAATGAATGAGAAGAGGATGGCAGTTGAGTTGGAAACTTAAAGACATGATCCAAACCTCAGTTCATCATTCAGAAAGTGAGGAACTACTGGTCTCAGCATCATAGATGAGTAAATTGTTCCTAGGGCTTCTTGTGACCACTGTCTCCTATAGCAAGTGGTGGTGGGGCCCAGAGCTCCCTGGCTGGGGTCTGTGCCCCACTGTCCTCGCCCGATCTGTCTGAGGCCGTCTACCTGGCCCAGCTGACACTTTCTTTCATAGCAGCTGTGGGCCTCGATGTCACCAGGGGCCTTTGCCGCCTGTCTCGGATATTACAGACATGCTTTCTCTGTTTATTGTGATGTCAGTTTGCACAATTTCTCTTCAGGCGCTCGGAGCCTTTCAAGCATGAAGCTCCTAGAGATGAATGAGCTTTTATTGGGGGCTCCCTGCTCTTTACTCCATGGGAGCCAGCTGTGCCCTCTGCTGTCTTAAATTTCCAGCCAGATTTTCCAAACCTTTGACTGAGAGGCCAGGGCCAAGGAGAGACTGGCCCAGGGGCTTCAGGGATATGTCCATAGTGTCAGCTGGGAGCCAGTCACTCACTAAGGGGGAGAAAGAAGCTGCCTCCCTCCCCTGCTGGCTCCGAGGGCCTAGAGGTGTGGTCTTTACAGCTAACCCAGGGAGGCCCAGAGCGTTCAGCGGTGTGGGAACCTGGAGCACGGAGAACCCCGGCAGAGTGGGGAGGGGCCCTGGGATAAGACCGGGCAGGCGGATTCTGCCACCTGCACACCGCGGCCTTGGGCAGGAGATTCCTCACCTTTCTGAGCCTGTTTCCCCATCAATCAAGTAGAAATCATACGACCTGAGATCACGTCGAGTACAGTGTTAGATGTTCAATAAAGGGAAGTTCTGTCCCTTCAGTGCTGCCTTTGGGCTCCTTGAGGCCCACTTTGTCCCCAGATGTGCCTGTGGCTCAGCCAGGAGGGGATTTCTCCAGGACTGGCTGCTGGGCCTCTGCCCTCGCCCCTGCCTTCCTCATTTCTTCTCCACTCCCCTCCCTCGGTTGAGGTTGGGCACTGCTACTCCAGGAGGCGAGCTGAAGGAATCAAAGGTAGAGTTGATGGCTGCGTAGTGGGGACAGGAGGGGATTTCAGATTAGATGGAGGAGTCGCAGCGTCTGCTTCTGTGGGAACTTCAAGGGTCCCCTAAGGTCTCCCTTCAAAGTGATGCCAAAGCCTGGGCCCTGACAAGTGGCAGGAGTGGTGGATGGGCCCAGACTGGGAAAGCACTTTGAGCAGATAATTAGTTCAGGCTTTTGTGCTGTTCTGTCTCGGCCTTTCAACTTGATCTTATGATATCACCCCTCCCTACACCCATCTTTCTCCCTGCCCCTACTTTTATTCCTCCAGAAAAACAACCTGATCTAAACTTTCCCAAATCCAACAGAATAAGAAGTGAATTTGGGAGTAAGTTTCGATGCTACAGTGCCATTTCACACAGTCCTGAATTCACCATTTGTTCCCAGAGACAACAGAGACATTGTTGCTGCCGAGTTAGTTACACCATGGTGACTGGAAGTCCGTATGTGGTATTTGCGTGGAGCCCACCCTCTGGGGTTTGGGCAAAGACACCTGTCTGCTTAGGATCAGGAAGCCATCGCTGGTGCCATCAACACTCCCCAGTCATCTCTCGTGTGTTTTCCTCTTTTTATTTTTTTTAAGTCTTTTGGTGAAATATAACATACATACATACACACACCGGGGGATGAAATTTTACAAAATGAAACCATTCAGACCAACTACCAGGCAGACCAAGATATGTAACATGACTAACACTTGAGAAGGCGCCCCACTAACATGTGCCGCCTCCCTTAAAGATCATCATTATTTGGACTTCTTTCCCTGTAGAGTAGGTTTCCTGCTTTTACAATGTATATAGTTTTATATGAATAAGAATATGAATGTTATTATAAACTGTCTTGTCTCTGTGAGATAGTTGCCTTTAATTTTCATTATTATATACTATTCCACTGTATAAATACACTACAATTTATCCAGTGAACTAGGTTGTTTCGGTGCTTATGCTTTGGTGCACATACGTCTGCGTTTCCTTCATATACTTACTTGGGGGGGGTGTCAAAAATATTTGCCTGTTCAGCTTTAGAAGATGTTGCTGAACAGTTTGCCAAAGTGGTTGTACCAATTAACAGCAATATATGAGACTTCCAGCGGCTCCATGTTTTCAGCAAGTTGGAAGGGTCAGTTTTTTGGGGTTTGGGGGCTTGTTGTTGTTGTTGTTGTTGTTGTTGTGTTCTGTTTATTTGTCTTTAGCCATTCTGGTGGTTGTGAAGTAGTATTTCACTGTGTTTTTAATTTGTGCTCCTCTGATGGATAATGATGTTGAACGGCTCTTCATATGCTTTTTGTCCCCGTGTATGTCTTTTGCTCTTTTGTTGTTGCTGTTGTATTATCTTTGTATTTCTTACTTGATTTTAGGAGTTCTTTCTATATTCTGAACAAAAGTGCTTTATCAGATTATGCATTGTGAATATTGCAGATATTTTCCCCCGTCTGTGGCTTGCCTTTCCTTTTACTTAATAGAATCTTCCAGTAAGAAGTTTTGAATTTTTATGAGGTTCTGCTTACCCGTTCTTTTATTAATGTGATTTGTGCCTTGTTTAAGAAATCTTTACCTACCCCAACATCATAAACATATTTCCTGCGTTACCTTCTAGAAACTCTGTTGTTTCACTTTTCATATGTAGGACTATCATTCCCTTAACGTGGGGGTTTTTGTGTATGTCACGGAGTACAGCTGCGTACTCACTTTTTCATATAGATAGCCCCTTGATCCAGCACTGTTTGTTGAAAAGATTATCCTTTCCTCACTGCATTACAGTGGCAACTCTGTTATAAGTCAGGCAATTATAAGTGTGGGTTTGCTTCTGGACTCTATTCAGCTGGTCTCTGTGTGTCTGTGTTTGCATCTTCTTCAAAATTGTCTTTGCCATGCTTAACCCTTTCTTTCCCATTTTGAAATCATCTCACGTAAAAAGAAAAGAAAAAGAAAAACTGACTGTTGAATCACAGACCTGTACCTCTGAAGCCAATAATAAGTTATATGTTAATTAATCGAATTACAATTTTAAAAAATGTTAAAAAAAAAAAGAACACCTGCTGAGATTTTTTGGGGATTGCATTGACTCTATAGATTAACCTGAGGAGAACTGGCATTCTTACAATATTGAGTCTTCCAATCCATTAACATAATAGAGCTTTCCATTTATTTAGGTGTTCCTTAATTTCTTTCAGTAATATTTTGCGTTCTTGCCAATCTTTGCTTAGATTTAGTCCTATGTGAATTTTAAGTGCTTTTGTAAAAGTTGTTTTTAAAAATTCATTTTTCTTTTGTGGCTGCTATTTTAAAATACACTTGTTTATTATATGTTTACTCTGTACCCAAAGACCATGCTAAATTTACTTATTGATTCTGAAAGTTTATAGATTATTTTGGATTTTCTGTCTTGATATCTGCCGAAGTTGAGGTTTATTTTTCCTTTTCTAAATAGTATGCCTTTTATTTCTTTTTCTTACTTTATTATATTGGCTAGGAGAGCCAGTAAAATGTATTTTAGGAGTAGTGAGAATGAGTATCATTGTTTCATTCCTTAACTTAGAGGAAAGCTTTCAATATCTCATCATCAGGTATGTTGTTAGCTCTAGGATTTTCATAGACGTCATTTATCAAATTGAGGGCATTTCCTTCTGTTCCAGTTCCTATGGCTGCATCCTAAAACTTAGTGGCAAAAAATAACCATTTATTATCCCCCAAAGATTTTGTGGGTCAGGAATTTAGAGAATAGAGGGAAGGTTTGTCTCTGTTTCACAATGTCTGTGGCCTCACCGAGAAGACTTGATTTTGAGGGGATGGAATCATTTGAAAGCTTGTTCATACATCTGGTGGTTGAGGCTACCTGCAGCCTCTCTAGTTGGGCCTCTCCCTACAGTCTCTTCATCCAGGCTAATTTGAGCTTTCTCATAGCAGAGTGAATAGGTTCCGATAGTGAGTATTCTGCAAGAAGGCAGAGTAGAAGCTGCATTGCCTTTTATGATCTAGCCTCCAGAGTCTCACAGCATCGTTTCTGCTGCATTCTACTCAACAGATTTCTACAGGTTCTAGAAGAAGCATATGGAAACGGAAATATTGTGGCCATTTTTGGGAAATAGTTTAACACAACTCCTATACCTAGTGGATGGAGACTTTTAATCATGAATGGATGATGAATTGTATCAAGTGCTCTTTCCATATCTATCAAGTTGTTTATATAATGTTTTCTTTATTCTATTAATGGACTGAATTATACTGATTGAATTTTGAGAATTAAACCAACCTTATATCCTGAAATAAGCCCAGCTTCTTGTAATGGATTATGCATTTTATATGTAATTCATGTTGATATACTAATATTTTCTTTAGAACTTTTGGAAATTTACATCTATGTTTGTGAGAGAGATTGGCCTGTGGTTTTTCCTTTTATAAGCCTTCTTAGCTTTTGTTCTCAAATTTATTCTAACCTTATAAAACAAGATGGGAAGTCTTCCTTATTTTTCAATATTCTGCTAGAGTTTGTGTGAAATTGGTTTTACTCCATCTTTAAATATTTGGAAGAATTCCCTGGTAAAGCCATCTTGGCCTGGAATAAACTCTGTGAAAAAAATGATATATTCTTTTAACTTGTTACTTGCATATTCTTCTAATATGCTGATAGTTGTTACCCTAGAGATCATTAGAGTACATCTTAAATTAATATGCTTATCATTCCTGAACAAGGCAAGGACCTTTGATTACCTAAATTCCATTTACTCTCTCCCTATCTTTTGTCCTTTCGTTGTCATATATATCATTGCCTCACATAATTTAAATCTCTCAGGACATCCACGTTAAGTACTCAGAAGTCATTTAAATATTTCTCCATATTTTCCCTTTCCAGTGCTCTTTAGTCCCTTGCATTACTGTGTGTCTATCTGGGACCATTTTCCTTTTGCCTCAAGTGCTCTCATTAGTATTTCTTTTAGTGAAGATCTGCTGGAAACAAACAAACAAACAAATAACTTCCCAGCAGATTTGTCTGAAAAGGTCTTCATTTCACCTTCATTTTTGAAGATTATTTTCACCGGCTAAGTAATTCTTGGTTGGAGTCACTTTCCTTCTACACTTTCTGTTATCACTCGTTCTCCGGCCTCCTTTGCTTCTGTTGAAAAGCCATGTTTTAGCTTTATTGATGCTCCTTCAGAGGTTGTATGTTTTTTCCCTCTGGCTGTTTTAAAGATTTTATTTTTGTCTTCGACTTTCAGCAGCTTTATTATGATGAAACTAAGTGTGTTTCTCTTTATATTTATTCTGAGCCACTATTTCTTCAAATATTACCCTGCCCCTTTCTTCTCTCTTCTGAGACTTCAACTTACATCTGTTTTAGACCTTTTCGTGGTGTCTCGTATGTCTCTGTTTTTTGTATTTTTCATCTCCTTTTTTCTCCCTGTGATTCAATCTGAATATTTTTACTGACCTCTCTTCTAGGTTACCAATTCTACCTTCTGCTGTGTCCAATGTGCTATTGAATCCATCTACTAAATTATTGATTTCAGTTACTATCTTTTTCACGTCTGGAATTTCCATTTGATTCTTATTTCATAGATTGATGTTCTGTGAATGTTTTAGATTCGTGTTCATGAAAATTCCTCACTTTTCATTCATTTTCTTGAATTTATTCGTCAGATAATCATTTTAAAGTATATATTTGCTAACTCTAGTACCAGTATCTTGGCTTTGGGCCATTTGACCCTATTTTCTGTATTCCTGGTAATACTTTATTGAATTCCAGAAGCTCTGGATGATTTTGTTTTTCTTCTTAGAAGTTTCATTTTATTTTGGCAGGCAGATCCCATTGATCCAATCAAGGAGTAAATGATTCAAGGCTGTGGAATCTCAATGAAAGACTGGTTAGAATTGGCAGGAATCACCAACCTACTGAAAATCCAGGGAGGAGGAGAGGGAGTGGTTAGGATCATCAAGAGAGAAGTCAAACACTCTAAGCTGGGAACTTCAGTGACTAGGAGGATGATGCCATTAAGAGAGCTGCAAGGACGACAAAATTGGGAAAGAAAAGGGAGAGATTTGACTGCCACAGAGTTGAAGATGCTTGTGAAAGGATGTTGGAACTAGATAGACACCCTGGTTTTGGCTTTTTGGGAGAGAACACCTTGAAATACAAGTCAAAAATTCATGTGACTTAAGATACTTAAGGTGATAGAAGCTGTAATGGCTAAAGGCCACCTGCTGCTTCTCTGTGTGATGTTCCTGTTGGCATCACGGGCTTTCCTCAGTCCCAGCCAAACTACAGGCTCTGGGTACCGGGAAGCTGATTGCACAAGCTAATGGTTAATGATCACCGATTTGTGTAATTTTTTATGTTTCTCCAACATAGCCACAAACGTGAAGAGATCGAACATTCGTCTCTTCATTATCTTGTTGACAGGCTGCCTGTTCCTTCGTTCAGGTTGGCAGCAAGAGTAGCTTCCTTAGGAAAGCTTCTTAGCACCATCTCTACCCTCCCAGGCCTCATTAGGTCTGGCCCCTTCCAGAGTACATCAGTCTGTGCCATTAGTGGTAAGGTGATTACTGCACTTTGTTTTGTGCCAACTCTGTTGGAACCAGGCACTTCTCATCTAGAAGGACAGAAGAGAGAAATGTGTGTTCGTGAGCTCGTATTGTGTTCACACCCCTAGTAAGCCGTGCTCTTCTAATCCGCATATCCATGACTCCTCAGCTTCATCACAAACTGTATCTATGATCCATTAACTGCTGAGCACTGGTCTAGGTCAGCAGGCCTCAAACTGTTTCGTCTCAAGAACACTTTGTACTCTTGAAAATTATTAAGGGTCCCAACGAGTTTTGTTTGTGTGGGTTAAATCTATTTTATTATATATTAAACTGAGAATTTTTAAAAAATGCTTATTAATTTATTTGCAAATAATAATAAACCTATTAAATCTAAACACAAATAACACATTTTAGAGAAAAAGAACTATTTTTACCAAAACTAAAACTAATTGAGTGAGAAGAGTGCCATTGTACATTTTTGCAAATCTCCTTAATGTCTGGTGTAATAGAAGTCATGTAGCTTCTGGAAAATTCTATATACTCATGAGAAAATGAGAGTAGAAAAGGTAAATATATCTAAATACTATTATGAAAATAGTTTTGCCCTTGTGGACCCCCTGAAAGAGACTCAGGAACCCCCAGGGATCTCTAAGTCACACCATGGGAATCAGTGATCTAGCTGATGAGCTGTTAGACCAGAAAGAGCGAGAAAATTCCAAGTTCTGGGCTTCAACCAGGCTCTTCTTTTTAAATGATCCTCTTGGCTTTTTAAATCAGAATTAATAATGTATTTTAATTCTTTCAAATGACAGAAATTGAAAGCAAACTAAGTGAAAAGATTAATTGGCTCACATAACTAGAAAGTATAAAATAATGGGACTGAGTTTCAGATTCTACCATATTTAAGGGGCTCAAGAATTCTTTAGAATGTAAGCATTTATGGGGCTTGTTCACTGCCTTATCCCTAAGGCCAAGAACAGTGATAAACACAGTAGATACTCAATATATATTTTCTAATTAATTATACAATATATGGATTACTGTTAGCAGGACTCTGTTTCCATTCCTCAACTTTGCTTGCTTCTTACTTTTTCTATTAGCAGTGAGACTCCCTGGCAAGATGGCCCCTGGAAGCACTGGTAAAACATGGTTCTTAGTGCTAATAGTCCCAGAGAAAAAGTGATCCCTTTCTTCACACAGCATGCATATTATTCCACAGAAGGGAAAATCATTGGCCCTTTTTGGCCCTGAATTAATTACTGTCTATGAGGGGAATGAGTATTGCCAGCTCAGAAGGGGAAGAGTGGTAAAATTATTAAAAATCACACCAGAATCAAATTGAGAATGTGGCAGTTCCCAAAAATAAGGAATCTTGAGCACATGTCACGCAAAATTACAAATGTCCACTGGATATATCATAATAACCTGTCAACAAATGACTGGCTTATCTAATCAAGTGTAAACTCAAATTATCAGATGCATAATATTCTGGTCTGGTCACTTCATTGATCCAAACAGAGAACCGTAGGCCAGCCAAATTAACAACTGAGTGATTGATTTGAGGTTATTCAATTTAGTTTTAGTCACTGAGTTTCAGAGCAAACTATTCAACTTTTTTCTACCTCACTTCCATCAAATGTACAATGTGTGAGAGCCTTGCAGTCATATGTCACACCATTCAGAAACCATCAGTGATTGCTTGTGATCTATAAGAAGGAGTCCCAAACTCTCAAGGCCAAGCCCTTCAATCCAACACATTGGTTTCATGGTTCCTAGTCTTTATAAAAGCCCTTTTAATGACTCCCATGTAGTAGAAGTTAATTCTTTAGTTATAAACATTAGTTGATTTAAAAAAAAACACATTATGATAGCAAGTCCTATCAATTTAATAACACTTTTAAATAAATTTGCACCATGAGAGCATCCACATGTATCGGAACATTGTTATACATATATTGTGAGGCATATTTGACAGTCAGACTCCAAATAAAGTTTGGGGCATGTGTGTGTGTGTGTGTGTGTGTGTGTGTGTGTGTGTGTGTGTGGTTTCCATGACTCATTGGACATAGAGTGACAACAAATAATGAGAACTAAGATATCAACACTGTTAGGTTTAGAAATTCTTTCCTGAGGTCTGTACTAATGTTTTCATGACTTTCTAAAAAACAAGGGAGAGAAGGCCTGGGACCATAAAGAGCTTCAAATTACTTGAATACTGTTTTAATTCAATTTAACTTCACTTATAGTTTATTAGCTAAAACTCCTTATTTTATATTATTGCATGTTCTAAGGTTTTTATTATTCGTCTTAAAGTTATCAAAATCTATCTTCAAATAACACCACTTCATGTGCAGTGTAAGATTGTTACATTAGTATAAATTCAATCCTCATCCTCCAACCTTTGTGCTATGATTGTTATGGTTTTCCTTCTACATGTGTTAAAACCCCCACAATATGTTGTTATTATTTTTGCTTTAAACAGTGAAATCTTCCAAAGGGATTGAAAAATCAGACAAATGTCTCTTACATTTACCTATATATGTATCGTTTCTGGCATTCCTCATTCCTTTGTGTAGATCCAAATTTCCATCTGGTATTATTTTCCTTCTGTCTGAAGAACCTCCTTTACACATCTTACAGTGAAAGTCTCTTGCCTTCATTTTTAAAAGATATTTTTGCTTAATATAGAATTCTAAGTTGGTATTTTTTCTTTCAGCACTTTAAAGATGTTGCTGTATTGTCTCCTGGACTACATGACTTCTAACAATGAATTGGCTGCCATTATTATCTTTGCTCCCCTGTATATAATGTATCCTTCTTCTCTGGATGCTTTAAAGATTTTTTTAAATCACGGTTTTAAGCACCAGTTTGATTATAATAGATCTTAGTGTGATTTTCTTTATGTTTGTTCAGGTTGGGGTTCATTGAGCATCTCAATCTGTGAATTTATAGTTTTCAACAAATTTGTAAATATTTCTGCTTCAAATAGTTTTCCCCTTTTCTGGGACGCCAATTATATTTAGACTAGACTGTTTGATAACTATCTCATAGTTCATTGACACTCTATTCATTTTTTTTTCCCCAGTCTTTTTCTCTCTGAGCTTCATTTTGGATAGTTTCACCCTCGTTTACATACTTGAACATATTTGTAAGATTTGTGATAGCTGTTTTAAGGTCATTGTCAACTAATTCTATTATTTCTATTACTTCTAGGTCTGTTTCCATTGACTACTTTTCCTCTTGATTATGGGTTATATTTTCTTCTTCTTTAATTCCCTGGTTATTTTTGGCTGGATGCTGGACATTGTGGTCTCCATTGTTGGGGACTGGACATTTGCTATATTCCCTTAAAGAGTGTTGAATTTTGTTCTGGTGTGCAGTTAAGTAACAGTCTGATCCTTTCAAGGGTTGCTTTTTAAGTTTTGTGTTGGGGTCAGAGTAGCTCTTATTCTGAGACAAATTTAACCCTATTACTACTAAAATGTGATTCTCCTGAGGACTCTACTGAATGGTCTTACTAGATTTCTCCCCTCTGGCTGGTCGGGACACAGACTATTATAGCTTTGGCTCCAGGAATTGTTTCGTCTGTTGCTTCCTGGTGCTTCTTTCCTTGTCCTGTGTTGGTTTTCTGTCATGCATGCCTGAGTTAGTACTCAGCCAAAGATTCAAGGGGACCCCTGCAGATTTCCAGGGTGCTCATGCTTTCCTCACCACACACCTCCTCCCTCCAATTTATCCAGCACTTTCTCTGAAAGTGTACCTGAAAATTGTAGCAATTTGTCCTCCCCAAACTCTGTCTCTTCAACTTGGCAAAATCACCATGCTCTATTTGGGTCTACTCTCTGATTTGCAGCCTGGAAAGTGCTTCTGGGCAATTATCTGGGAAAGTTATAAGACTCATCTCATTCATTTTCCTTCCTTCGTGGATCACAGTCTTGTGCTATCTGTTGTTAAGTGTCTTAAATCCACCACTTTATATAGATTTATATAGATTTTTAGCTGTCTAGTTGTTTATGACCGGAAGCCAATCCTTGTAGCAGTTACTCCTCACAGGCAGACGTGGAAGTCTCCATGAAGAGCTTTGAATAAAACAGAACAAAACAAAACAAAAACAGAAGACTTTTCCATTTAAAATATTTTGCAGTATGAAAAATACCACACCTGCCGTTGTGGATCTCTGAACAAAAGTCATCATTTTCCATGGAATTTCAAGTGAATGGAGTATTTGGAATACTCCTGCTTGCTTCAGGAGTCAATCCAAAACAAGGGAGTGCATAAATACTAATTTCCTTGGCTATCTCACACTTATCAGAGAAGTGAGCATTTAAAATTTCCTGTAAAACTCCATCTGAAGTCTCAAAGAAGCAAGTAAAATTATCACTCATTACATGTTTTTGGTTTACTGCTGTTAGTGTGTTAGTTTTAGGTCAGATTTATGGTGTAGATTTTTATGTTTATATGTTATATGACTACTTTGATTATACATAAGCCCAAATGTGCCATAATATGTTCAATATATTTATTCCCACTTTATAGGACTTGGATCATCGTTTTATTATTTCAAATGATGTTACATTTTGCTCTTGTGCCTTGTTATTGGTTATATTTATAATTAATTGGATCCTATGTCTTTGGTTAGGAATATAACCCTTTTTATGACATAATTCCTGTGGGAGAAATAGGAATCATTTTATAATGATTTGCTTTATAACACTGTTCTCAGGGACATATTGTAGCAAAAAGTAGCCTTTGCTTTAAACAGCTTTAGTTTAACTCTTGCATTGCTCCTTAATATGGTATGTGTATATGTCTTATCTCCTCCAACAGGTAACAAATGGGCTGAAAGGAAAAATCAAATACTGCAGTTGTTTGTATCTGCAATGCCTTACATATAAGAGACAAGCAGTATGGCATAATGCCATTTTATTTTAAACTAGATATTTTAAATCAGCAGAACTCTTTCTTTAACTTATGTCTTAAGAGAAAGTCCAATTTATAAAATAAATCCATCTGAATTCAAGTCCAGGACCCACTATTTACTTGCTGAGAGATTTTGAGCAAGTTCCTTAACCTCTCTGAGGCTGTTTTCTAAAAAATAAGGATTTTGATAATTATAATACCTCTGTACCAGTTAGGGATGCTTTTAGCTGAAAGTTATAGAAAAAGTCGAATTTATAGTAACCTAACAACACAGGTTTATTTTTCTTACATGTAGACAAGTTCAGATGTATGCAGTTTCTGAGGTTTTTCACAAGTTCGGTTATATTATTGGAGACCCCAGTGCCGCTTATCTTTCTTCTGCTTCACCATATTTACCATATTTACCATGTTGGCTTTCATCCTTATGCTCATTGCTTCAAAGTCACAAGATGGCCATTCACTTATAAGTCCCAGAAAGTAAGAAGGGGCAGGCATCCGCCTCGGGAAGTTGTTTGGGTTTTGGTTTTGGTTTTGGTTTTGGTTTTGGTTGTTGTTGGTTTGCCTATATTTTAATTTTTAACAAATTAATAGATGTACTTAATTTTCTTAATTAATTTTTTATTATGTTCAGTTAGCCCACATATAGTACATCATTAGTTTTGATGTTTGTTTTTAATCTAGGAAGGGAAATTCTCCCCAGAATACTCCTTTTTATACCTGATGAGCCAGAACGTGCTCATGCTTTGCCAATCAAGTGCTGAAAGTAATGAGTTTGGTGAAAATTTAAATTCTCCCCTGGGAATGGAGTAGGGGACCCATGTTCCCAGGGTTCATGGGCTCTCCACCCAACGCATGAATGCATCAGGGTTCTGATGGCAGAGGAGAAGCCGCAGAAGAAGAGTGCTCACTGGTGTTTGCTGTGTCTGCACCTGCACCTGCCTGGTGGAGTTTAGATGACTGACCGGTATGAGCTTCAATTAGGATGTATATGGAAGTGATTTCCCCACTGTCAAAGCACCCTCGAACGAGATTCTTCACTATGTTGACTTTTTGGTGAATGTTTGAGAAGTGAATGAAGGGGGAGATGTCAGTAGAGAATAAGAATGGCATCGAAAGTCCTAAGTTCAGTGATTATCAAAGTAGACTTGTGTGATGCCTGCATTAGAACATATCAGGAGGATTGATAGTTAAAACTATAAATTCAGACCTACTGGAGGTGAACTTTTAGGTGGGTTCTAGGAACCTATATTTTAAAGCATTTTCCCAGTCATTCTTATGCCCCTTAAAATGGAGAACCATAGCCACACATGACTGGGAATGACCCAGGTATTCTTGGGTAGTTGTACACATGAGAGAGGGGACACCGAAGGAGCAGGCTGCTGAACAGCAGCCATACTTTCTCTGCAGCACAGCCCCAAACACAATGTAAGCACTCAATAATGCTGGCAACTTTTTTCTATTATTGACAATTCTCTCCAGCACCAGGAGACCTAGATTTTAATGGATGCCTCAGCTATGGTTCAGTTGTTCGGTCACTGTGTGTGAAATGAATTCACTCTCACCCAAGTCTGCGTGTGGTAGGCGCTCTTGAGGTCTCCTAATTCAATCCACAGGAACAATAGTAAACATACAATGCGTTCTCTAGGGTATTAAAATTTTCAAGCCTCAAGATTGTTTTGAAGGTATTTGTAAGACTGATGTAGAATCTTTAAAGGGTATGGAGTCCCTCGAAAGAAAGACAGCCTAAAACAAATTCAAACTGTAATGATTAGTGGCATCTCCTTAGCCCAGAGTGTTGGGAAGGGCAGATGATAAATTACTATAAAACCTTTGGCAGAATGCTGAAAAGTTATACGTGACATGACAACATAGCATGTCTGAGGCTAAGTATCTGGGCGTGATTGAGCAGATGCTTTCCTGGTTGATTTTGAAACAAATTAATCAAGTTATAGATGATCATTCTAGGCTGTGTGTCCCAAGTTACATAACTGGACCCACACATACACACACACACACGTATTTAATTGTATGTATGTGTGTATGTGTGTATATACACATACATATACATATACACACATACACACATTACACACACGCACACACACACACACACACATTATAAACATACTGTGGGATCCACATAGTCAAGAGGGTTATGGGTTTAAAAAGTAGATTACATAGCTCCATTTGTCATTCTTTGACCTTCTCTCCTATAAGCTAAGCACACTTGTAGGATTTGCACAAACGCATAGCATCTGAGACCTTCCTAAATTTCCTAACAATAGTACCTTTAAGATGCTGAAGATTTAGCAAGNTTACATAGCTCCATTTGTCATTCTTTGACCTTCTCTCCTATAAGCTAAGCACACTTGTAGGATTTGCACAAATGCATAGCATCTGAGACCTTCCTAAATTTCCTAACAATAGTACCTTTAAGATGCTGAAGATTTAGCAAGGGCAGAAGGAAAAGTATATGGGAATAAGGATTTTTTTTGACCTTGGACCAGGCACCTGAGCTCTCTCAACTTCAGTCACCTCATTCATGAGGTGGGAATAATACCGACTTCACAAGATTGTTACTGAGATCAAGTGGAATACTGTCTATAAGGCACCTAGGATAGTCCCCAACACGTAGTAGAGCCTTGGTAAATCACTGTTATTTTTACTTTTACTACCTTCTATATTTAGATGGGACAGGTTTGAAGAAGCGATTCCATCTGAGAAGGAGGGACAGAGTCCCAGCCCAACCTAGGTGTGCTAGAGAGCTCAGCGCCTGGCGTGGGCTCCTGATGAAAGAGTTCTCCAGCGTGGAGACCACGAAGTCACCAAAAGTTGTATTTGGAAGAGGCACTCTTTGGCCTCACCCCTTAGAAGTCCGTTTCCTGCCAGCTGGGGAAACCGCCCCCCCACTCCCACCTCAGACAGGACGTGACCTCCAACTTACGTCCTCATCCTGTCTCTGAAGGCCACCTGAGCATAGCTGGGTGGGTATGGTGACTCCCAATTGGAAATTCCGTTCAGCATGGTGGATGAGATTCTGGTTCCTACACCCGAATTGAGCTGGTGCTGAAATGTCTGTTGGCGGTGAACTAGGCAGGGAAGGACGCTTTCCTTCACTTTTGACCAAGCAAGGTTTTTCTCCATTCCTATTTTACACGCAGAAGAAATTTACCGTAGTCCTTCAGGGGCTTCTTTCTGCATTCAGTTTGCTTCAAGGAGTAGATTATTCTTTGAGCATAAAATGGAAGGAAGAGGGATCTCCAGACTGACCTGTAATTAATGTCTTCTTTCTTGAAGTGTGATCATCTTTATGTAGGAATGTTATTCTATCCATCTCCATCTGTGTGGCCACTTTTCAGTGAAGGCAAGGAGAGCCTCTGTAAAATCGTACATGCTGTGTGGAGAGGGACACTAATCTATGTCATACACCGCAGTGTGACACACATTGTTCTACCTGTTTCACATATACCTACTTTAATCTCCCAAATAACCTTGCAGGTTAGGTGGTAATATTCCGATTTTTAAATTGTGGTAAGATATACATAACATCAGATTTACCATCTTAACCGTTTTCAGTGTGAAGTTCAGTGCATTCACATTTTTGGACAACCATCACCATCATTCACCCTCAGAATGTTTTATCTTCCCGAACTGAAACTCTGTGCCCATTAAACATCAATTCCCATTTCCCCCTCCTCCCAGCCCCTGGCAGCCACCATTCCATGTCCTGTCTCTGTGAACTTGACTACTCTCAGTACCCTCCACCCCTCATCTAAGTGAAATCATGCAGTGTCTGTCCTCTTGTGTCTGCCTTATTTCACTTAGCATAACGTCTTCAGAGTTCATTTATACTGTTGTATGTGTCAGGATTTCCTTGCTTTTTAAGGTTGAATCATATTTCATTATCTGCAGAGGCCACATTTTGTTTACCCTTTCATCTGTTGAAGAGCACTTGGGTTTTTTCCACTTTTTGGTTATTGGGAAAGTGTGGCTATGAACATCGGCACACAGTATCTGTTTGAGCCCCTCCCTTCTGTTCTCTTGGCTATATACCCAGAAGCGGAATTGCTGGACCCTGTGGTAACTTTCTGAGCAGCTGTGCCGTTTTCCCTTCCCACCAGCAATGAGGCTTCTAGTTCCTCCACATCTTCACCAACACTCATTATTTTCTGGTTGTGGTTGGGGTTGTGGTGTGATAATGGCCATCCCAGTGTGTGTGCGCCGGCATTCCCATTTTATTGGTGAGGAAGCTGAGGTTCAAACATGAGAGGGTAACTTATTCAACATCAGGGGCTGTTGGCAAGCAAACGAGGATCGATTCTAATCGAGAACTCTCAGACCTCAAACTCTTTGCTGAGCTCCTCACACCAGCACGGTGCTAGGCGTGCCGAGCCCTCAGAAGAACCACAGAGGAGGGCGTCCCTTTAAGAGAAGAGCCTGGTTGAATCTGTTTTCATTCCCAAGAGCCACCCGAGGATGGACAGGCTGTTTCTGTGATGTAATTGCCTGCTCAAGAGCAGAACTCAGAATTTCGGTGTCCACAGTTATAAATCAAGGCTTTTGAATTTCCGTTTCTTTCATTTCTCTTGGTCAGTCAAGTGGTCCCTAACCTTTTCTTTCTTGAATCTGGACTAAGGTTCCCTGGGAGACATGGTGCATATTCCTTTCTGCAGCCAATTAGATCGTTTTGATTGCGCAGTTAACACACAGTGTTTATTTGAAAACTTGGAGTGACAGAGAGACACACACAGAAAGACGGCAAAATAGAGGCTATGAAGGAGAGAAAAAGAGAGGATTATGAGACTGATGTGTGTAGCATGGCACAGTACTTCAGCCAGTTAAACTCGCTCTGTATGTGTCCCTGGCATTCGGGCAGCAGGAGTCTCCAGAGACCAGACGCACGACCCCACATGGCTGCTCTCCCGGCGTAGGAGCGGGCTTCCAGATCTTCGTCATCTGACAGATGGCACAGCGAAAGCTCAGACAGAGCAAATGCCTTGACCGAGATGTCACAGCGAAAATAACATGAGCGGCCAGGAGGGACTCCAGTCTGCAGGTCCCCTGAACTCTCTGCACATGGTTCCCACTGGCCTCCTCTTTGCGAAAGAGACAGTGGCCAAGGGCCTCTTCCTCTGAAAGTCTAGTCTGTCTCACGTGCTAATGCCTATTATTATCAGCCTAAAAGATGGGGCAAGGCAGGGTCGAGTTTAGATGATGTCTAAGACCCTTTTCAAGAGTGTTGGATGAGAGAAAACTGGGCCTGAGCTTCTGGCTTCATGACTCTAGTGCCGTCTAAATCAGGATCGGTGATTCACCTCTCTGGGCTTCATTTTCCTCATCCGTAAGGCAGAAATATTAACGTAATCTCGAGGTGTTTTTATTGGGAACAACTAAGGAAATCTCTAACTAGATGTTAGGCACACAATTAGTTGTTGATATGTAGAATTAAAATAATACTCATCGATGAAATTTCACTCCTTCTACTAGAAAGACAACCCGAATTTTGAGCCCTTCTTATGTTCTTCGATTTGGAGGACAGTGAAGCATGTAATTTTATATATCCTGCAGTTGAAAATAGATTCAGTGCTGTAGATCATCTCAGTATGGGCTGTGTTTCACTGAACTAATGCCGCTCCAATTTTCAATAGTCTACGGAGACTCACTTGCCCAAGCTCTCCGAACCCAGGCCTTAGACTGTGCCGGTTCCGTTTAGCAGCCAGCATTATTAACCTGCCCACCAAAACCCGGAGGTCTCTCTTGGGAGAGCATTGCCTGTGTTAATCCAACCATTGCATTTAATCCAAGTCATTAACTACTTTAATTAAATCAAATTCAATAAAGGTGTGCTGAACCCCTAGAATGTGGCATGGGTGCTAGGTTCTGGGGACACAAAGATGAATAACCACAGCCCCTGCCTGGGGGATGTCCCCAAGCCTTTGTGTGCCCATGCCTGTGGCAGCGGCTGCAACTGAGCCTTTTCCTTGAGAACCTTAACAGTCTGTTATGTGTTTCACATCTTCTTCAAGGGACACCTCAAGCCTTCCCAAAGCCACACACTTTTTTCTTCCCACACTTCCTCCATCTCTTTTTCCTCCCTCTCCTCCCCCTTGTCCTTCACCAGTTCCTACTTCCCTCTGTCCCATCCTTCTTTCTTCCTTCTCATCCTTCCTCCCATTCACAAATAATTAGTGACTATGTAATAGTTACTGTTCTAGACCAAAACAGGTAAGCATCTGCTCTCAAGAAGCTTATATGTTTTTAGATAAATGTTTTATTTTGAGATACTTTTAGATTTACATAAAAGTCGAAAAAAATGGTACAGAGAGTTCCTCTATACCCTTCACCTAACTTCTCCTTCTGCCAACATCTTATATGACTACAGTATAAATACTGAAACCAGGAAATTAACGTTGATACATTTATAACAGCAGTCCTACAGATATTACCAGGATGTTTTCCCAGCTTTCCTACCCCCTTTTTTTTTTTTTCTGATCCAGGAGCCAACCCAGATTCCTGTATCATGTTAAGTTATCACAGCTCCTTAGTTTTCTCTAGTCGATGGCAATCCTTCAGTCTTTGTCACTTGTGCGAAGAGCTAGTCAGGTATCCTGTAGAGCACCACTCCGTTCGGGGTAGTCTAACACCGTCTCACGGCTAGACTGAGGTCCTGCAGTATTGGGAGGGTACCACGGTCGTGATGTGTCCTCTGTGCCTCAGAGCAAGGGGGTACAGGATGTCAAAACGTCTTGTCACTGGTGACGTTATTCCTGGGCTACACTTGGAGAAGTTAACACCTGATGAGGGTGGCGTCTGAAGAGTTTTCTCCTCCGCAACAAACGTACCATCTTCTCCTTTATAATTAATTAGCGTCTTGCTGGGAGATGGCGTGAGACTATAGAAATACCCTCTTTCGCATCATCCTTTCACCCACTGATTTTATTATGCATTGTGTTTTGAGTGCTTTCTTACTCAAGAAGCTCACTTTTAGTTGGAATAACAGAGAAGTAATGGAATAAATCAGATGGTTTTCGATAGTGTAAGTGTTGTAAGGAAAATATAAGAAGGTGGAGTGACAGAAAGAGAGGTCTACTTTGGATGGCATGTCAAGGAAGACCTCTCTGAGAAAGCGACATTTGAGCTGAGACTTGAATGACAAAAACCCAGTGGAGTGAGATCTGAGACAGGAGCACTGCAGGCAGCGCGCTCGGCAAAGGCAAGAGCCCAGTGGCTAGCGTGAGCAAGGAGTGTTTGAGCAAAGGAACACTGCCAGGCATGGCTAGAGTGAGTGAATAAGGGGCCAACCCAGGGCGCTTGGGTGGCTCAGCCAGTTAAGCATCTGCCTTCAGCTCAGGTCATGATCTCAGTGTCCTGGGATGGAGCCTCGAGTCAGGCTCCCTGCTCAGCAGGGAGTCTGCTTCTCCCTCTCCCTCTGCCCCTCCCCCCATGTATGCACATGCACTCTCTCCCTCTCTCTTTCTCTCTCAAATAAATAAAGAAAATTTTTAAAAAATAAGAGGCAAAGTGGTGGGAGCTAAGGATGCCCAAGTAGGGAGAACCAGCTCAGCTGGACCTTGAAGGCAGGGTAGAGAGTTCAGAAGTTTTCTAAGTGCAGTGCCACTTCCTTCATGAAATACGGTGTCTATCTGTGCTGTCCCCTGCGTATTTACTAGCCACACCTACTTCTTATACTTAAATTTTAATTGATCGAAATAAAGTGAAAAAAGAATTCAGTCCTTCAGTCACCCCAGCCGCATTTTAAAGTGTTGTATAGTCACTATTGTGGCTAGTGGCTACCCTATTAGATGACATAGATACAGAACATTTCCGTCATGGCAGGAAATTCTATTGGGCAGTGTGCTCTTGTGTATGCCTTCTGGAGGTCATTCGTTGTGTTCATTTCTATGGGCGATACACAGTTGACCAAGGATGGTAGACTAATTTGCAAATAAACACCATGCCAATAACATGGGCATGGCACAGGAAAAAAATGCTATAGGATTTGGACAAAACACTGACAACTGGAAGATCAGAAAAGGTTTCTGGGAGAAGCAGTGCTTCGATGTCTAGGCTAAGATCCTGATGGGTTGAGACAAGGAAGTCATTCCTGATGAAAGGCTTGGTATGAGCTGAGGTTGGGGAGATGTAACATACAAGGCAAGGCTGACAAGTAGTCTACATTGGCTGGAGCTCGGGTGCGTTGTAGGAGAATGGGAGGGGAGATGAGCAGGCACATGGGTGATACAGTGTGAACGGCATTGGAACCGGCTAGGGGGTTTTATCTTCGTCCCTCGGACAGTGAGGATCCGTTGATGGTTTTTACCAAAGGAGTAACCTTATCACACACAAAGGCATGCTTCAGGAAGATCGATGGGTCTGTGCTGTATGAGGTGGGCTGTAGTTGGAAGAGACAGACCACAGGGGGAGGGAGGGCTGGAAATCCATTTGCAGTCGAGCAAACGTGAGCTTGGTCCTATTCCAGGATATATTTTTCTAAAGCCTAAAGCATTGTCAGGCACGTAAAGGTAGGCTGCTTGAAATATAACATTCAAAAACAAACTTTGAGATTTTACTTATTTTTTTAAAGATTTTATTTATTTGACAGAGAGAGAGAAATAGTAGGAGAGGGAACAGAAGCAGGGGGAGTGGGAGAGAGAGAAGCTGGCTTCCCGCTGAGCAGGGAGCCCGATGTAGGGCTCAATCACAGGACCCTGAGGCCAAAGGCAGAAGCTTAGTGGCTGAGCCACCGAGGCGCCCCCAAACTTTGAGATTTTAAAAGATACCACTTACTCTCTATAGCAAGCAAAGGTGTTCTAGAACTGCAGTATAAATACTGAAATCGTGACATTAATATTAACATAAAAATCCCATAAGATTTGGTATGGATATTTGATAAATCGTTGAAATTACTTGGGTAGCTTGCTACAATGCAGAGTCCTGGGCCCCACTCCAAAGGTTCTGATCTATTAGGTGTGGGATGGGGCCTAGGAACCTGTATTTTAACATAAAAGGAGCAGTAATCTGAGGAAAGTCACCTGAGAAAAACTGACCAATCCCAAGCGCTTTCTTCAAGTTAACAGATTCCCCTTCTCATGATTTATAGGTTGTAGTCCTGCAGATATAAAAATATGTTCGTCCCCCATCATGCCCTTTTCTCTTACCTCCGTGGAGTAGTAGATTTAAGAGAACTGTAACATATTTTTCCACTTTTAATTTCTTTTTATTTTATCCACTTAAAATAGGCTTAAAGGGGCACCTGGCTGGCTCAGTTGGTAGAGCATGCAACTCTTGGTCCCAAGGTCATGAATTTGACCCCACGTTGTGGGTAGAGTTTACTTTAGAAAGGGGGGGCGGGGCTTAAAGAAGTACCCCTTCTAAAAAAATTAAAAATTAAAAGAAATTTAATTAAGAAATTTTTTTTACTGAAAAAGAGAAGAATTAAGAAAAAATTTTTTACTGAAAAAGAGAATTATCCCTTCGTTGCCCTCTCTTTCCTCCAAGTGCTCATTTCCAGAGATTGATTTATCCTTCCCCCATGTGTCCCTTATATTGACATTTGTTTTGATTTGCTGTGTCTGCCCTACACCACCAAAAATCCTGTGAGGACAAGGGCCTTGTTGGAGTCACTTCCACCAACCCAGCAGGGCTCGGCCAGTGCCCTGGGATCAGCACAGCTAGCTGGCACTTGTAGGACCCTCCTCAGAGCTATAGCCCACCTGGTACCACAAATGTTCCAGTAACCCTGCCAAACTAGAGTCATTCCCAAAGCCATTTCACAGATGAGGTTACTGAATCTCAAAGGGTTTCAGTGGCATCTTCAAGGGCATGCAGTAAATATCAGAGTGATTTTGAACTTAGACCTCTGAGCCCAGCACCCCATAGGTTTTGCTCTTCACCGCATGGCCTCAGATGAGATAGGTGGTGATGCCGATGGCCTGGGGTCATGGGAGCCCTGTGGTCAGTGGGGGAGCAGGAGAGTGAGCAGGATGCAGAAGGCACAGCTTCCCCTTTGCCCTTTGGGGTTTGCTTGCTGTCATTCACTTGCAGCTCTGGCACTTTCTCTTCCCATCTCTCTCTCATGCCAAGTGCCCAGATGCCATCTGCAGCAACAGGCAGCTCTTCCATCAGCCCATCTTCAAGAGGGGTGTTCCCCATTCACAGGTACCTGGGGACGTCCAGAGGGTGATACTTAAGGACCTTTCCTCCAGTTCCACACAAGGAAGGAGCTTTCACAACTTAACATGGCCCCTTTTCCTAAATAGGTCACGTTGCAGACAAAATGCTTGCAAAAGGAGCCTCAGGATTTCCTTTGGCAATCTGTGCTCCTGCAAAACAGACGAGGGTTTTGACACAGAGCCTCATCTGCATAGACAGTTCCTATAGGGAAGTGACTGGCATGGGGCGGGGGGGACTGACATCCATGAGGCCTCGGGTCCTGCAGCCAGACCCTTGGGGGCCGTGTCCTCTCTCAAGGGCTTCCCTGCTCCAGAGGAACTACCTCCAGGCTGCACACCCAGGCGAAGAGAGTTGGGTCTGGACCGTGAGCAGAAAAGTACCTAAAAGCAGTAGCTGTTATTAATGGAGGGCCTGTATTAATGGAGACCCGGACACAGTGGCTGGGCAGACACCAACATGTAAGTCTTCTAATGAGGAATTTACCAAGCAGCTTAGAGAGCAAGTAGGAAGCATGCAGCCCGCAGGGTCCGTGACCAACACGACCACGTTGGGAGGTCATCTGCGTTTCTACTCACCTACCCACCCACTGGACAAATAGCTGTTTCCCTGTGGGCCCCCAGAGGACATTGTTTAGACCTGTACTCAGCACAGTGAATTCAAATTAGTTGGGTAGGTGTCTGCTTCCCTATTATATTGTGAGAGGGGGTTCTATGTCTTACCCACCTCATATCCCTAGACCCTGGTTTCTGGAACATGGTAGGGGCTCAGAACATGTGCAGTTCATGAATGAACAAAGAAACAAATTCTAGAGCCTGACAGCATGACAGCTGTGTGCAACTATTGGAACATTGTCACACAAAGCAGGATCATGTTTACCCTTTGTGCAGTAGTGGGCAGAGCTAGAATAGAGCGGTACGTGCTATGATTTTAACAACGTGCAGATATTGTTTTGTTTTTTAATTGTCTGGACACTGAGAAGTTGAATGGGTTAATTGCTTGGAGGCAGTAAGATCCCCATCGTGGAAGGGGTGCAAACCGGAGACTAGACCAGAATATGCGAAGATGTTAAGAGGATCCAAAAGCAGGGGTGCTTGGACCGGTGGCTGGTCTGGACACCTTTCCGGTTTCTCCCAACCTTGAGACTCTGATTTCAGGATTTGTTTTTATTCACCTGCATAGCTGCTTTATTGGCCTGAATATATATGGGGACATTTTTCATCTTCCAAAGTAATCTGAAGGCAGCCTATCCACTTACCTAAGGAGATTTTGGTGGGCAGCGTGGATTGACTTATAGCGGGGCTGCCTTGCATGTTGCGTGATTCACGGTGCTCTCTAGCTGCCCCCAGACACGTATATCATTGTGTCTGCTGTTCCAAGATGACACTGTTATTTCCCACCTGTGCAAATACAGCTGTAAAAAATGACGCATGGCCAGCCGTCCCTTCCCCAGTGTATAGACAGGGAGAGCACACCCTCTGGCTTAACACGCCCACGAGGCACACACACCCTCTTCTGAATTTCAACACTCATTTCCAAGCCTACTAAGAAGAGAAGAGAATTGCAAATGAACTCACATTACCAGCAGAACCAAAGCAGCCTCCCTCCTAAATTACTTCATATATTAAGCCTGTGGACTACAGAAGCCCCTGCATCTTCTCTGGCTTCCTAGAAAATCAAAAAAGGTTTCCAGCAGTTTCAGCAAACAAGCAGGCTCTGAGCCTTCTCTCTTTGTTAGAGATTTGATTCAAACTGTGTCCGCTAGCAATGAAATACAAAGGGAAAGAAAGTCAGTATGGTCTAACTTTGAAATTTTTAGCAAGCGCCACAGGAAAGAATAATAAACTGTAAATTGCTGCATCTGGCCTTAAATTTATAAAGAAAACAATAATGCAAGAAACCAAAAAATGTTATTCTCCTTTGTCATTTAAAAAAAATCGTTGCGATTCTTCATCCCTTTCTGTTCGCCCTTTTCCTTCACCCATTGTGAAAGTGCATCAAAAGCAACATCAGTCTCTCCCCAGCCTCCAGAAGGCAGAACACTCGCACTGAGAAATTCACACAAATTCGAAGAGCAGGGAGACTAGAGAGAGTTGAGAGTGGTTAGGCCCTCCGCCCCGAAGACAAGATGCGTAGTGGGTTTCCAGTTAGGAAGCAAAGCCAGGAGCTTACCTGGAGGCCCTGTGCTGTTGAACCTGTCCACTTGTGCTCAAGGTGACATTCCTGTGCTTGTCCCCCAGCCGCCCTCTTTTTACCAGAAGTGCCGTTGAATCATGTCATTGACTAATAGAAGCAGACTGCAGAGGGAAGGACGGGGTCTGACTCCGTTCGCTTTTCCTTTATGTGTGCTCAACAAACCAGGACCAATTCTATTATATTTTGTTCATTCGGGTCAATCATCTCGGACCGCATTATCACAAACACATAGGACTTTCGCCCCCTCCTGAAGCCACGGCTTGCCGTGTTGATCACAGTAATTTCCCAGTCTGACAGAAGCGCCCCATGTCAGCAGACCCATTCTGTGTGCACTCTCTGCCCCCGTCCGACCCAGACGCTGTGGTGGCGTCATCTGAATGCCCCCTGCCCAGGTGCTGGCGTACCTACAGAGAGATCTCCATAAGAACTCAGCATGAGCCACGCTAATGAACAACAGCAGATAACCTCTGGATAAGTAAGAGGGTTCAGCCCTGGAGAGTCGGGGTGAGCGATGTCCGTGCCCCGCTCGCTCCTTCAGCCCAGGGTGAGAGGCAGGAGGTAGCCAGGCGGCTGGTCAGCGTTGCAGCTGTGTTATGGCCCTGGGGAATGGACCAAATCGGGGGCATCTTGGGGACAGAGAACACCCAGAGGGTCTCTGGGCAGAGTGAGGTGTTCCTCACCTCACCTCCCTGCCACCTGCCTCCTCCGGGAGTATTGAAAGTATCGATGCCTGGGCCTCACCCCCAAGATCCCATTTAATTGGTGGAGAAGAGCCTGAATACTGATAGGCTTCACCGGTCCCCCCAAGTGATGTTAGTGTGTAGCCAGGCTTGAGAACCTCTTGTCCAGACTCTGGAGAGGTGGAAGAGGGTTGCACGGTGTCCGCCCCAGAGTTCAGAGACAGTACGTGTGAGCTGCTCTCATTACGATTAGTATTATTCATACAAAGGCTGTTTGCACATCTGTATAGCATCTCTATTGCAATCCCTGGGAAGGGACGGCCTTGACCCAGAACTTTAGGGTCCCCTCACTACTTTCCACACAGGGTGGGTGTTCAATAAACATAGCCTGATTTGTTTAGATGACCCCGAGGAAGATGGTCAACTGGTTATTTTCTTGTACTTCTGGCTGGGAGCCATGACCATCCATTTGTTATAAAGAGTCCTGGAGTTGGGTCAGGAAACTTCGGTTCTGTTTCGAGCTCTATCACCTTGATCAAATTCCTTCCCATCTCTTGGCCTCGGCTTACCCATTTGTAGAACGAGGGTGTTGGGTTATGCGATTAATCACTAAAGAGTCACCTGCTTCAACTTTCTCTGTCTTTAGAAGCCCACATTAACAAAACACTCCTGTTGATCTACCAAAAGGAAACTCGGGCCAGGAGCAATGATATTGCTCTTTGGTATTTGGGAAATCAGCCACATCAGAGGCACAGAGCAGGGGGAGGGGTAAACATGTTCGGAAGAGCAAAAATATGACATGCTGAACACCTGGGAAAAGTAGAGTTCTCCCAAAAAGAGGAAGGGGGAGAGATTCTGGTGGAAAAGTTGATTGGGGCTAAGTTGTAAAGAGTCTTGAGAGCCTTTACCAGGTATTTGGACTTTATTCAGGATGGCATTGGGCACCCCCCCATGAATGTGCACCAGGAAACTCATGCCCCAGCTGTGTTTTAACAGGCAGCCCTGGCCTCCACATTGCCAGGGAGGTCCTTAAGGGAGAGCTGGCATCTCACTCCTCTTCTGGTGAGTTAGTACCTGGTACCATCGTTATTGAATAATTAATGGACAAAAGACTTAGCTTAACCGCTATTAGATTTCCTGATGAAGACTAAAAAAGCATAATAACCAGACAGCTAAAAAGCCACACACTAAACTCTAGGTTCCCTAATATCTATATATTTTTTTAAACATCTGGAAGGGTAACTGAAGTTTAAAATGTTCTTCCTCATTTTTGTGATGATATAAACAGCCTTTGGCCACCAGATTTTTCTAAGCCAACACAGGGACACTATTTGCATGTTATTTTGCATGAAATGTAGTCATTTACATACATTTGCATGGTGCTTTCAAAAAGCCTTAATTCTAAGTATGTCAAATAAAATAAAACAAATTAGTGTAATCTACTGCCATTGTACAGCAGCCCAGCTAGGCGACAGTGGTGGTGTCGGGGCCAGCGGCTGGGAGAGCAAAGAGGCAGCTTTGAGGAAGCCGTGACCAACCCTGGTTCTGTGTATCCAGGAGCAAATGGACACAATGAAGTCTGAGAACAGAAAACTCTTGGGGGGCGGGGTAAAGCCTCAAGCAACTGGACAGCACTTGGTAGTTCCCGAACCCCATTTAAGCCTCATGAGAACCTGCGTGCACAGTAGGGGTGGGGTTGTCATGGACCTTGTTCATAAGAGTGTGAGAGAGGTGCAGGGACTTGTTCATGACACACCAGTAAACGGTCACGCCTAGACAGAAACCTCAGACTCTCCCAGTCTGAGTCTCTTGGTCCTCCAGAGGCTTGATGCTCTGAGAACGGATCTACTTCCCTTCTCAAGAGATGAAACGTCCCCACTTACCGCCAATCCAGTGGCTCCTCGTCAGCCACCACACTGCCTTTGGGAAACTGTGCAAGGGAACCCTTTACGGCTCAGGGACCGCGTCGCCCAGACTGTGATGCATCTGGCCCTAAGTGATTGCCTTTTATCGTTTGAGACAGACACTTGAAAGTTACGGCAATGGGGTGAAAATATAAGTAGCTTACAGTTTACTAGAACATTAATCCTCTGGGGATGATTTCTTTCTTCCTGTGAGCTTCTCTGTGGGACCTTGTTCATGGCATTATGCAGAATTTATTTTTAGACTCTTCTCCCTATGATCCACCATCACCTATCCACCCTTGCCTAATTACTAACTTCCATATTTGCTAAGCTATATAATATATATGTTTTATATATATATATATATATATGTATCCGATGCAAGTCCTGGAAGCCCTCTGGTCTGCGAGAGTCGTGTTCAGCAGCAGGAAGTAGGAGTCAAATCATGGGATTTGGAGCCAGGCTGAGCTAAGTTCAAATCCTGACTCCTCCACCTTTGATAACTTGCCTTTGGCCTCTTCGAGCTTCAGCTTCTGTAAAGGTAGTGCTGCATCTGTACCTTTTAGAAGCTCATACCAATGCTTTGAGGCTGACCCTGTACGTTTGGGTAAACTTAGCCTGGGCAAGCTTGGGCAGACCTGAAGGGTCGGTCAGCTAGTGCAGTCAGCAGCTCTCGGAGGCAGCAGATGCTCCCAGGGCCAATCTGTCTCCAACTCATGGCACACACAGTGCCTAGGGTGCTTTTAGGGCCCCGTGAAAACATTATAATTTCTTTTAAAATCATAAGAGGAAAAAAATGAGCTTTTAGGTTGAATAGAGTGTTTTAATATATAATATTGAAACATGTATCTGTATACCAATGCAAATGTAAAATGAATTTTTATTTTTTATTTTTTTCTGGAGGAAGGGTCCCATGAAGGCAAAAGTACCTGAGCCCTTAAAAGTCATAATGCAGTCTTGGATGCTCCTGTCTAGCCCTCTATTGTCCCCTGGGCACCTATTCTGTTCAATTTTCATCTGTTCATTCACAAAGAGCATCCAATTGGGGGCCTGAGTGACCCAGTCCCCAACATCTCAAGATGACATAAGAACCCCCCTGGGTGATATATGCAAATAACGAATCATGGAACACTACATCAAAAACTAAGGATGTACTGTATGGTGCCTAACATAACATAATAAAAAATTATTATAAAAAAATAAAAAAATAAAAGCACCCCACCTTTCTGAGAAGGTCATTTATTTTGAAGTACGGTTGACTTGTCCAGACTCATCTACTTGCTTTCCCTCTGTCTTGCTCCAGCCAATGTCATTCCACATTCCCCATTGCTCTCATGTTCCTGCCCACAACCACCCCACTGCAAAGAACAAGCAACAGGACAGAAAAGGGAGAAGGTGCCTGGGAAACGGGGAGTTCCTGTCTCCCTGTCCCATGGCACACCATTTCCCCCTGCCCTTTCATTGAGAAATCGTTTGGCAGCATAAATAAATATTTCGATAGCAGTCACATGGTTTTTATTGTAGGTTATCTGACACAACCATTGAGAAAATAGGAACACCAATGCCAATTCATGATGTGACTTTGTCCTTTCTGTGCCTCAGTTTCTGCAAATTGAGGCTATTAAGAGCAGGCGTGGAGGAGCAATGGGAAGGGGAATGAAATTACAGCTGAGAAGGTGCAGATGCTTCAGAAGAAACATTTGAGCTGAACTAGGAGTTATTATTAGCTTGATTATCAGTGCGCTCCAGCCTCTCAGAGCTCCCAGGGCATAAGGACTTCCTGTGTTTCCAGGGCTAACTGTCCTCCTCCACTTCCTTCCTGAATTATCAGCCATTAATTTCGTCACTACTGAAAAGGCCCTGACTTTCTGTTCACACCCACTCTCAGTTCACACCCACGACCTGTGAAAGGCTGAGTGAGCCAGCAGTCGGTTTAGCTTGCAGACTTAGCCATGCTCCTTCCCAACCACTTTGGAAAACCTTGTTCAACCTCCTGGCAGGCCTCAGATCCAAGGGGTGAGGACACGAGAGTGAGAAGGGAAGAGTCAGAGGAGAAAAGGAAGCTAGGGGTGTCATAGGGAGGGGAAAGGACACCGCTACCTAGCCCGGGTGTCACTCTGGGCCTGCACCCTTACTCTCCACCACATGCTCATCCTGTGAGCAGGACACTCAGGAAGCGCTGCCCAGCCCCCTGCACCCTTGTCACATTGCAGCCACCGTGTGCCACCTAACCTAAGCCACAGCTTTGTCTCTTTCAGTTTCTCAGAATCAGAGGTCTTTGACCTGAAAAAGACATTGAGATCATTTGTCCACCTTTGCCTTTTTACAGATGAGGAATTGAAGCCCAGAAACCTAAGGGACTTGTCTAAGTTCACACAGCAAATAGGTCAGGACCAAAACCCAAATGTATACACACATACTTACATACACACCACACACACACACACACACATTTCTACATGCTGGAGAGTCTAGCCGTGCTTTCATTATTTTATGCATTCTTACAGCAACCGGGCCTGGAAAACAAGTACTATATCCCCATTTTTACCAATGAAGAAGCTGAAGCTCAAAATGGGGAAGGGAGAATACTCAAGTTCACGCAGGTCATTGTAGCAGAGCTGGTATAAAACCCAGTCTCCCGACTCCCAGACAGTGGGCTTCCCAGACACCACACTGCCTTGGAGCCAACTGTCCAGGGCTCTTGGCTATGGCTCTTATGAAAGAGCCAGGATTCCCATCCATATTTATAGGAAAAACTTCTGGCTCAACCACATTTCATGCTTAGAAGTCTCAACTTTTTTTTTTTTAATTTATGAGAGGGAAGAGAGTAACAATGGAGTTGATGGGCAATTTGTGTAATTAACACCCCAAAGTTACTAGTACTATAAGGTTTTTTGATTCAGTGCATTCTCCCGACAGATGCTCTTTTACTGGTCAAGTGGCATTATCATGAGGATTACAATGGAGGGGGAAAGACACCTGCCAGAGGAGAGTGGAGGGAAGGCATGATTTGGGTTTGTCATTAATGATCATAGGTACACTTTGGTGTACCTATGAGCCTGCTTCCTGCAAAGATTTGAATGATGAAACCAGCGAGTTCCATACAAGGAGTTGGACATCTGCTTCTCAATTAGTGCTAATTTAGCTTGTTTAGAAATGATTTGTGCCTCTACAAGACAGATAACAGAAAGTTGTTTGCTTTCCTATGACCATAACTTTTTACTCCTTGCACAATGGGCCAGATGGACACATCCGAGGGGTCTTGCTGGGCTGCCGCAGAATGGCGGATATTCCCGTTTTTGCCCATGTTCAAAAAGTCATTGTTACTGCATTATTGCAGTATATTCATATGACACCCAAATCAAGGTCTCGAGAAATGTCCGATCCCTTCCAAAGCACTTTGGAAAGCACATGATTGGCTTTTCTGTAGTTGCTAAGCTGGGACAGATACTCAGGGAGCCTACACCACTACAACTGTGTTGATTATTAAAACATTGATATTTTCCCAGTCAACTGGAAAATAACCACTGCTCTAGGCCATGCAAATGCCCACTCACTTCCCCAGCTGCCCCAGACTCAGGAAGCCCAGATGAACCCCAACGAGGAGCTGCCCTAACACCCAGCCCCTCACCAACCTGCCAGTCAGGCCCCCATGGCTTCTGTGTGCCTGCCTTGTTCCTACCTGTCCCCCAGGCACACAGGCTTGGCCCTGCTGAGGGAGATGGCACTCCCAAAGGAGACTAGTTGCTGAATGGTTTTAAAACCACACTGCATGTCCAGATTTCTTAGTGATCTACACAAGGAAGACAGTGTTTTTCACAGAGAACTCTGCAAGTCTGGGGCCCTCTTGTTGGCGGTGAGGTTGACATGGCCGGCCCTGGAGCCGGGCATGCCAAGCCCTACCTCTTACAGTGGTCAGGTGGCTGATGTTAGAGGCTGCTTGCCCAGACCCCAACTGCAAAGCCGAGCTAAAGTCACGTGTGGCGAGGAGCAGAAGTCTAAAGTATCTTTTAAAGCCAGAGGCTCTTGATCCAAGAGTTACGGGCCAGGGCCCAGAGCCAAACTAGAATCAGAGAACCAGAGGAGGCAAGAGGGAAAGAGAAATAACAAAATCTAGATGTTTCTGCCTCTCAGTCACAGTCCATTGACACACAAGGGTCTGTGAGTCCCCTCTGATAATTTAAATGATCTGTTTTCATTTTGATGACAATCAAAATGAAACCAGAAGAAAGTCATTTTTACATCTACCTTTGGGCTTATGTTTTCAATCACTTTGGTACCAAAGAGTGGTGCTGTCATTGTCATGACACACGAAAAAAGAAACAAGGCAGCCTTGATAAGGGTTCATGCCCTTGATGGTCAATCTACCATGGGAGACCCAGAGAAGAGAAGGATTTGCTGTAGCTGGCATAGCGCAACCTCTTGGGAGAACTGATTCATCACATGGCCATGTAGTATGGGCATGTCAAGCTGGAAAGACCTGTGGTTGTTCTCTAAGGCTCTCTAAGGAAGTACCACAAACTGAATGGCTTATTCTCCCACCGTTTGGGGGGCCGAAATCAAGGTGTCAGCTGGCTGTGCTCCCTCTGAGACTCTGGGTAGAATCCTTCCTTACCTCTTCTAGCTTTTGGTGGTGGCTATTGATTGTCGACCTTCCTAGGCTTGCAGCTGCCACCACCCAATCTCCAGTCATATGACCTCCTCTCTGTGTGGCTCTCCTTTTTTCTTCTTGTAAGGACACCAATCATATTGGATTAGGGCCCACCCTCATGACCTCAACTTGACTGAATCTGCAGAGACCCTATGTAAAGTCACATTCACAGGTACCAGAGGTTAGGACTTCAACGTATCTTTTTGGGTGACACAACTCATAGGTAACAGAGGCTGAGCGGGAGAAGTGTGTGCCCTAGTTGTCCTGTGAGCAATGCTATTGTTTCGGCAAACAGAACCTGCCGTCGCATTGAACTGATCTGCACATTTGAATTGCATGGTTTTGTACATTTGTTTGAACTTGCTTTGTGAATAATTATTAGATTATTTTGTTTGGTTTTAATAGTCATACAAGAGCTGTAAGCATAAGGAGAGTAGACCCACTTTTATGTTGTATGTTTTTAAATAACATTGTAATACAAATAATTTGTCAGCTCAGGTAGTCCTTGACAATTTTCTTTTGTTCTATTTAAAGTAGGCGCATGTTGTTTCAGTACTAGAGCCCCTGGGGTCTCGATGAATTCCAGATGTGACAGGAGATGGTGCCTTTCCGAAGCTCGTATGTGTGAGTAGATCTGTTAAAAGGAGCTTTCTTGGCCATATGGTCAGATTTCAAATTCCCTGAAGGTCTGTGTACCTCTTATGACCAGTGTATGCCCCTGAGGTCATTGTTGGGGTTTGACATAGCGTGACATCAAGGGCAATTGTGTCAAGGATCTTTCTTTTCTCCCCTGCCTCCCAGCAGTAATATCTGGGCCAGAGAGGGGCCAGATCCTGGCTTGCATCCCACAGGGAGGGCAGGTCTGGAGATAGCCAAGCCCCAAAAAGTTGTGTGGTCCCTGGAACCCTAGAGAATACTTGGCATCTCAGACAGGTCCACAGCTCCCCTTCCCCAGAATCAGTCGGGGCCGCAGGGAACACTTTACCCTACTCTAGTGACCCTCTGAGGACAGGGTTGCCCTCATCACTCCAACAAAAGAGCATGAACATCAGTCCAAGGTGTTTGCTAGGCTCTGTGATCCGGAAACAGGTGGATGAACATCAGACGGAATTCTCAGCTCCACCTAAGAATCCCTAAATACAGACCCCAGGAGGGTGGGGGTGGGAATCTCAGAGAGTAGCCTTAAGCCCCTTGAAGCAAATAATGAATGTCTTTGCTTTCTTTCTATCTTTAGATTTTTCTTGAATTTTGTTTACCTGCAAAATGTTTAAACCTCATTCTTTTTTAAAAAAAGATTTTATTTTTTTTTTGAGAGAGAGAGAGAGCATGAGCAGGGGGGAGAGGCAGAGGGAGAGGGGGAAGCAGACTTCCCCCCCCCAGCAGGGAGCTCCACATGGGGCTCGATCCCAGGACCCTGGGATCATGACCTGAGCAGAAGGCAGACGCTTAAGTGACTGAGCCACCCAGGTGCCCCTAAACCTCATTCTTTTTGAAATTATTAAACTGGTTTCCCTAAAACTCCTTGATTAAAATAGATGCTTCTGAAGAATATTCCAGCCCCGTCCCCTTCTCACCTGCAATCTCCAGTTACACTAAGTAACAAATAGTTGAGGGACATTTTTCTTCTACAACTGGCCAAGAGGATAAAACACTGAATGTGGAGCAAGAACATTTGGCTCAAATCCAGATTCCATATCACTCAGCCACAAAAAGGTGTGTGAGATCACGCCATTCGTGACGACGTGAATGGACGTCAGGGGTGCTGTGCCGAGTGAAATAAGTCACACAGGGAAAGACATATGCTATGATTTCCCTTATATGTAGGACCTACAAAACAAAACAAATAAACAAAACAAAAGAGAAACAGTTCCACAGATTTAGAGAACAGCCTGGTGGTTGCCAAAGGGGAGGGAGGGGGAGGATGGGCAAAAGAGGGGAGGAGATGAAAAAGTACATACCTGCAGTTATAAAATAACATGGGGATACAATGTGTGGCATAGGAAATACAGTCAATAATGGGGAACAGCTTTGTATGGTGACAGGTGGTAGCTAGATACTCAGGTAGCTAAGCCTCAATTTCCTAATCTGGAAAAGGGGTATAATAATACTAATACCTGCCTGCCTCCCTCATTCTCATGAAGATTGAATACAATAATGGGTGTGAAAGCTTTTTACAATGTAAATTGCAATTTCAGGCTGAGTTATTTTTGCCATGTGTCAATGCCCTTCAGGCAGAGACCACCAAGAATATACCTGTAGTTAAACAAGTCGAGTCGATTATTACTTCCGGATGGAGAGCCATGGGGTGTCTCAGTAAGAGAGCCTTAGAGGAACTTACTCTAGGATTTAGGCTTTGGTTGGAGGGTTTGAGAGGAGGTCTAGGGAAGCAGGGGTTTGCTCTAAATTGGATGCCGTCAGAAATTGGGGAAAATTCTATGATTGGAAATCTCAGTAAATCTTCTCTCTTGGGAGGGAAGACTAGACTGAGGATAGAGCTGTAATGGTAGTTGGTAGGGAAGCAGGAGTAACTCACAGTCGAGAGGGGGTGTTCGGGATTTGGTATGCAGCACAGTGAATGTGTTTTTGTCTGTGCTTAGAAGTGGCCTTGCTTTGTCTCTTTTTATCATGATCTCAGAGTAACCTTGTCTGAGCTCAGTATTCTGTGTTCATGTCTGATAGGAGAATAACATGGCCGAGCTGCGAGTGCCAGGCCAGCTTCTGAATGTCAGGGGCTGCTCTTTCCTTCTTTCCCACATTACACGTGTTCAGACCAACAGGTTCTCTGTAGAACCATGGGCCTACATGGAGTTTTAAAAATAGATGCACTCAGGGTAAGTAACAGAAAAGGAAGAAAGGAGAGAGAAAAAACAAGGAGAAAGGAATGAGAAATGTAACAGGGAAAGAATTTGAGAGGCTGGGATGTGCACATTCATCAGGACTCTGGGGGCAGAGGAAGAGCACCAATGGATTCCAGTTCCTAACAGGCCACCACCAGAGGCAGCTTCGAGAGGTCAGCCTAGAAAGTAGTAAGCCATTCGAGTCCCTTAAAGGGATACCAGTTTCATCAAACCCTGGGATTGGCTATGGATTTGGTCCTAACGTCCTCTCCCACTTCCCCTGGATTCTGTCACATGGATGTTGGGGTCTGTGCTTGCTGAATGGTTTGAGGGGGATTCCAGAGCCATTCTCTCCTCTGGCTGGTCTATGATCCAAGTGCACAGATGTTTCATAAAATCTAAAAATGACTAAGCCATTTACCTCAGGTGGCTAATCAAGCAGGTTTAAAGAATTCCAAGGTATCGAGGAACCACAAGATCAGAGTGGAAATTGAATTGCGGTCACAGATACGGTTTGGCCATTAAAAGCTGAACTCGATGGGCTAATAGAGAGTTATCAGCTGATGAGCAAACATCACTATGATAGCAACAAAATTGGCCTCTGTTGGAAGGGGCTTTTCTGAAAGACCTCATGATCCCCGTAGAGGATGAACTCTTGAAACCTGGAACATTTCAGTTAATAGCTTCAGTTGAATCAGATTAATTTAAAGGGGCTAATGAAAATGATGTAGGAGAAGAGTTTGGAGGTGATCATTTGATGCAAAGACATCAGCTAAAAGATGATGAGATTATGGAACCAGTCCCCTGGGGCATAGGCAGCGGGTGCTGGGAATTGAGTTCACTATGCCTCACTCAGACAAGAAGATGTGGCAAAACTCATTGGCATTTCTTAGTAAAAGAATTTTAACTGGCTGTCCCATTTCTAAGGAGTTCAAGGCTTACTGATGGTTTTATAATATATGGATTTTGATTTTTTTTTTTTTTAGCATTACTAGGAAAGTTCTCTGACTATACTTACTGTGCCTTCTTGTTCTCTTCCTATCATTTTGGGGGAACCAAAGTCATACTCAGAGCCAAATCTTAGCATTATTCAGGCCAGAATACATTATACATAAAAAAAAATGCCTATGGGGGCACCTGAGGGGCACAGCGGTTAAGCGTCTGCCTTCGGTTCAGGGCGTGATCCCGGCATTATGGGATCAAGCCCCACATCAGGCTCCTCCACTGGGAGCCTGCTTCTTCCTCTCCCACTCCCCCTACTTGTGTTCCTTCTCTCGCTGGCTATCTCTATCTCTTTCAAATAAATAAATAAAAATCTTAAAAAAAAATGCCTACGATAAAGGTGGAAAATTAAGTGGTTAACAAATAGGAAGAAAGAATCGTAATGGCCACATGGATCTCACCTTTGCTACTTGGTTCAGTACATTCTAGCTGCTCTTACAAGAATACCACAGACTAGGGACTTAAACAGAAGACATCTCACAGTTCTAGAGACTGAGAAATCTAAGATCAAGGCACCAGCAGATGTGGTGTCTGGGGAGGACCCATTTCCTGGTATGTAGACCGCTTCTTTCTTGCTATCTCCTCACACCTGCGAGAGAGGAAGCTCTGGTCTCTTCATCTCCTTATAAAGTGACAGATCCCATCATGATGGCTCCATCCTCATGACCTAATCAGGCCCCAAAGGCCCTGCCTCCAAATATCACCACGTTGGGAACTTAGGTTTCAACATACGAATCCGAGAGGGACACAAGCTTTCGGTCTTTAGCACTACTTTAAGGCTTAAAGTGAAGGTCTGTCTAGCTGACTGCTCTTGACACAGTTCCTCAACAGAATCGACAGATAGAGGGCAAAGCATATACTGCCTTTGGGTCAACTTTACCTGTATTCAAATCTTAGCTCCAGCTTTTCTTGCCTCTGTGACCTTCGATTGGCTTCATAAAACCTTTCCAAACTTCTTTATTCTTATGTTATTGTTGTTGTTGTTTTTAATATGGGGGTGGAAGGCAATCCTGCACTGTGTTACTGCCAGAACTAGGTGAGAACATGGGTCTGAAAGCACCTGACACAGCATTTGGAAGCTCAGAAACTTTTTGATGTTTTGTTGTTCTCAGTTATCCTCTTGTTTATAGCACCTGATAGGGCCACCTCTGACAGGTGCATAAAGGTATTACTCTCAAGGTGGATTCAGCAGAATGGTTTCTGGTGAGGCCCCACACACCTATGAGTCTTTCTGTTGAAAAATGAGCTTCAGAGTTCCAGGAAAGAGAGTTCAGTGACTTCTCGGGTTTTTATCAT
The DNA here is from genome assembly GCF_002007445.2 of Ailuropoda melanoleuca. Lineage (NCBI taxonomy): Eukaryota > Metazoa > Chordata > Mammalia > Carnivora > Ursidae > Ailuropoda > Ailuropoda melanoleuca. Next base: position 121,438,039 of record NC_048221.1, read on the forward strand.
TTGAATGCTGGGCACATAGTAGGCTCAACACATATTTTGTATAATGAACGGGTATCAAGTGGTACAGGCTCTATTTGTTTCCTTTAATCAGTTAGTTAATTTCCACTCCGCTTTGGGTCAAAGCCACAAAAATCTATTGGTAGAAAGAACAATGGCCCGTTAATTGGGGGCTTCCAAGGACATTGTTTGATACAAGATGGGTGCTTTCTTGAACTCTACTGGCCTAACAACCAAGAAGATCTGGGTGCTTAAAATAGTTGTATAACCTTGGGCAAATAGTTCTCTAGGTCTTAGTGTTCTTATCTGTGAAATGACAGCTTTGGGCTGGCAGATTTGTATTATTCCTTCCCAGTTCTAATGATCTGTGAGCCAAAATTGTTCCCTTGCAAATGGATTCCCCACCGATCTAATGGGAAAAGATACAATTGCCTCGTCACTCAGCCATACGTCCAGCAATGTCCAAAAGAAGTGGAAGGCGAGTCTCCATTGTAAGTGGATATTATGTGTGTTGGAGACTGACCAATGCCTTTCCTTTGTGGGAGAAGTGATAGTTTGATAAATGCCTATCTTATGAATTTTAATCATTTGGATTATCAGCGGTCCTCAAACTCTAAAGACCAAACTATTGTTATTACTTATTGACTGATTTAGAGCCAGGTCAAAGAAACAAGTCCTAAACATTGGCAGCTGAAATATTTATGATGCAACCAGCATTGTCTCCAAGTAATGCACACTGTATTCATGAAGAAACACATTATGGCAAGCAAGGGCTTAAACTGATGAACATGTTTCCATTTTAGCCATGCAAATCATTTATCAGGGAGCAATCAGTATGAATTGGGTATTCCTAAGAGACAAAGCAGGAATGGAAGTGGACCTTGGATCTGATTCTGCTTTGACTTTAAGAAAAGGAATAAGCTACCCCTGGTACCTCATTGTAGCCCCAATCCCATTTTCATCAATCCATTATGTTCCTCCATCCTCCTTTTGCTTGGAGTGTGTCATAGATATATGTAAGATGAAAATTAGGAGTTTTTGAAAATGTTCAGTTAAAAACTTTATGCATTCCCTTTTTAACCAAGGATAACACCTGAGGGATTCTTGTACAGGTTCAAGTGTTGAAGTGAGATGGAAAGCATCCTTTGTGAAACTGCAGACAAAAGCCTGCATCCCCATGTCCACTGCTTCTCTATACTTAGCGAACATACATTGACTGGTTCCAGCTATTGTGAGGTTAGGGTCAAGGGAGCTCCAGGTTTTCAAATATCTTGTTGCAGATATTCCATTAAACTTGATCTAACAGATTTAGAAAGCCTTAAGAGGAATTGCCAGAAGGATGGCATGTGATACTCCAGGTAAGGGAAACCACTGGGCAATTATTGCCTTAGGTAGGAAGGTACATTTCCTCCTAACTTTTAACAAGAGTAAAATCCATCAATCAGTGAGCAAGCACTTACTTGGCACCTGCTTTGAGCAAGGCCTTGGGGTCAGCACCTGGGGGGAACGTATGTTAGTTGAAATTTGGTATTCTTTCAGATATAGTAGCAAATCTCCTGATACCTCCATGATCTCATGTCTCCTCTTCAAAACCCTCTAGAAACTTGCTGCTCAAAATGTGGTCAACATCAGCACTACCTGGGAGCTTGTTAGAAATACAGAATCTCCAGCCCCACTGCAGACCTCCTGAATCAGGATCTGTATTTTAACAAAATCCTGCTGTCACTCACATGCACATTAAAGCAGCATTGCTGCAGACTGGAGGAGTCTGAGAAACAATCACTTAGCCAATCAAAGGGCACTCACGGGGGGCATCCTGAAGTCCCTACCATGCATCCAGTATTGTCATAACAGCCTCATATAGTCATTAAACATTGCCCGGTCACTTGGGAAATAATTAGAGCTTTTCTCTACAGGTCTGGTAAGGAGGAAATTTTTGTTGATGATGTGAAATCATAGATGGTGCAGCTGGGAAGGATCTTACTGACTACCTATTTCCTCCTGATAGAAATAAGGAAACCCAGAGCTGGGGAATGATCAACAGCTAACGGCTAGTGAGTAGGAGAGCTGGGGCTAAAACTGAGGTCTCTGGACTTCATTAGTGAGCACTTACTCACCTCCACATCGCTCCATTCCCCCTCCACTGCAGGGCACGTCCTGATAAATCACAAATCAATTGCTGCACCATGGATCAGATCAGTCAGTAAAAAAAATGACTACGTCTTATTTACCATTGGGGGATCCATGGCTTAGCGTCATATTCGCAAAGGGAGAAAACAGAATCATAGGGACATGGCCATTTTGTACCATAGCTAGTGCCGCGGCATGAGACAGGGACAACATGCAGACTGACCAAGTTTAATCATCAAATCAATGACCTAGTTATCATATAGTCTAAGGTTATTTGTCCCCTACAATCCCAGAGAGTAAGTATGTCAGAGAGTGACCTACTTGTCACCTAGGCCTCGGGGATTGAAGGGATCACCTTAAGTTCCTTTTGTGCTAGAATGCCCTCCCCCAAGCCCTGTCCTTCAAGGGCCAGCTAAAATGTTGCCCCCTGCACTTAATGAATGGGAATGAGAATGGGAATTGGAATGGAATGGAATGGAATGGGACAGAGCACTCTCTTTTCTACTGTCCTGGGAGCTCCTGAAGACATAATGCACATCTGATTTGTATCTGGGCCCCCAAAGCAGCTAGTAACTAGTAGGCCCTGACTCCCTATTTGCCTGGTGAAACTCTTAAGGGGGCTCTTTCATTATCCACAGATTGACTCAGCCTCCATCACAAGAATGACTGACCACAGGGGCTTCAGCTTCTCCTGGTGGCCATCATCAGGGCCGCACGCCTCCTTGAGCATGTCTAAAGTCCCTGCTGCTGATCCTGCTTGCCATTGCCATGGTAAAGACACTTGTCAGTTGGCTGTGCCAAGGGACAAGCAGGCAGTTTGCACAGAATCCTAAGCAAGAGGGAAGGTTTCACCAAATTGATTTGTCAGTCCTTAGGTACCTAGAATAGATAGATCATAACGAATGGAAAAAATAAATCCTTCAGTGATTTCTATTCCTAATTTCGTTTTGGCTAAAATTCAGCGTCATTTGGTTACAGGAGTCAAGAGGATTGACTCCCATCTCCTACTTAATCCATTAGCCTGAATGCTCTGCTTTTCACATTGTTGTTTGCTCTTACAGACATGGTCTTAAATGCGTATTAATGACTCTTGGGGGATACAACGAGAGAGCATGTTATCTTCCCATATTTATCATTTGGTTTGATTTTCCAACCTTCTAGGTCCCTTTGTGTCTTCTATCAGAAATCATTTGATTGAATCACCTAAATCAATTTCCCTTTGCTTTCAGCTAGCTTACTGTTGTCCTTTCTGGCTCACAGCTTATAATGATTCTCTTGTGTCTGGCATCTCCAAATCTGTCTTTGGTGGAAGTGATTTATTTCCAAGAACTGTTATTTTTACCGCCCCCCCAGTCATAGAAAAACACGTTCCCTTTTCAGTAGAGCCTTCTCGTCCTCAGCGTGCCCCTCAGCCCAGCCGCCTTCCCCAGCTGGTGCGCTGACGGAACGCACTCGTCCTGCCCTGGCTGGCCTCTTTTCCTCCTGAAGCTCTGAACAAAGCAGAGCTGCTCCGAAACATAGGGCACCGGGAGATCCGTGAGGAGTCCAGCATCGGAATACGTGCAAACGATGCCCATGCACCTCTGTGATGATTATTTCCAGTCCTCTCCATAGCAAGTTGGTTATTGTCACCATTCCATGAGTGAGGAAACTAGGTCTAAGGCATTCAGTGACTTGCCTGAGAGCTCACCGTTAGCAAGTGTTGGAGCCCAGAGACTAAACCAAGTCTCCCTCTCTGAGACTCTCCCCACGCCGCCCTTGTGTCTCTAGCACTCAGCGTGGTACTTAGGATACAGGCGCTGGCAGAATGAATGAAAAAAAGAATTATAAGTGAATGAATCAATAATTGAACTCATAGGCACAGAAGACTTAGAATGTGTATCAATACACAGCTACCCCTACTCTTTCTGCATTTTGCTTTCCAGCTCATTGTTGCACCTTCATAGACACCTCTCTGGTTTTGCTAATTAGTCCCGCTGCCTGAATGGCAATCATAATACATAACAACCTTGATCCTAAATCCATTACATTAGATCAATGGATATTATATAGCCACGGTGTTCAGAAGTAGAACACTAAGCTCTCTGTAATTTGCAAAAGGTCTTCCCTTCGAGTTTATTTCAGTGACAGATCGTAGGTGGTAGTATCCTGTGCTCTTAGATTTGTGCACAATTCATCACTTTGGCTTTTGTTAAGTCGGTCATGTTCCATGCTGCATTGTTCAGAAATTCAGTCAGATATACGATTCATGGTATGATTCTATCTCAGTCTAGTTCTGACAACTACCTCTAATGCACTAAAAGTTGAATCAGTATCTTCATTCCAAAAGGAGCTTTACTTTTTAAGTTTCACTTTTTCTTTCTTCCTTTTTCTTTTTTAGAATTAAATTTTCATTACCCAAGTAACAAATGAATTTATTCTCCTTGTGAACATTATATTTGTGTGTGTGTGAGAGAGAGAGAGAGAAAGAGAGAGAGAGACATAAAAAGAGGCCTGCAAAGATCTATTCCAAGCAACATAGTAGTTATCTCCAGGGAATGGCAATGGGAAACAGAGGAAGGGGCCTGCTGGTCAAAGGGAAAACTAGGCTTATCCGTGATGTTTTACTATTTTACAAGGAGAATGTGCCTTCCTCCTCTTCATTCCCTTTGCTCACTGTCATCTTAGTGCAAAACATGAGAATGTGCATACCCCCACATGTATATGAAATAAACTCAGCCAAAACCTCCTAGTGGGTCCCCCAATGGCCAGAGAAATCACTCACCCCTTCCTAATTGGTGTCTCTTGAGTAGGAGAAATGGGGTACCATTCTTCTCTGTGCCTTCTTCATCTACAATGTACGTTTTCTATTAGCTTGGTCTGCTGTGCTTTATGGCAGTTTTATTGCTTAGATTATTTGCCAGTAAACACCAGCTTGATCATAAGGAGCAAAGGGAATTCAAGAGGCACTTCTAAAGACGTAGTCTGTTCCCAGTCACTAGTCACATCGTTGCTCGGAGGTTGAGCCGGGGCAGCCGGGGGAAGACAGCCCGGTGTGGCATGGTCCAGACCTGCATTTCCTCCATCTCCTCAGCTGACACTAACTGCTCCCTCGTGGTTAGTCACAGAAGGACGCAGATTGTTGGTTAGGTCAATGCGATGTGGTGGAGAGGGCCAGGACTCTGGGGTTTTGATCCTGATACAAATCCTGGTTTGATCTCTGGCTGACAGGCTCACAAGCAAGTCTCTGTCCCTTTCAAGTCAGTTTAAGTTTCTGCCTCCTCCCCCTCTTCCTCCTTCCAGAATCAAATTAAATGACACATGAAAGAGCCAAGTTCCATGAATGCTGGGGTACGTGAAGGTGTTCTGTGACTGACTGCCAATTTCCTTTCCCTCTGCCAAGACAGAAAAGTCTCATTTTTATGGCGTTAATGTTTCCTCTATTTTTCCTTCTAAAAATATGGGGAGCAGTCCTTACCCACGCCCATCCCTCCCCCAAGAATTGTTGGTGACACTGACAGGTAAGATCCTTAGACTGAACAGAAAAAAACAGACTCCCAAATGTTGTTCTGAGGGAGGCTTGGAACTGTCGTGGACGGAGGCACCACTTTTGAAGCAGTTCCTGAGAAAGCTTCTAAGATGAAAGATTTCCAGTATCTGTAGGAGCAGTAAGACTTGGGCCCTTGAAGAATGATAACCCCGGGCCACGCCAAGTGCTCCCACCCTCTGGATAGGGGCTCTTGTAGAGAAACAGCAGCTGGCAGGAGATATCTGTGGTATCATTTCTACGTGATACACTTGGGGTGAAGGATACCTAACAAGTCCCCCAAAGAGGGAAAAAAGCCATAAAAACTTCTAGAGCATCATGTTGCTCAAGTATTTCCTCAGAAAGCAAGTATGAGGGAAGCTGGGAAAGGGAGAATGAGTGTCACGTTGGACTGGCACCTCAGGAATCACCCAAACTTACTAATGCCCAGTGCTACTCATCATCTGGGATCAGAGGCCTGGGACTCCCATAGGATCGGGGACGAGGTTTTCTCTGAGTGAGCACATCCCACCAGTTTGCAGCCTGCAGTCAGTCACAAGGCTGTCCCCATGCCAAGGGGGACTGGGCTTTCCATTAGTGAGAAAGTCGAGAGACCCCACTAGCTCTCCTAAATCTCACCTGATTTTTGCTGGAAGCCATTAGCTTCTTCTGAAAGGACTTGCTAATCATTACTCAGCCATTTACTTCTATGATCCTGGACCAGAGGTGCTGAGGCTCACCCGCCTGACATCCGTCCTCCTACTAGACCACCCCGGTTTTCGTTTCCATACTCAGTATTTGGGTTCTCCTCACGGACAAAGCCCAAAGAGCCTCAACATATAGCCCTTACCATAATGAAGTTTTCTGGGTAAATTCCAGAATGGAGTTTACCTAAAAACAAACCGTAAGCATTCTTCAAAGTTAAGAAAGAAGTTGGCAATAAAAGGAGTTGCTTTTCTAGAATTTCTAGCAAACACTCTTCTGCAAATCATTACAGGAGCGTATTCGGTAGAGTTTGATTTGCAGAATGGGGCTTTGTAGGGAGGCTTGAGAGCTCTTCCCTACCCCCACTGTGGCTGTAATCCGGACAGTGGTTGCTTGGGATGCCTGGCCACTGCTCGCATGGCACTTAGGATTCTCCTGCCTGACTCGGTGCTCTGGCTTTCTGGGACATAAGAGGAAGCCAGGCTGAGCACTGGGAGCCACGACCCACATCTCCCAAGCTTTGCTCATCTCTACTGGGGTCGGAGAACCCAGTCACTCACTTGCAGACTGTTAGAGTGGGAAGGGACTTTAGAAGTAATGCTCAGCACCTTTGCTTTTAAAGGAGACAGGCCTGGAGGGATCAAATGGCCTTCCAAGTGCCTCCTCTCCCAGTGCCCGTGAGGGGTCTCATTCATCTTAATGTTCTCAGCTACCAGCTTGCTTCCTGATGCAGACTAGGTACTCAACAAATGTGGGATGAGTGAGTATACATTGTGCTCGTGACTCAGTGGCCGAACTAAATTAGCACACAAGATTCTCTTTCCCACCCCCATAAGTCTTGGAGGCAGCACTCGGCACTACATCAGCACGTTCAAACACAGAGTCACAAAAGGTGGCCTCCTGCCTGCACTCAGTTTGGACAACCCCTCCGCTGGTTGCTCGGCAGACCCCTGGATGGACGGGGCTGCCGCGCAGTACTCGCAGAGGATGCCCATGGACAGGGACTAACAGTGTGGAAACAGGAGGGGCCGTGAGCCACCAGAGGCACCCTCGGCCATTGCTTTCCGCGACGAGTTGCGGGATTCAGGCAGGCAGGTGGCCTCCGGCCGTTCTCCTGCTTTTGCAGCGGTTCCTGGCCCTGGTAATTGCAAAGCAGAGGGGGCAGGTTTGTCAGTGTCCAAGGAAGGTCCGGCCAGCATTCGGTTTCTCCAGACTTGTTAGATAACAGGCTGCAGGGCGAGCAGTTCTCCTCTCTGTGGTTATTATCTGTTTCTTTTTGCAAAGCAAGACATTCCCGTGAAGGGCGCTGGGACCGTAAGGCAGGTCATAAAGGGTGACAAAGCAGAAAGAAAGTCGCCCGCAGTCTCCTCTGCCGGCGATTCACTCTGCCTGGTTATTCATCCGCACAGAGGAGTCGCGGGCCTCACTCTTAAATGGCTTCATTCATGATGATTGACTTCGGAGATTTGCCTGTGTCTTCTGCAGAATGTTAAGCAGGGAAGGATTTTCCCTCCTTTGAACCAGCTATGTTAGGATGCTGTGGTTACACAGGCCTGGAGTGGGAGGCTGGAAGGAAAAATCAGCCCTCTGCGGGAATGCATCCCTCAAATGAGAATAACCCCTGAATAAAGATGGTAATGAACCTGTGAGCAGCTCCGTCCGGTGAAATTGATGCCTCTGGGGGCTCAGGTATTCTTCTGACCGATTCTAAGCAGCATCTAAAACCTTCAAACACCAGTAAAAGTTTGTTTTATTCACAGACATTCACTCCCATCTACTGACTAGCTTTGGTCTGCATATTACAGAGGCTGGGGGAGATATGAACTTAATCACTGTTCTTTAGAAATGTGATGTTAGGTATGTTAGTGTGCTGCCTTAGAGACCTTCCTGGTGTAGCCCCCACCTCTCTCGTCCTACTATCACCACCCAAATTGAAGTCTTACCCCCCAAACCTTGGTACTAGCATGAGGTCCCCATCATGGATATGTCTTCACTCCTCCCAGCCCTGATTCCTGACCCCTAAATATCTTCTCCATTGCTAATGCCAAAACATTTGTCCTATGGACCACTTTACATATATAACTTCCCTGGTGATGATAAACTTTCATGACTCTCAAACAAAAACTGAACTCCTTCATAGATCAGATAAGGTCTTTTATTTTGTATCATATTAATAATGCTCTACATTCTCCACTCCAGCCAAGCAGGTTCACTCCTTATTTATAATCGACCTTCACACCTTCTCACTCTGCAACCTTTACTTATGATTGTTCCTCTACCTGGAAGGCCCTCACCTCCCATCTCTGCCTGTCACATTCCAGTGCGTGCCCTAGGGTCAGGAAATCTTTATTGAACTTCTTGTATTACAAATACATGAGTAGATAGCTCATCTTTGCCACTGGAATATAGGGTTATTGAGAGTAAGGATCATGTATTTTTCTGTATTTCTATCCTGCCCCCTCAATTTTAGTAGCCCACTGCTTTGCATGCCCCATATACTTAATAAATAATTTTTAAATGATGAGTGAATATATAAATGAATGCGCAATCAACAAATTTATTAACTTGTTAATTAATAGTGGACATACCTTCCCTTAAGCTCCAGTCTCTATTTTCCTATGCTACCCAAGGTAAAGAAACTCACCTCTTAGTAATGTGATTTGAAAAGTGAGATTATAAAATATCTGTTACTAATTATGGTTTTTTTTTCTCTGAAACACTTGATTGCAAAAATACTTTAAGAGAGTGGAGCATAAAAACTTGGAACTAAGGGCTGGGTTTTCTGATCCCAGGAATCCTCAAGGAGTGCTGAGGTGTAGGGATTGGAAACCATTAGGAATTAGACCAGAGCACCAGAGCACACAAGAGAGTGACTGCTTTTTGGTCTGGGTGAATATTTTTCAATTGCAGAGTTGATTCAGCTCTCAAAGGTCAAGAACTAGGAAATCTAGCTCTCTGTGGTTTTACTCAAATTAAAGGACTGATTGAATCCAGCCATTAAAAGCAAGACACTTCTTGTGGGTTTTAAGTATAGGGTAAGAAAAAGAAGCCAGGAAGCATGAACTTAGAGGGGTGCCATGCCCCTGGGGTGTGAAGCATTGAGGTATCTTCTGTTGATTTTCACAAATAGTATCCCAACCATACTTGTGAAGAACAAATACATAAAATAAAGATGTCCTGAAGCATACAGTTTATAAGCCCAGCCACTAGGGTAAGTGCACTCCCAGTCTTAAGCATGGTGTTCAAATGTATTCCAGGACATGAGACCATCATACTTAGGAGCTGCAAGAATAGAGCACAGTAGTTCTGGTTCTTATACACTTAAAACACAGAGAGGGGACAGCCTTGGGGAAGAGTCTCCTTTCCTGGTGTCATATCTGGGTTTTTTATTTGGGTTGGAAATTGTCTAGTTGGTGAGCACAAGATGTATGTTAGAGGCTGTTTAATCAGCAGTAACAGCCTTGACTTGGGGTGAACATACTCTGTCTAGCTGTGTGATCTTGACCAAGTCACTTCCCTTACTATCAGTCTCTAGCTGATGAACTGAGAAATTAGAAAGGAGGGTCTCTGGGTCTCCTTTCAACCTTAGAGCTCCCTCTTATGAATGAAATTCTAGGAGCCTATGAATCTTCGTTCTTCATAGATCTTCAGGACTATCATTTTCCAGTACAAATTTGCCTCTTGAGATATTCCAAAAATGGGTTTAGGAATTTTAGGAAAGGAAGGAGAAAGTGTTTCAGAAGTTGATCAGCAAAGCAAAGAAAGGATGCTAACGTTGATGGATTTGCTAGAATGCGTAAAATGCACCGAACAGGAGTAGTAAGACAGGAGTAATTCTTGTCTTATGAGCAAATATTTATTCACTGCATAGTGTATGGCAGATATTTAACCAGGCACTAGAGGTGCAACATCTTACAGATGGAAAAGCTGACCCTTAGAAGGTTAAGTAATCAGCACAAGGTCACGTAGCTACTGATGGGTGGACGGCTCTGACCGTGGCAGTTCGTCATGTCACATCCTGGGAGCTGAGACAAAAGGATCAAAAAGAGTATTGTCTGGAGCCTGAGACTGGATCTGACAGCCTCCGTTTTCTTTCTAATGGAGCCGCCACAGTCAGTGTTTTATGCTTCCTGACACTATCCCCAAGGTCTAGTGGTCTCTGAAAATCCCTCACTTTCCTTAATAATTTTTTTGCAGAAACATATCCCATAAATCACGCTAATCCCTTGGAAAATCGCTTCTGGAAAACTCAGTATAGACCTTTGAAGCCTGGCCTTGGGTGCCATGTTTGATACTTCTAGAAGCCCTGTCTCAGATCACAACCAGGTATTTGAAGAAAGAGCTAGAAGGTGGGAGTTTCATTCCCCAGGGCCCCTGGCTTCTTGTTGGATTTGCGTGTGGGCGTTGGGGCAGAGCTACCCCACCCTCCCGCTTCTGACCGGCAGCTTTCAGGCCTGTGTCCTTGACACAGTGCCTCTGACCAGGGAGCTTGCGCTTTCCAAACCTGAAGCAGTGCCGCGCCCTTCTGCAGTAACTGCTTGCTCACTCTCTGCTGAAGGGCTGCAGGGCAGAGAGCTGGAGGTTCAAAAGGATCGAAGATGGAGGCTGGAAGAAGGCTAACGACCTGAGTTTAGACTCCATTTTATGCTAAAAAGGAAAAAAAGAGTTCTTGAGGGGAGCAAATCGAGCTTTGGCAGAAGACGAGACTATGGATAAAAACCATGCTTTGGGGGCAGAGTGGAAAGATAGTGCGTTTCGGCGCCAGCTCGGCATACTAAGCGCGCACCCTGGGTCAGCAGGTATCGTGTATTCCCCTCCTGAGTGAGGATGATGTCAGTTCTCTTGGAAGGTCATGAAGCTAACTGTTTTTTTTTTTTTAAGATTTTATTTATTTGACAGAGATAGAGACAGCCAGCGAGAGAGGGAAACACAAGCAGGGGGAGTGGGAGAGGAAGAAGCAGGCTCATAGTGAAGGAGCCTGATGTGGCTCGATCCCATAATGCTGGGATCACGCCCTGAGCCGAAGGCAGACGCTTAACCGCTGTGCCACCCAGGCGCCCCGAAGCTAATTGTTAACACAGAGCAAAAGTCTAGTTTGTAATTAAAGCCACCTGCTATTACTTTTGTTTTATTTGTATTATTCCTCATGAATCAGGCAAGATGTCAGACCCAGCATGTCAGCACTTGAAGCATTCTGGATGGTCGCTTGTTAGGAAAGGAAGGGGAAGCTTAACTGTGAACAGAAACATGTGACTTTGTTTTCCGTGTGTGTCTGCATATATGTGCGTGTGCAAGCGTGCACATACCCTGTGTATACACGCACACACGCGTGTGCCCCTGGACGTGAGCCATACCTCCAGGAGGCGTCTCCTGAAGCCACCAGGGATTTTCATGACCTCCCTTCTCTTGCAGCCTGCCTTGAATGTGGCAGTTGAAGAATCCCAATTACAGACTCTTGTCTCAAAACAGCCTGGAAAACATAAAGACAAGCCTCACAAACATTGTCTCATTAGTTCAGTAAAACCTTACTAATTTACCCTAATTGTGGGGAAAGATCATTTGCATGCGGGAAATGTCTGGAAGGGGCCTGCTTTAATAAATAGACAGGACGGATTTGTAATTAGTGGTGCCCCTCGCACACAAACAATCAATGTGTTCGAGTCCTTAAAAACAGTTTGTTCTCGTAAGTGGGTTGCACATTCCCACTGTCATCTTGAAGCTGCTAATGCAAGAAGTGACCTGGGACCAAGGGTTCTTTATTTTCCTTCTTATTTCCAAGTAAACAACAATCTAGCAGATGGCCAGGGGGTTGAACTAGGGCCCACTTGCAGGGAGAGAGGGAGGCAACAATGGCCAAGCAGAGAGTTTTAGGAAGAGTCAGGGCTGGGAGACCTAGATTCTAATATCAGCTCAGTCCCCAGAATGTAACATTGCTTTATCTCTCTGAGTCTCAGTTTCTCATCTCTCAAATGAAGAGTTCAGCAGAACGGTCTCTCAGTGCTTTTAAATCATATCATTTCCGAGCTGTAAGAAATCCTGGAGATTATCTGATTCAACTCTTGATTTACATGTGAAGATAGGGAAGTGTTCTTACCGAACTGTGCCTCTGTGAGGGTTCCTGAGCTACAAATTATGAAGGTTGAATATATGTTTCACGATGTGTACTACTGAGATAAAGACTCGGGCATGAGGGTGGGATGGGAAGAACTTGACCCAGGTCAAGGTCCAAGCAGAGAAAAGATGAACTGCCAACGGGCCACACAGAGAAGCCAGAAATGAGCAATGCAGTAGAGAAGTGGGCAGGAGAATCCAGAGTTCAAGGAGCAGAATAGGTCTGGGATCACCAACAGAGCAGGCAGGTGGGAAGCCTGCTAGAAATCAAGGACCCAGATAAGAGTCTTGGCAAAGAAAAGCAAAAGTCAGCAAAAAAAAAAAAAAAAAAAAAAAAAAAAAAATTGGGCCATCAAAGAAGAGAATGAGGCTTCATGGGGAGCCACGACCCCAGCCAGTAGTGGTAATTTCAAGACTGGAGGGCCAAAGGCTTCTTCTCTTCTCTGAAGCCCTGGGCTTGTTGATGGTGTCCTGCCTTCTGGAAACATGTAGATTAACAGACGGAAGGAGGACTGGCTTGTTGACTAAAGGGAGCTCCATGCAGTGGAGAGCATCCAGATAGAGATGGTTCAAAACAGCAGGAGGTGCAGTGCTCGTGGCCCAGGTGAGCCCTCAGATCAGAGCTGGAGCTAAAGGTCTTGAAAGTCATTCCCACAGAAAGTGGCACTGAACCTATGAGAATGGACAGGCTCTCTGCAGAGAGCAAAGGGAGAAAGAGAAAGGTCAAAGACAATCTTAGAGAACACCCCCATTTTGGCTGGACAAATAAATTAAAAAGCACCCTATCCTCTTATTGTACTCAAGGCTAATAGTGAAGTATATATTGAGGACAGGTGGGAGAAAGGACAAGTGGCATTTTAGAGGACACAGGAATAAATATGGGCTTTCCTCCTTGAGTTGCGTATTATCAGATCCACCTGTCTGTGCCTCTCCTTCATGGACGTTATTGTTCACTGATGAGGTGGCTTCTCCATTGTCTCCAGAATGCAACAACAACAAAATAAGTCCCTGGTTCTCTTTTCCTTCAGAGAGTGTGGTTAAGATGTGGAAGCCACAGAAAAAAAATCAGCCCCCCGATGTGGATGTTTGCATGTTTCCTTCTCCCTGGACAATTCCATTCCAGAGAAAATATCAGCAAGTTCTGCTTTTTTCTTGATCCAGTTTTCTAACTGAGCATTATCATGCTCCAAACTGGTGACCTTGAGGTGGCTGACTGTGGCAGCAATCTCAGAAGGGTCTCCCTGCCTCTCTTCTCAGCTTAAAATTCATAGAACTACAAATTCTTATCTCCCATCCTCCAAAACAGATGAAATGGATTGCCCAAGGTCATTAGTGCACATGATGGATTAAGCAGTATTTCTCAAATCAGAGTATTGAATGAACGCCTTTTAGATAAAAAAGAGGGGGGATATTTTATGAGTCCTGGAGGGATACGCTGCTTATCCTTCCAGGGAACCCAAGACTCGAAGTTAAGAGTCTAAAGTCTAGCTCAGGGTGACTGTTGATGGAGACTTGTCTCCTGAAGAGCCTGGCCTCTCCCACTGGCATGCACCCTGAGCTGCAGTGAGCTTGCTGCCCTTCACAAACCACTCCCATCCTGAGCTCCTGGCAGGTTCCATAAAAAAGTACTTCCTGAATACTCTGGCCTCCAAGAATCTTTGCAGATCCCATCCTGTAGCCTGCTCACTCTTTCTGCTTTGACCATGGTGGTATATCTTTCTCTGCCTGCCTCCATTGTAAGGGTATCTGTGGCTTTTTGGCTTTCTAGGCCACTCCACTAGGATTTGGCCTTTATTTGGTTCCCTTCCTCTCTCAGCTCCACACTCATGAGGAAGGTGATGGCTGGGCCACCATGACATGGCTCATTGGGAGAGAATGTCAGCAGTCTGGTAGGAAGAGGGCACAACTTTGGGCAGCTCTGAATGGCTTGTGGGTAGAAAAGGCTGTGGGGTCAAAGAGGGTGTGTGGGGACTTGATCCATAACATTCAGGAACTAGACATAGGAAGACATAGGAACTAGACATAGGAAGTCGTAGACCTACCCCCTTATTTTTTAAATATAGAAGAAACCAAGGCCCAGAGACCCAAAAGGGACTTGCCTCGTTCCATGTGGTTTGGGAGGCGGTGCAGGTAACGATTAAGAACAGTGGCTTTGAACTCAGACAGACCTGCGTCCTCAGTCCCAACTCCACATCTGGGACTAGCTGTGGGATCTTGAACAACTCACTTAACTTTTCTCAATCCCTGTTGCCGCATCAGTAGTCCTCCCTCCTAAGGTTGTGGTGAAGGTCGAGTGAAGGAGCAGGTAGGAAGTGCTTCACACCATCCAGCACCTACAAAGAACTCAACAAATGTTGGCTGTGAACAGCAACAAAGGTAAACTTGGAGACCCAGGTCTCCCAAAGCCCTCATCTGGGGTGTTGCAACACCTTACCCAGAGGAGACACAGCCGATTCATGGGCTCCTGTATGGTTGAGGCTGGCGAAAAATATACTCTGCCAAGAAGGTAAAGAACCTGCTCAGAAAGTTATGAATCCTAGGCAGTTAGAAGTGTTAGCCAAGGAGCCAAGGAAGGGTCCTGCTGCCCCGGATGGAGCATGGAGCGTGGGTGATGCTTGTGACTCGGTGCATAGACTAAGAAGTGCTGCTAATAGGGATGGCTGGCACATGGAAAAATCAGCGTACCATGGGATGAGGAAGCAGCAATTCCTGCCTCCTGATCTTTACTCAGTCCGGATCTTTCCTGAAAATTCTGTTTTAACTTGATCACAGAGAGGGTCCATGTATTGGGCAGCCTTCTCAGTTCCACTGAGGCCCTACAAATGAGTAGAGGTACAGTCAGTGATCAGCAGGCTTGACTTCAGAGATACTGGTCATCCCCCAAGCAGAATCTAAGAGGGACCTCATGTTTACTCAAGGCAAATCTGAGGACAGGCTGGGAGTAATTCAGCTCATAGCCTCAGAGATTCTCGTTCCACTCCAAATCCTAGGGAGTCTCAGTACAAAGGGGTTCCGGGTGAGAGCAATGAAGAATGGAGTGGTGTGGGAAAGGAGGTTCAGGGGGTCAGAGTTCCTAGGGAAGACTGGGGAAAACACGGGATGGCAGATTTGGTGGCGTGATGCCTTCATCCCTTCAGTCTTTTCTGTAGAAGATACCCCACCCTTCCCTGAATTGCATCCTGGGGAACAGTAGGGGTTGACTTGTCCCAAGGTCATGCTCATCAGTGATGGGGTGGAGAAATGTCACTCCGGGCCTGTTGGCTCTGCAATTATTCAAATGCTTTGCTTAGAATACAATCACAGCTCCCAGCTCTGATTATTGGCATCATCAACGTCATCTATTAATGGGTTTCAAAGTCCTCTGGGTACAGGGCATTGTACCAGATGCTAAATAGTGCCAACTACAGACTCAGAAGATGAAAGATGGAAAAGAGCAGAAAGTGGACCTGACCAGGGCTCGTTCTGAGAAGCAAGATCTAAATCAGCCTGAAGCCATTGCTGTGAGCTAATCTTAAAGGGCCAGGGCTCCTAGAGTCAAAAAGGGCCTTCGTTATTCCAGGGTCTTCCTTATCATTCCCGTTTTCATGATTTTCAGCTGCCTACTTTTAGCCAGAAGTATTTAAACTTCTTTAGATTTCCTTTTATCCTTTCTGTTAAATAAACTTTCTCTTTATCACCTATCAGCCTCTTCCAATGTCACTGTCTGCAGAGGGAGAAGTAGCAGAAATCTAACAGAACAAAATAAATAAGTAAAGGAGGAGTTGCCTCCAAATTGATGAGAGCTTGCTGTGCTCAGCCGGTGGCCCCTTGCCCCCTGGCATTTCTTCTTGATGGTACCTTAGGAACCCAGCACCAAGTGAGGAGACACGCTTGGCTGAGAATGCCCATCACCCGGGCAGGAAACGTGCTTCACCCACTGCAGAGCTGCAAACATCTGTTCCGCCTCTTTCTGTGCATGTGCTTTTAAGCTGATGGTGGGAGACAGCCTGCCAGAAACGTCTGAGTCTCCACCGAAGACATATTGTAGGTTAGGAGGCAGACGGCTGCTGTTGTATTGAAAACCTGTTCATCAGAGTTTCCAACAGGAACAGATATGAAAGGTTCAAATGAACCCTTCAGGTTTCTCCATCTAAGCAGGCCTGAAGCTCTGCCTCTCATTAATCTTTAATGAACAACAAAGAAAATGTGTCGCTGGCTAATTATTGTGTAGGGTGGCAGATGCTACACGAGGAAGAGTCCCCAGAGTCACATCAGTTAAAGGCGCACTGTCAAAAAGGAAGTCTTACTTCAGAATGGGTTCCCTGACCTGTAACATGATCTATTTCTTGTTAAATTGGAATTTTGTGTCTGTCTCTCTCGACATTTTTACCATTGTCTCTCTCAGGGGAGATTGAACTCTAAGAGCCTGGAGAAATCAGGTGATGGAAACCCGAGTTTGTCCCCCCCCCAATAGGGAATTCTTATACCTGCTCCCATGGGAGCTCGATGCAGGGACTTTTGTGCTGCTTTGGTTCCTGTTCTGATGTCTACCTGGAATGTCTTTCCCTGGCCTCCACTTCTTCAATTCCTCTTTCCCCAATTACTTTGAATTTTCTCAACCCATAAATTATTGAATATAACTTACCTTCATGCAGGAACTATGTCCCATCCTCCATGCCCAGGACTTACCGCTTGCCTCGTGTAGACTGTGCTCCGTAAGTCTTAGTCGAATTCGGTGAACTTCCCTCTGCATGCCCTGGGCTTATTAGTTTCTTCTTCCACATGACCTCTTTAGTCTTCATGACTGCAGATTCCTTGAGGATAGGATTCTTGTCTTATTCTTCCTTTGCCCTACTGCTGGAACACTTGCTACAGATTTATGTAATAAGTTCTTCACATGCTCAATGGCCATGTTGGTTGTTGTTTAAAGCATGTTTAAAGTCCGTTTTTTATACCAACCCAGCATGAGCTATAAAATGTCCTGTTGGAGTAGATTGTTATATGCTCTCTCTATAAGATGAAACTAGGCTCGTCTGAGTCGATTTCCTTTTATAGCCAATTTATTTTTAGATTTAAATGCAAAGATCTCAATGCTGTATTTTTAGGATTCTGTTTACTTGAGGAGTCAATCATTTTTTTTAATTTTAAAATATTAATCCTAGTCAAATTCTAAGCATGTTGCTGAAGAAGTGGTTTGCAGTGTTTCCAAGAGCCACACAGGCTCACCCAAAACAGGTCCCGGAAAACACCTTCTTCAAAAGAGTCATGTGATTAGTAGGATGAGGGGATGTGACAGACACAGATTCTCTTAATTTAAGCCAAGCGTTCGACAGTGTCTCTGTTGTTATTCTGGTATTGGGTCTGCAGCAATCGAATACTTGTATCCAAAGAGGCCTAGTGAGTGAGCCTTGTCCATTTGGAAGGGATTTCCAACACAAACAGTGAAGGCTTCTGCCTTGACCTTTGGCCCTTTTGTGTTTTTGTTGCTGCCTGAGATGGTCGGCAGAAAGAGAATCTAATGTTTGCTCAGACCTCCTGCATGCCTGCCATGGCGTTAGAAGCTATGTGTTCGTTATCTCATTTCATAGGAGGCCTGGTCTGCTAATGATTCCAAGCTTGGGGGAAGAGCTAATACCACAGATAATGGATTCTAAATTCGGGAAACCAAGCCAGTTAAAATTGGCGGCAGGAAACATCACGGTCCTTCCCTTAGGTTCAAAACAACCCACTTCTTTAAGCCACAACCTATAGGATCTGGCAAATGTGGTTTGGAAACAATTTCTGGGGAAAGGATTAAGGGTAACCTGGGGTGGGGGGATTCGAGTTGATCACAAGTTAGCATGAAGCCATGGGGTGCTGCCGCCAACCCCCTCGCCCCCCAGGGAAGACAGTTCTCCAAGAGACTGAAGGCAATAAGTCCAAATCCCAGGGAGGTGTGATACCAGCGTTCCCTGTGTTGGCCAAACTAGTGCAAGGTACCGCCATCGTCCTAGGATCCAGCAGCCAAAAAGAGCTTCAGGACTCATCTAGCTGTATTTTTGTTGACAAATTTTAAAGGAATAAACTTAAAATAAGTCCTGAGAGGAGAATGACCACGTAGAGGTGAACATCAGAAACCAAAACAGTAGAAACATGTTATAATATATATTTTCAAAGCACTCTCCTATCCATTCTACCATTTAACCCTCCAGCAATCCTGTGAAGGAGGTATTAAAATTGAGGAACCATGAACAGAGAGGTGGAGTGACTTGCCAAAGCTCCCCAGCCAGTGAAGAAGCTAGGTCTTAAACCAGGATCTTGGGACTCTCAATCCAGTGCTCCTCCCCAGTGCCATGCCTCCTCTCCAGGTCAGCTCCCTGGCCCTGACCCTTCCCCAGGCAAGTGCTGCCTGCCTGTCTGGCCCAGAGCAGCGACAAGGCGGGCAAGGGCCATTGGCACCTCTGGCTTTCAGCAGAGCTTGAACTGGGGTTCACTGGGGAATGGATCCGCCGGGTTTTCACTCAACACCCCTCTGCCAAGCCCACCTTCCTTTCCATCACTGAACCGTTGTGAAGTAAGGGCTGTAAAATACAAGCAAATTCAAGCCTGCGATTTCCTGCCAGCCCGTCCCTGGGAGCTGCCCCTGCTCCCAGAAACAATACCCTGGTTATCATTCATTATTTCTACTTCTAAGTATTAAAACCCTTTTAATACGGCGTTGGAGACCAGTGGGGAGTTTTAAATTTCATGTCAGAGCAGGATTTATGGGCCAGTTCTGAAATTTTACCTCTGGGCTCGATAATTGCAATTCTCTTTTAATCGCTCTCTTAGACACCTCTCTTAAAAGACTTCAATTATTTCCACACAGTGGCCCCCGGGATTTGGCTGATCTGAACACTCGACTTGTGTCACCTCTTTTTCGGAGGCCTGCATGTAAGACATTAGCCATGGGTCATGGGTGAAGACACCAGGTCTAACCAGCAGTCCCGCCAAAGAGCCTGGGGTTTGTAGGAAAGACACCTCCCCTCACAGGGAGTCGAGGCCGAGAACCACATGGCCACCCACCCCTGCCCTCCCAGTCCCCAGGAGGAAGCCAGAGATTGAGGCATTAGGATGTGCCATGCTAATGTGTACATGCAAAAGCAGTGCAATCCCGAGAACAGGCAAATGCTGAGTGGGAACCCTTCCATGGAAAATAACTGAAAGCAATGTGATTCGAGGCGTCACTGGAAGGATCAAGGAGGGGAGAGATCCTCCAGCTGAGCCTCAGAGAGCTCTGCGAGGCTTTGGGGAAGTAAAAGCAGACGCTATCTGTGGGGTTGTGCAGTATTGGAAAGCAACCTCCCCCCACCACCAAGGACAGAATGAGGACCCTGGAGCAGCAACATGGCTCACAGGTCAGCTGTGGCACGGAGAGACAAGAGCTGGGGTCACAGCTCGCTCATACCCTGTTCCGAAGACCCAGCGGGACAGGGTGTAGTGAGGGAGACTAAGACAGGATGCCGGGGTGAGCACAGCTAAAGGAGCCGCCTCCAAGATGCCAGTTCGTGTTTTATTGTCTGGTGACGGCAGTTTGTATGGTAGAAATGCATAACTCTAGCTCCAGAGTCACCAGTTGCTGAAAGAAGATTTACTAATGGGCTGAAAACATCTGCTTCGGTTGGGAGACGGTGGGCTAGGTGGGGGCCAGAGCTCAGGCTGAGAAAGGGGGAATTCACCAAAGAGACTTGACCTCATACACTGATATTCTGAGTCCTGTCCCCGGGTACAGGTGGCCAAGAGGGAATGAGATTCCCCGACCCCGGTGAGAGGAGCCTGCAGGCCTTCTGTCGGCAACCCTTCCCAGGCTACCTAGGGGTCATCTGTACTGGGAGGCGTGTTCTGTTAGATGATCAGCGGATGGGACCAAAGTAGGAAGAGCCTTCCTTACCAGAGAGGGTTGATCTTCAAACATGGCAATGGACTAAGCCAATGGATCTCCAAGCAGAGTGCATCCACCCAACGGGCATGCAAAATGGCTCCTTGGCGGTACTATAAACAATTCTCCTTGCAGGTTTTACTCCTTTAAAAATAAGATATTAAGTTTTACTGCTATTTAATATCAGATAGAGTACATGTACCTGTTCAGAAGAATTTTATAATCGAGGAAACTAAGTAACAAAATATTTTAACTTAGATGATACTTTTAAGTGACTTAGTACTAAAAGATTCAGTGATATCTGATTTAATTCAACATGGGCTCCAGCCCCGGGCCCACCCCCAGGCATATGCCCATAGACATACACAGAGCCAAGTCAGGATGAGGATGAAAGGGCCCCAGTTACCTTCACTCAGTTCAGTAGGACACTACAAGGATTAGGCACCAGACACTGCCCCCAAGGATCCTCATGTCTATGCTCTTTTCCAAGCTAAAAAACTGGGTTCCCTTTCCTTCTGCTTCCCATGCCTCGGTTTCCTCATCTATAAAATGGGAAGAGTCAGGTATTATCCCTGGCCTTCAAGAACTGATGTTTCTTTTCACCCTGTGGAAATGCCAGGGACGGAGGAAACTCCCAACACAGATTTGTCCCAGCCTCCACCCCCGCTACACACGCACATGCCTCTCATCCCCTGCCAGGGGACAGCTCTAGAAATAGGAGAACATCATCAGTCAGGCTCCGGATGTACCAGCGCCAAGCAGACAACATGGTGGCCAGTCTCCACACACTTCTTACTTCCGGTAGTCTTCAGGGGATGGATAGGAAAGCACCAGCCTTGCAAGCATAAGACCAAGCTCTAGCACTTCCTAACTAGTCCTCTGAGCAAGCCGCGTAACTCTTCATTCTGCTCCACCTGGCTGTGTGACAAACAAGGGTGCCTGTGTGCTTGTCGCCCAGGGTGGTGATGAGAGGGTGTGTGTGGGGACACGAAGCCCCTCAGATGGGTCAGTGGGCTCAAGCAGATGGCGCATGGCTGCCCCAAGGAGCACTAACATTATAAACTTGAATATTCTGGAAGGAGAGTTCATCTTCACACTGAGTCCATCTCAGGTTTAAAATCTGATACCCGTGGTAAATACTGTGCTCTGCCTCCGTAGGCCCTCAAGAAACTACTGCATCTCAGCCTTCTCGGGATACTTCTTGGCTCTGAAGCTTTGGGATCTCGGAATGCCTGAGGCCATCCTCCCCTCGTTCCTAAAGCAGCTCAGATTGCATCCGGCTTCTATGGGACGCTGAGGCATACAGAGACAGCCAGAGGCTTGGCGTCTGACAGACCTGGGTTTGAATCTCAGCTCTGTTACTAGGTTGAGAGCAAAATAATTCATGTGCTGGCATCTCAGTTTCTTCATCTGTACAGTGGGACAACCGTACCTTCCCCGCACAGCTTTGAAGAGGGTCAAATGAAGTAGCTATGACAAATTCCTTCACAGTGTCCGGCACAGCTTTAGTGTCCAGGGAGTGGTGAGCATTATGATACTTACAATCATCTAATAGCAATATAACAATTATTACCATCATTGCTTGGATGACACCACTGGCAGGTTTCCAAAGCCAGAGATGCTAGCAGACCACCGATTCCTCCCGCATCTTTCAGGATCCACCCATAGCTGCACTGGCCATGCAATCGCTGCTCTGTGAGCGCGAAGAGCCAGAGACAAGTGCCCCCCTCCCACTTGGTGCAGAGGCCATCAGCCTCTTGAATCAGGGGAGTAGAGCTGTTTTGAATGATGCCTCTGAACCTGTTTAGAGCTGTTGGCAGGGCCAGCCCACAGAGCTCACATGAGCCAGGAGCTCATGGGCTAGACTTTGTCTTCCAGCCTTTGTCACAGGCCATTCCTGCAGTCCTCTGTTCTTTGAGGATGCCATAGGCTGGAGAGGAAAAGAGGGCTTCTTCTGTCCCTCCTGGTTCCATGAGAAACACGCCAAACAATTGGATAGACTCCAGCTTCCATGATCTATGAGTACAAGGCCTGAGCAAAGAGATGGGTTTTACAACCTCATCTCCAGGAGTCAGTTTTTATTGACTCTTTGGAGGTTTCTGCTTGGTTTCGTTTTAACAAAACTGCATTGCAGGCTTACCAGTGGCTACAGTGACATTTATAATATAGTGGATATGCAAGCAGCTCTTTCTAAGACACTTTGCATAGATCTCTTGGGAGGCAGGTAAAGGAAGATGGGCTATTCCTGTCTTGTAGGTGACTATTCCCCAAGCCCTTATTGATTAAATATATCACTGAAGGGCAGAACCAGACAAAAACCAGGAGTCTGCTCTTTCCAGAAAATTGCAGCCTCTAGTATGTAGGGTCAGGGACAGTGTCAAAAGATTCTGAGTGTCCCGCACTTTCTAACTGTGAATATTCAAAGTCTGAGATGAATCAGGAGGGGGGAGAAAAGTTTGGCCCCACCCGTGGGGATTCCTGTTCAGCCCACCCCCAGCCCAGATCTTTCTGGCTCCCCCGTGTGCCTCTGCTTCTGGTGCAGGCTCAGCATGCCTTAAAAGTTCCAGGTCAAAATTTTGAGCTGACCCTCTGATGTCATGTGAAAATTGGAGTTGGCAGTTTCAGCCCAGAAATTGACTCCCAGGCGAACACATCATTGGCACAATCTTACAGCCTTTCAAGTGGTTCTGGCTGCTAGGTTCCAGAAAGCTCCCACATGGCTGACATGGTAGATTCCCAAATTCCATTAGTTTCCTCAAGCATGGCTTAAAGGTATGAGCATTACCCAGTCGAATCTAATGGGCGCCTGATTCCTGGGTTATTAGCAAGTCCTTCCTAGCATCATTTATACAGTGGGCCTCCCTGAGGGCAAAGGTGATATTATTCACCTGGAAGGCAGAGGTAAGTGTGTAGGAAAAAGTCCTGAATTCTTTCTGGCCCCAAGGAGAAAGAGGCTTCTTTGTGAGAAATCAGTTGTTTTTTTCAGAGATCTTGGGCTCCCTGTCCATGGGCTTCTCATCACATAGAAAGGTAACCATTCACACGTAGTTGATAAACATGTTTTAAAGTTTATTTCTCCACTTAATTGAAATGGTTTTGAACTATCCACCAACATTCATTTTCTACGGTGACCATAACGCAGTACCACAAACTGGAGTGCTTAACAACAGAACTTGATTGTCTCACAGCATGAAGGCTAGACGTTTGAGCTCAGGGTGTCAGCAGGTCATTTCCTTCTGGTGGCTGTGGCAATCTTTGAAATTCCTTGGCTTGTAGACGCATCACCTGATCTTTGCCTTCCTCTTTTCATGGCGTTCTTCCTGTATGTTTCTGTCTCTATGTCTAGCTTTCACCTTATTATAAGGACACAGTCATATTGGATTAGGGCCCACCCTAATAATCTCATTTTAACTTGATCACCTTTATAAAGACCCTGTTTCCAAATAAGGTCACATTCTGAGGCATTGGGCGTTAGGACTTTAACATATCTTTTTGCGGGGGATATAATTCAATGCATAACACCACCCTTTCTATCATCCCTTCTTGGACCAGAGTGGACCAGCCAATAATAACAGACGTCATGTCTTTCAAGAAGCTCTTCCAAAATCCTTTTGGGCAGAAGTAGGCATATGTCGCCCTTGTTCCCCTGTACCAGTCGCCCAGTTCAACCTGGGAGTCAGATGACTAAGGGATACCAAGTTGAGCCTTGATCAGTGAAGAGCAGCCCAGCAGAGAAAAAGTAGAAAGGGGATTCAGGGTATAAGGGACACCTGAGCACATGCACAGGGCGGGGAAAACCCCTGGCCTGCTCTGGCAACCACAGGCAGGTCCTGAGGGCATTGGGGAACATGGTCATGTTTCAGTTTTAAAAAGATGATTCAGGACACATGGTATAGAATGGAACTCTCCTCTGTCCATGGAGGGGAGGTGCATAGTTCAGGCTTTCTCTGCCACACAAAAGGAAGACACGTGGTGATTTCCAAGATTCATGCCACTCTTACATCTTTTGACCTCACAACAACATCATCGTCCACGATACTTGCCACAGTACAGTATAGCCCCTGTAGCAGGGCCAATGAGCACCTCTGCACCAAGGAGCTTAGAACATGGTCTGTCAGTGCCTCCTGCAATTACTTCTGCATACTTGGATGGCCACCCAGCAAAAGGGTGGGGCAGGTGCAGCATGTGGAATGGGGGAATCATCTCCAGTGGGGACAAGTCTGTGGGCTGTCCTGACCCCACCTGTCTGGGCCCCTCCAGCCTTTTCCAGCTGACCACTGTCCCAGCCCCAGAATTTGCTTAAAGGGCTATAGTTCATGGCCAGGTCTACACTCCCATATGGAGTTTCAGCACAGGCTGGCTTGACTTGGCCAGAGATTCATGACTGAATTGGTGCCTCTGAGCTTGGGTGTCAGCATTTGGTTGGCGTAGAGGCTTGCATTTGTATTGAATCAATCAATACATTAATGCATTAAATGGCATTTAGGCCGCTCTCTAGGGAGCAAGATGGGCAACTGGCTGTCACTGGAGCATGGGCAAGGAGGATTGCTTTTGAGGCAATCCTGGGTGTCCAGGTGGGCGCATAGATTGAAAGCCCAACCCCAGCCCCACTCAGGACTCAGAGCTTGGGCGAGAGGCAGACCATGCTGAAGGAAGGAGCCTACAGAAATGGCCACATTCTAGGTTTCAATGTTGTCTTTATCCTTTCCCCTCGGGAGGATGTATTATAAGAAAACAAACACAAAAGGACTAACTGCATTGAGTTGGCTTGGGAAAAAAAGAGATTGTATTTGGAAAGAACAGATGGTGGTAAAAAGTGATTGAAAAGAACAGAGTTAGGAAACCAAATTCCAGATTCCTACTGTCTGCAGGTGGGTAATGTGCCCAAATCTCCTTACAGAAAGAGTTTGAAAAGCAGAATGATCACCTGGGGCTCTAACTTGAGAAAATCCATGACCAACCCTGCCAGAGAGATTGTCTGACGAGCCTGTGGAATGGGGAACCCCACGGGGATCCCCTCTGGTGCTCACTTCCGTAATTTTAAATGATTCCTGGAATGTGGCAACAACGGAACCCTCTCTCCTTCACCATCCCTTGCCCAGAATGCAGCTGAGTCCCCTCCCTGATGAAGGCTGCTCGGCAGATGCTGGAAGAGGTGGGGGCTTGCCTGGGACCAAATCCAAAAATGCAGAGGAACTGAAAGAGGAACTTCAGGACTCTCAGGCTCCCTACTCTTGATTTGAGGTTTTCTCTCCCTTGATTTTTTTGCCTGGTAATCAGTGGGACCTCCTCCTTTAAAAAGAAGAAAAAATACCGATTAATCCTCCAGGTTTTTTGGTTTTTTTTATACACCCTAGAGCAAAGAAGAAGCCCTCTCGACAACAAGCTTGGGACCAATAGTTGTTTGGGAATCAACTGACATCCTTAAACATTTGTCTTTATTTACAACTTCTAGATGCATGCTCATTCACTAATCTCTTGATGTAGGGCCAAGGCCTTTGCTTCCTATATGGGCCTTTTGACTGGAGTTCCGCTTTGGCTTTCTCCATAAACCACATTCATGACACCACAACACCACACCCACGATTTTCAGTTTCAGTTCCTCTAAAATGGAAATAATTTTAAAATACTTGGGAAATAACCTGAAAATGTCTAGGTTTTTAAGATTTCCCTCCCCCAATCTTTTCTGTTGCCCCATATATTCCAAATTAAAGAGCAATTATTTTTAGTGATTTATCACTACTAGTCTTTACAAAGTAATTCAGATTTTTCCTGCTTATGTTGCATCAACTGAAGGAGCACAGCTGGCATAAACAGGCTTGGGAACAAGCCTGACTGACTCTCAGGAGGCATCTAACCCCGGGGGATGAGAGTAGAGAGTGTAGGAGTCCTGGAGGGCAGGCTGGAACATCCAGGAGGCACGGGGGTTCCACTGAATGTGCAAGGCAGAGATTGGGTGAACTCAGCAAGCTGATCGGTCACATGGAGGCCAGTTAAGAACACTTCTTCAGCCATTATTTTCTTTACAACTGTGGCTATGATCAGTCTACACTCCTAATGATTCAAGAGCTTGGTCAGTAGAGGTAGATTCCGTCCCCCCTTCCTGGCCTGCTAGAGGGAACGAAGGAAAGCATCTCAGCCAGGGGCCAGGGGGTTGCCTGCCTCCCACACGGCTGCGTATTCCAACCTGGATTAGGCTGATATGGAATCTGAGGAGGGAAGGAATAGGGTGGTCTGGGGCAACATTGAGAAGAAGCCAAAATATTTTTTGGATGCAACCTTTTCAGCACACTGCTGTTCTTCAGGTACCAACCACCCTCAGCCCACCAAAAGGCTCTTCTAAAAAAAAACGAATCATTTACGTGTAGCATAAATCATGTAAACCTGTGTGCCATGTAGTAGAAAGTGCGAGAGTTTGGAGATTGAGAATCTTGGGTTCATATCACTTCTTATCATTTATTACATAGGCAAGTTGTGTAAGGCTCTCTGAGCCTCAGTTTTCTTCCTTATAAAATGGGGGTGATAATCTCTGTCTAATGCATTTATTGTGAATATTAAAAGAGATAAAGTAAAATAGCTTTGTTTATGTTCTGCCTTAAATCGCAATGGTCCCTGGGGGCACAATGTTTCTGGGGGCATCTGCCTTTGTACATTTTGCCTCTTCATCTCCACAGGAGGGAAAGAAAGAGGCCTCAGGAATCCTGGTGTTCTGCGGTGGGAGCTCTCCCCAAATTTCCCAAATCCCACCACATAGTCAGTTTCCTATTCCATCTTCTTCTAAGGTCGCTCCTTGAAAGGCCATCTGCGACCCTGGGTTTAGGAGAGAAGAGAAACACGAACACAAGAAGAGCAGTATGAGGCTTACTGCCAGCTGAGGCTCCGTATGTCTTAGCTCACACAGCCTTCACAGCACCTCTGGAAGGTTCAGTCGTTATCCCCACTCCTTAATGACAGAACACTGGCACAGACGCTAGGTTAGGTAGTTGGCCAAAGGTCACAGCCAAAAAGAGACAGAACTGAGATTCTAAAACAGGAAATCTGGCTCCAGAGTATGTGGTCTTCATATGTTTCCTTGAAAGAAGGAAAAAGGGAAGGAGGGAGGGACGGAGGAAAATAGAAGAAGCTAAAGAGAGGTCAGGAAAAGGAACCTATTCATTTCTTCTTTGCTCAAAAGCATGAGAGAAGAATCAGCAGAAACACAGTTTGGGAACATTTTCTTAGCCCCCGCTCCAGGAAAGCTGGGCAACTTTCCAGATCCCTGTCACCTGTACAGCATGTCTGACGTAAACCAAAACCACTTTCCAGCTGCCAATGCTAAATTCTCAACCGAGTCCACCGGTGGCCACAGCGAGCACCCCCTTTGCTCCAGCAGAGCCAGAAGCTACTCTCAACCTCCAGGCAGCTCTTTGCCACCATGGGCTGGTGGGAACCACATTCAACCTGAATGAAACTTCATTTCTACCCAGATCTGATCCTCCTCAGGGCACATCCACCTAACTTTTGGGAAATTGTAAAGGGCAAGGGAATAAGAAAGCCAAGGGTCCCTGGATAAAGGACCCCATACCCCATACCAAGTGTTATTATTATTACAGAAAATTAACGAGCAAGAAAGGACTTCACACTAAAATTTACATTGATCTGGCATTTTTCCCCCTGCTATCTCCCATAAAAAATGCTTTAAATGCAGGCTGATTTAATGGAAACGATAAAAAATAGTGCTGAATGGTTTATATTTGCTGCAGAATTACTATAAGGTATATTTTAAGAAAAATTTGAAAGTTATGTGTGTTTTTTTCCTTTAGGATAAGATGAGGGAGAAAGGTGCAATTGGCTTTTTTTTTTCTTGTATTGATCTAGACGAACTCCCACAGGCTCAGTTTTTTGTTTCTCGCGAATCTTCACAACTTCACACGCACGTCTGGACCCTTGTCGAGAGAGTCTTAGCAGAGAGACATGTGAAGGAATGTCAGCAGCAGGCCCTGAGCCCCGACAGTGTTACACTCACTAACAATGATAGCCGTGGGACTGAGCTCTCCCAGATAGGGACACACTGGTTGTCCAATCTATGTGGCTTCCATCATCCTCTGCTTAACCCAGGAGTTGGCTCCCTTGGCAAGGGGTCTAACCACCACCTGAATGAGTTTGCTCTCATGACCACTGCAGAACATGCAGATGACCACATCTTCTAGCTTCTGGCCCCCAGCCGTGTTCACCAGGGCCAGCAGTTAGAACAAAGCCTCAGGAAGACACAGTTTCCATCCTCAAGAAGACTAAAAAGGCAATTTAAGATAGTGTACCTCAAGACTAATGGAGTCACACGAACCTGAGTTTAAAAACTCAGCTTGGAGGACGCCTGGGTGGCTCAGTCAGTTGGGCTTCCAACTCTTGGTTTCGGCTCAGGTCGTGATCTCCTGGTTGGGAGATGGAGCCCTGCATGGGGCTCCCTGCTCAGTGGGGAGTCTGCTTCCCCTCTCTCTATCCCTCTGCCCCTCCACCCCACTCACACACTCTCTTTGTCTCAAATAAATAAATCTTTAAAACGCAGCTGGAAGCAAAGTATACTGTAGGCCTTCAATAATATTAACTGTTGTTGTTTCTCTTGCTAGTATTCACGGTGACGGTTTAAGGTTGACCTGCTTTGTAGAGGACATCCACACATCAGATGGGACCTCTCCTAGTTGAGCACCCAGATCCCTCCATGTCTCAATTACTTCAATTCTCTGAGTCCTTTCTTGGGTTCTTGGATAAGAGCTAATTTGATGGCTGCTTCCCATGGCCCTGACCCTTTAAAGAACAGGCCTGTGGGCAAACGGGGAGCCAAGAACTATGTGATGAACCAACCTGCAAACAGCCCTCAACCCTGAAACTTTCCCAGTCTTTAGGTTCCTCCTAACAGGGAAGACATTGTTGTTACATGAATGGATGATAGCTAACAATAATGAATTGACAGGAACTTTCAGATGAACTCAGCTCCACTGCAATATAACTTTTATCCAAGAATGTCAGAATCTTGTCTGATTTCACAGAAATGTGTTCATGTATTTGTTCTCTCGTTCAACAAGTACGGTGTCTGGAGACACAACAATGACCTATACCCTAGCTTTAAGGAGGGGTGCAAAAGACCTAAGGGACCTCCTTCCTATAGAGACCAATGGAGCCCACTGACTCCAGGCAGCCTGGACCTCCTGTTCTCAGAACATACAGTCTATATGGCCTCTGCTCATGTGCTCACACCAACCTCTCTGTATCGCCCTCTTCCCAATTCCTGCCCCGTCTTCATAACCTACCCTCAAGTTACACCTCTCGTGATCGCCCAGTCTGAGACATCACTTTGCCCTCTAAGCTTTAAATGTACATGATGCCTATGCCACTCACTTAGCTTTTCTGTACTGCCATTCACTATAAATGTTGGTATTTACTTTCACTCTTTCTTACTAGTCTGTAAGCTCCTGGAGTGCCAAGCTAAATCCTACACCTTTAGGATCCCCAGAGCATTTAATACTTTATTTAATGTGCAACAACACACCAATAAATACCTGAGAAATGGAATTCAATTCAACAAATTCTAACCAACATCTAGACACAAGACATCTTTCCACCTGCCACAGGATACAAGGGTAAATAAGAGGCTTTTACTCTAAAGTGAGATGAGTACTTTTGGAGGGCCCTGCGCAGAATAGTCATAGTCACTAATGTATTTTGTTGTATGGGTATTTCAACATGATTTCTTTGAGCTGTGCTTAACACATGAAGATCCATTTAAAAATGAAGACTTTTTTCTGGCTTAAATAAATAGAGTGTCCGCTACTGATAAATTACAAATGCTTTTCTCCCTTTCTATTACCTACATTGCTTTCCCCCTTGAATCTCATAAATGAGTTGAGATGCTGATAGTTTCATGGACCAGTGCCATTCCATGAAGAAAGCTGTGGTCTTTTGTAAAAATAACTTCCACTATTGAGACTCCTAAAAGGATATTTCTTTGCATACATCCTTCTGACAAATCCTCACAGCAATCCACTGAGCTAGGCATCAGGATTTCCATCTTAAAAATAAGTAAACTGAAGATCAGAGAAGTTAAATTATTTGCCTAAGATCACTTAGCTAAGTGGATGGTGGAGCTGAGAACTGATTCTAGGCCTCGAGATATTAGAACAACTAAAACCATCTCAGAAAGGCATCCCATTGAATAGCATGTAGGGTTCAAAGGCTTGCTTTTATGAGCCAGCCCCATGTCAACATCACGCCTATTAGAATAGCACAGAATAGCAAAGCGACACACATTGCTCTGTCTTATCAACTGCCATCCGTAGTCCTCACGCCCCATCAAAAGTTTCCCTTTCCCTCTGGGCTTTAAATAACTTCGTGCCTTCATTCTCCTTGAGTCGTGGATGCTAACCCTTCAATCTCATCAGCAACTTGCTTCACATCGGATGTGCTGATGGTTTCCTTTAAACATGTACAGACTGACATGGTATGGAGTGGGGGGAGCCTTGGAGATGCTTGTGACCATGTCAGGGCTTCTTCGGATTTTTGGGTTTGTGTGTGCATTTTCTGACAATGTCTTTTACTATCTGGAGGCCTGTGTATCCTTAAAACCCAGATTGGTGATTCTTCTAATAATGCCAAGTAGACATCTCCTTTTCTGTTTCTGGGATTCCAATGATATGGAGTGGTGACTGGGTATACAGACTGATCTATAGGTTGCCTTGTCTCCTGTCCTTGCAGTCTGGGAGCCATAATATACTTGACTTTCATCTTAGGTCTGCAGGTAACCAAAAGTGTAACCTTGGGCAAGTCGCTCCATTTCTCTGAAGGGATGGAACTTAGTATCTTTACAGATAGAAATCTGTAATTCTTTGACTAATCACTTCTTCCACCTAAACAGAATATTATTTGTGCATTGCAGCTTTCGGGGTTTCATAAAGTGTTTTGTCACTAGGACTTCTACAAATTGCTAGAGAAGTATAAGCATCAGATCAATAAGGGACCTTGGAGAAATTTTGATTCAATCCTTGCATTTTTGCTAACAAAGAAACTAAAACCCAAGGAGGTACAGGAACTTACCCTAACCCGTGCAGATCCAAAACCAGAACCCAGGACTCAGCTTCCAAACGAGTCACCTTTATACATACTATTTTCAGTCTCCAGGTCAGAAATGAACCTTAATATTCACAAAGCAATCCTCCTGACTTTTTTTTTTTTTTTGGATGGGTTCTAATTTATTCAGTATGATGCAGCCACTCAGCAAAAATGTGTGGTCAGGTTTTTTTCTCAGCAAATTCACACATATTTGGAAACATTTTCTCTGGTTGAGAATACATTGATCAGAAAACATCCAAAATTTCAGGCATTCAGAGTAAAGTGCCTTATTCAAAGTCATCAGACACTTGAGGGACAGAGCCAAAACTGGAAGTGGAGAACTCTAAAGAGACAACTGGAAGATAATGGATGGTGACAGGCTGACCATACAGTCTTCCTGGCTTCCCAGAATCCAGATGGAGTCCCCACACTGTCACGTTGATTGATTGAAGCACCCGTGCTAAGAAACCCACAAATCCCCAGCACATGGACACAGCTGCATGTTGGTTTCTAGAAGGATCTAAGTCAGAACATAACCTTCCCTCCCACAAACCCAAGTAGAGTTGCCGTAGCCAAAGAGGGAAACAAAACCCCTAACAAGGGAGTTTCATGACTGCTGGGATATGAGCAAAGAAAATGGAGTCAGGCAGAAAAGAGAACTTGCATTTGCCTTTCCTGGGGTTTCTGCTGTCTCTTAAACAAAGCTGACCCTAGGTACAAGCTTGCCCTTTTCTTGTCCCAACTTCCCTGGTCATAAAATACATGTTTGGCAACTGCTTTGAAAGTTATTAAAGCTGCAGCAGTAAACTATGGGAGGCCAGAGATTTTCAGACAAAAGTTATTGCATCAGTAACTCAGAAACTAATTCCTAAAACTCTTGACACATTTATCCAGAGGGCTAGTGCCAATACAGAAATGGAAATCACTGTCAAGGGCCACAGTGTACCTGGAATTAAAATCCATCATTCCTTGCAGCAGAGAGCTACGATTTTGGCAGAATATGAATAGTCGGGCGTTTCTCCACCATCTTTCCTCAAAAATAGGGTTCTTTATTTTTTCGGAAGGACAAGAAAAATTCTGCTCTCTTTGTTTTTTTTTTTCTTAAGAACCACACGTTTACATTTTCTTTTCAAATATTTATTTCTTTGACAGCTCCACATTTAAACCGAAAGGCCTCCTTTCCTTATTCAATTGCACCGGTTTTATTTTGGATAGAAAGCCTGCTGGGTACCGTAACAGGGAACAAACTTTACAACAGCAATAATCCCTTCTACAGCATCTATTGTGGGGAAACGTAATACACTCGTATTAAATGGCTGAGGCATTGGCTCCGGTGATCTGAATTAAGTACAGAAGAGCGTAGTTAGAGAACAAAACTACCTTCTTCACTCAGTAGCTCCCCACTGCATGCTCTGCAAAAGTGCCATCCAAGGGCGCCCCACTGAAAGACCCCCGATTGCCTTAGGCGATGCCTTCATCACCAAAAGGCAGCAAAGACGGGAAAGATGGGATGAGATCCAGTGCTAACAAGCAGCTGGAGAAATGGGCTCTCTGATGCACTGTTGGAGGACTGACAATATGCTCAGAGTTTTCAATGCACATGCACTTTAACTTGGGTTCTAAGAATTTGCTTTAAGGTATTTACAGAAGTACCCAGGGCTAGGCTCAGCATGATCGTGAAGAGGAAAACTCAGACGCAATGCACAAATCATTAAAAATGCCATCACTGAACTCATCACACAGTCTGTATTTATTGTCTCCCGACATGCCATTGAGTGGCCAGGTCCAGGCACAGAGAGCACGTGGAAGATGGTCTTGTTTATATAAAAGTGTAGCTAAAAGGCTTCACTGGGGTGCTGACCATGGTTATCTCTGGATAATGAGCTTCTGGGTGACTTTTCATTTCCTTTGCCAACTTTTCTGAATGGGTGGATCGTTAATATTTTTTACGGTGAGCATCACTTTCTGCCTTGAAGGGGAGGGGGTGCTGTAAACTTTTTCTTTTTTAACAGAAAGTTAATCTTTCCCTAAATTCCTTTGCACTTGTACTGGCCAGCCTACCTAAGGCCTTACATTGTGGTGGGACAATATGAAACGTTGTGAGGAGTTCACGGGTGTATACATATGTCAAGCCTCATCAGTTCATACACTTTACTTCACCAAACTATGCATTTATAGGACATGCAATTTATTTTATGTCGATTATACCTCAATAAAACAGGTTTCCTTTTTTAAAGGAAAAAAATATGAAGCAGTCCAGGTAATTTCCATTCAGCACATAAAATGTCAATGTAACTATGTATGTTTAAAAAAACCTGACTCAATGGCGGAAAGTAAATTTGATGTTCCAATCAGTGACAGGAGGCTATTCCAAGAGGTTAATAGCATGAGTGAGGTGTAAAAAATGTTCATTCAGCTTATTCTCTGTTCTCCAGCGGTGTCCGTGTCCTTGATCATAGATGGCTGCGGAGCTCACCATTCGACCTACTTCTATCTTCTTCTGTTTGCACCTTTTTGCAGAGTTCACACCAATCTTAGGTACCTTTTACCCCAAAATACATGCTTCAGTGCACTTTAATTTCCCTGAAGTAAATAAATAGCCCTTGCTCGCTTCCCTTAAGTGACCACATAGCAAACTCAAGGGTTATGAGACTTTGGGATTAGAAAAAAATTCTGAAAGCCAAAATTCTTTCCAAAGATAATTGTGAATACACCGATAAATGTTTTTGAAGATTATCCCTTCACTCTGCAGGCAGATTTTCCTAAGTGTATGTATTCTTTTCCCATAAGATTAACTGCTAAACTAGTCCGAAGGTCCGCAGTTGCCTGAAAGAATATGACGAAAGAAACACCAGTGGCTCCAGTGCGTTTGAGACAAGAAGGGTTAGCTGGACGAGAAGGAAACAAGCGTTTGTGTGCTGCTGTCAGAGTCATTGTTCTCAGAGCCTCTTAGGGCTACATCTGTTGGTGTCCATGAAGAGTGTGAGCCCTGAAATCACTACAGGCTCTCCGTGCAAGTTAGGCCTGCTTCTCATCACTCTTTCTGTCTGCTCTTCCCCTCTGCCTTCCAATGCGACCAGATGGACAGTGCTTCAGGGAAGAATTGGGCGCCCAGAGAATCCCTTCCGAGTGGCCCTGGAATACATCTCGAGTGGAAACCGAAGCTTGTCTGCAGTGGACTTCTTTGCCCTGAAAAACTGCAGCGAAGGTATCTGAATCTGGTTTTCTCCTCCCCTCCTTGGTAGCTTGCAGTCTTAAGGGTGTCCATAACCTGCCGCCACAATGAACTGGGTATGTGCTTGCTTATCTAGTAAAGTCTACAGTGCTTGGGGCTGGTTCTGGATAGTACCCAGTGCTCCACAGCCCAGCTGATCAGTTTTCAAAGATCGAGTGTAACATTGTTTATGTCTGCTTACCTTAAAACGTTATCGAACAGAGTATAGTCTTTGTTAGAGAATATATCAGCTTAACTTCCCTAGCTGCCAAATGCTGTCAGCTACGTTCTTTTGGTTTGGTTTGGTTTGATTGGTTTTTTATCGTGGAAAATTTCAAATGTATGCTAACAAATAGAATAGTGCAATCACCCCCGTATACCTTCAGCCCAGTTTCAACAATTATCAACATTCTACCATTTTTCTTTCACCTGTATCTCTACCCACTCCTTACCGCACCAACTTGATAGTGATTATTTTACTTTTTCTCCCTGAGGCAAAATTTATGACGAAGTATTGTTAACGACTTGAATCTGCTATTATTAAGGGGCGACTTGGGAAACGGTTATATGTGAAATCTTCTGCTTATTTTGTAAATACCATCAGGCCACGGTCCGCTCTGTCATTGAATTCCTTTTGCGTTAAGTCCCACATTCAAGATTTGTTACCACGAAAAAGCCTCTCTCTCCTGAAGGATAATTTGTTGGTTTTTTTTTTTTCTTTTTGCTTTTGTTGCCAGGAAACTCTGAACTAAATGCAATACTCAATCACGGTAATTATATCTGTATAGGTTTTTTATAAGCTTATTTCCCCTCCCTCTACAGAGTTTTTGACCTTCTACTCTTGTTTTCAGGATCACCTATGTATCTTTCATTAGACATTGCTTCAAGTCTGATTGGTCAGCAAGGGGAAATGAGTCATCAATAGATATATGAGGCTGATCTTTCCTTGATTGTTCAGAATACCTAGGGTCATAACGATAAACATCCTTTGTTGTTTCCCACATGTAGAAGGTATGGGAGATGGGCTTGAATTATACAGATCTTCGGAAAGAAGTTGTTTTCATTATGGCTATTCTTCTGCGCCTGCCTCTGCCCAGGGGGAAGGGAGCTCTCCCGTGTGCCACAGAATCTGTGGTCTGACAGGACCAAGAATGAAGTATGGAGAGGAAGGAAGCCTGTGGTACTCCCAGAACTAAATTCTCAATTTTGACTGTTCATGAACAACCATGAAGGCTCATAACACACAGTGATCTGTTGCATGTAGAGGCCCAGCTTTGAATCTTGGGCCTCTTAGAGGTGCTATACAAAGGGGGTTCCCTTAGGAGACCACTGACCACCCTGTTTCTTATGCTGCTGTGGCTCTTCATTGATTGCAAGAACTTTCACAAAATGTTTTCTTTTCCTTTAATGAAAACTCATTTATGTGTGGGAAAAAGAAAAATCATCATAATGTGATAGATTGAACTTCAGTTCTAGTTGAAAAGGTGGTTAACCTGTGATGTGAGGCAATGTATAAGAAACATGTGGTTTGGGAGAAAGCCAGGAGCTTGTACAAATGTTTCCACGTCCACAAACTTGTGGATCTGTGGATGGCTCTGGACATCATCAGTCCTTGCTGATGTCAGGGGTCTGTGTACTGTCCAAAAGGGGCCATCTGTTGAAATGGAGCCAGTTAACAGGAATGTGACAGGGAGAAGGTATCAGTTCCCAGAATTGGCCTAATCTCATTTGAGCAATGTCAGGAGAAGGGAATAAGAGACTACAAAACCCCAGATATCAGGCCCAGCCCATACTCCTGCAAAAATTCTTCATACCTCTGAGTCAAGGCTCTCAACCAGTTATGCAGATTTTTCCTCCCTTACCCCCACAACTCCCTTTCACCTACAAAATTCGTCCTCTGTATCTTATGTTGCATTTGCAGTGAGTTTGTTGCAGAGTTGAAAGACCTGTTTCTTGTCTGCCTCTCTACCCTCATGAAACCAAGAGAGTTGACCTCTCTAACTTTCTCTAGTGATCCAAAAAGTATGTCTTCTGGCAAGAAAGTCTCTTAGAGCACAGAGAAAAGAAGTCTGCTTCTAATTCCCTAGAGAAGGTAAATTGGCCAGAGACCTAGGAAGGTTCTCGTGACCCAGCTACCTTCCTTCAGAGGCTCATGTCTAAGAACAGAGGGTCTCCATGGAGAAGCAGATGTTCTCTGTACTCCTTCTCTGACTTGGACTCCTGTGGCCACCAGTGGGTACGAAGAGATAAGTGTGGATGTGTAAAGCACAGAGCAGAGGAAAACAAAGTGAGTCCTGTGTTTCCTGAGAACTTCTCATTCTCCTTCCCATCACGGAACAGTTTCAGGTGCACATGGGTTGGTGTGGACAAGTTGCAAACATAAGAAGCAACCTAAAACTATGCTCACATTTTTAAACAGAAGGAGTTATTTCAGAGGTACACTCAAGGCTTATTTGATGTGGACAAATGTCTGTATTTTCTGATGTATTGCTTTGATCGGGTCATGAAAGGAAAGAGATAAGGAGAGAGAAGTATTATCTTTGAGGGGGTGAACAGGGCTGGTGGCACATTAGCCCAGGTTACAGATAGGTCAACAGAATGCCTGGTCTATTTTCTGAGAGTAACTTGGTCCCCTCCTGATGAGACACAGACAGAATATGAAAGGAGACACATCTATAGAACTCTACAGCTCTTCCTTCGCCTACAGAAAGAGAGGTGCCACTTTTGTTAGTCCGGAGAAGCCTTACAGGGGATGTTGGGACAGTTCTCCCTGCATAGGAGATGGTACTGTCTGTGGGGGTCATCAATGCAGAGGCCATGCCTCTTTCCTCTCTGAATACTGACAGCTATCACAGTACCTAACGTTTAGTAAGTACTCAGTTAAGAAGCAATAAAAGCTAACACCAACAGAGCACTTACCATGTGTAAAGGGACATGTTGATCCTTTTAAGTGTGTTATCTCATGTAACTTTACCATAATGCTATAAATAAGGTTCTGTTATCCTTATTTACAGATGGGGAATCTGAAGCTCACGGAAGCTTCAAAACTTGCCCAGGTCACTCAGTTAGGGAAAGCTATAGCCAAACTCAATCCCACGTCAGTCTGACCACCAAGCCAACGTTTCTGTCCACAACGTTCTATCACCCTTATGGACTGTGTAGAGGCTGGGGTTTTAAATTCATTGCCAAAAGCCTTAGAATTATCTTTGACTCATCCTCTTATTCCTACATCCAAATGGCCGAGCCCTGGGCTCTAGACTTGTGGCTGCTTTCCATCCTATCCGTTGCTGTCTAGATGCTACTGTTGCCATCTCTTGAATTTACGCTTCTGACTTCATTTCCTCAGCAGCATACTTTATCCAGGCCTTTGTTCGGCATTCTTGGGCTTTGGCGGTAGCCAGCTGGTTTTTAATCCATCCCTCACACATTGCCACAAATTTCCATGTGGCACTTTCAGGAGACCTCAGTATCTTCTTATTGCCTCCCACATCAGAAATATGGGGGCTAGACTGGGCCATCTCACTCATTCCTGGGTCCCGGACAGTGATGGGCTGGGGATCACCCAGCTGGGTGATGGTAGAGCTGAGAGTGACATCAGGGCCATCCTGACTCTGGCTTTGGTACTTTTACCATGGCTCAGTCCTGCCTGGAAAGCCCCCAATGTCTCTGCCTGATTCCTAAGCTTCTTTACAATCTGGTCTCAGTAACTGTCCAACGTCATGCCCTCTGTTCTCCCTCTGCTCTCCCACACCCCTGGCCCTCTAGTCAGACTGGTGCAGTGTACAGAAAACCAGCTTGGTCGCAGGCCTTCCATTTTGAATGCAGGCTCATCATTTAGGA
Organism: Ailuropoda melanoleuca; assembly: GCF_002007445.2. Lineage (NCBI taxonomy): Eukaryota > Metazoa > Chordata > Mammalia > Carnivora > Ursidae > Ailuropoda > Ailuropoda melanoleuca. The sequence goes on from NC_048221.1 coordinate 121,476,499, forward strand.
TCCAGTTTAGGGCCCAAACCCTCCAGAACATCATTCACAGCCATAGAAATTCTTCTCTGAATACTTTGCTGTCTACATCTAAATTTAGGAGCTGTTTTACAATTATTTCCCAGTTAGTCATTTTGGGGCCCTAACTTGAGGTTTGGGATCTTGGCTTATATTTCTTTTATTTCCCCAGGGGACAGTTAACACAGTGCTAAACACATAGAAAACACTACTTAAATACTTGTTGACTGATTGTTAGCTAATCAATCAATTGATAAATGTTTCTCCTGCTTTTATAGCTTTGGGCTATTACCCTACTACTGCCAAAAGAAGGTAACAGTAGGTGGAAATGGCTTAGAAGAGGTTTTTCGCTCCTCTTAAAAAAGCCAGTGTGTATATTTGGCAGTGGTGGGAAGGATATCAGCCCCCAGAGACACCCATGCCTGGGCTCCCAGGGAACCCTTCACCCATTCACAAAGACCCAGCTTCAGCAGACAGTCCAAAGCAATAGAATTGTGCGGGACACTCATCAGGACCCTCACGTTCAGAGCAGCCTACAGAAAAATACACGTCAGGAAGTGCAGGACTAGTTTCTTGAAAAAGATTTGAAAAACCCTGTGCCTCTGAGCAGCTCATAAGAATATACATTATTGGGGGCACCTGGGTGGCTCAGTCAGTTGAGGATCTGACTCTCGATTTCAGCTCAGGTCATGATCTCAGGGTCATGAGATCGAGCCCCATGTTGGGCTCCTCTCAGCAGGAGTCTGCTTGAAGATTCTCTCTCTCCCTCTCTGTCTGCCCTTCCCCCCCACTCACTTGCAAACTTTCTCTCTCTCCCTCGCTCAAATAAATAGATAAATAAATCTTTTTAAAAAGAATATACATTATTGCAAACACCCATCTCACACCTCTGTGTTCCAGGCCCTGTTCTAAACTTGCTGCATATATTAACTCATTTGATCCTTACAACAGTGCCATGGGGTATGTATTATCATTACCAGCATTTCCATGGTAAGGATGGGGAAATCGAGGCACCGAGACTTAAGTAATTTTTCCCGAGTCTCACAGCTGATATTAGAGCAGAGGCCATCTGCTCTAGCATCCATGTACCTGCAGCCACGTGTTACTGCTACCTGCTGGAAGGCACCCCGGAGAGCTTCCGTTCTGCCTCCCTCACCAGTGGAAATTGAATGGACAAACCACCCAATGATTTACGTTGAACTTCAACACACTGGATAACTGACCGGCCCAGGGTGATTTCTGCCTGCACCTCATGATTGTCAAGTTCTCGGTTTTTCTAAGAAGCTAATTCAGAACTTCTCTCTCCCTGCCTCGGTTGGTCAGAGGTAGTTTAGGCTTACCGCTGCCCATGGGCCAACAGTGGACCCCCCCCCAATCCATGAACATAAGGGAGCTGCAGATGGCACCTAAATACATCTTACTGCCAGTCCCCTGGTTCCTGTTCTGTTTCATGACCTACAAGAATCACATCTGAGATTTCCTAGGTCAGAATCACATTCAGCTCACTAACAGATTTCTCAACAAAAAGGACTCTTGGTTTCTTACCCTACTGAGACACTTCCATACACATTACCTCCTCTGATCTGTTCAGCAGAGAGGATGTCATAATCCTCATGTTACCCATGAGGGGTTATTTCATTAACTTCTGTAGTGTAGGAAGGGGGAGGACTCCAAAGCGTCAAAAGTAATCCCACCACCACGGATACCTTAAAACACATGTCCCGAAAGAGTTAGGGATGCGCAGATATCTTAACCTCTCTGGGCCTAAAATGATGACATTTAAACTGATCTATGGACTGCAAGCATTTTTTAGAGGCTGAACACTTAATTCAAATAAAGTCCTATATAGAAGTCCAGTATATAAAACTATGCAAGCAGAACTGCCCAGGGGAAGGGGTGGTAGGGGGGCCCAGAACCCACTTGCTCCACAGGCCTTGACGCCCACCCCCCTTTCACAAAGGGGTTTCATAAAATACAGTTTGAGAACCACTGGACATTCTGATTTTTAACTGTCCTATTAATTCCAGCTTTTTGATCATAAGATTCTGTGCTTACATAAAATGTGATAGCCAAAAATTGTTACGTTAACTATACCTTCCTTAAACAATTAAGACCAAGTATAAGGCTGTTCTACTTTGGGCTATGGCCCATTTACCCAAGGCAAGTAGGCAAGTTCTTGTCTCACTGGGTCCTGGCTTTGAGATGCTAGGTGTGGACCTAGTATGAATGTTTCCAGTAAAAAAAAATATTTTTTAATATATTTTTGTATATTTTATTTATTTTATACTATATATGTATATTATATATATTTTTATATACATATATGTGTGTGTGTATATATATATATACAATATATGTATGGCATGTCCCAGCCTTGTCCCCTCTATCTCCTCCTACTCCACCAACGACAACGGTGGCCAGGCAAGGATGCCTTCCTTAGGCCAAGAGGGAGACAAGAGGAAAGGAGAGAAGCTGAACGAAGGGATCCTCATCTTGGCCAGCCATGTGGAACCGATCAGCCTCTGGAGTAGGCTCCAAAATCCAGCTGGGTAAAATGAGGGATAGCCTCCTGGGCTCCTGGCAGCCTGGCTCAAACTGGGCATTTTCTGTTCCAACGGCAAGCAACAGCCCAGCAGAGTCTTCAGTCCATGTTTGTAAGATAGATTACCGGGGCGCTGGCCTGGGGCTGCCCGCAGAAAACGCTCTATATAGCAGAATCACCTATCTACCCATCCAGGCATTTGCTCACTCATTCAACAAACATTTACTGAGCACATACTAAACTGAATGCACGGTGACGCCGACAGAAACTTGCTTCTGTCTTAGAACTGAGTTTTGGTGTGGTGGTCTTAAAATCCCCATCCTCCTTCTCACAAAACTGCTCCCCGTAGGGCATCCCTGACTTACATTTAATCCGTACCAGAGGTATTAAATAAATGCTCCATTTGTAGAGATCATCTTGCTCTGAACTGGTTCCCATATCTTTCTCAGAAATACCACAGAATGAACACTGAATAGGCAATCGGGGGATCAAATTCCTTTTCCACCTTTTATTTACCATAGCCGTGTCAACTCTTCGGATCAGACGGGACATTAAAGGTCTCTATCAGAATTGGCACAGGGATTGTTTTTGATTTAAAACAGGAATAACAATATGTCAGTGGTGCTCCCAACACTGACCTTCATCGTGAGGGTCCCATGAGAAGAGAGCTGTGGAGACGCATTGTACATGACACCCGGAGCTACCTGACCTCTCTGGAACTCACTTGGCCCGAGGCCTCTGAAACCGTAGCTGCTCGCTCTCTGCTGCTCAGTGTCTTATGGGAGAACGTGCCATTCACAGAACGTGCCTCCTGCAAAATTGCATGATGCCAACAATAACCAAATGCCATGCGGGTGTTGAGCGCAGCACTGCCCACGTGACTCCGGCACCGAGGTGGCCACCGCCCCGGCCGGTCACTTCAGGGGACTGAGTCATCTATGCAGAGGTGGGATCTGTTGCCTGGTAGTGAAAGCCAAGGAGAAATAGCATTCGTTTTCATTGTGCCCTCCCTTGAAGGGTGAGGCCCGTTACATTCCATTGTCCTTCTAAACTACCTCTTTCTTAAAATTTCCCACCCATAATTTGTCTGTGGGTTGTACTGTTAAAAAGATAAGCATTAAAACTGTGATTTCCTCTCACATTTCCCAAAGACCTCCCACCTCAAGCTTTGGTTCCAGCTATGCCCCTGTCGAGTGCCCTCCCTCTCCCATCCCCGATGTCTGTCTCCCCCAAGCCTCGCACTTCTTTCACATCTCAGCTCAAATACTATCTTCTCCAAGAAGTCTCAGCTCAGAATTATGTCTCCATGGATTTCCGTTTTAGAACTGTCTACTTCTTTCCAGAGTTATTTATGTGTCTTGTTCAATAGATGCTAAATTCCTAGAATCAAAGACTGTGTCTTTTTCTTTTTAATCTGTGTACCCCAATTAGCAACTAACAGTGCTTTTCACGTGGTAAGCACAGAATAAAGGTTTTCTGGTTACAATGTAGGAGGGAGATTACAGGCTTTGGAATCAGACAGAATTGAGTGTGGAATCCCAGGTCTATCGCTTACCACCCTTCTGAGCTCAGAAGAGTTTTTTAAAATCTTTGAGTTTTGGGTTTTCTCAACAGTAAATGGGACTAATGATATATAATTACAGGTTTGTTGGAAAATGAAAAACTGATATTACGTGTCGAGCCCCTGGCACAGAGCTTGGCACAATAAATACTATCGCCTTCCCCCATCCTCACCCCAACTGAGCTGAACGTCCTCATTCTGGAACCAGGGTGGAATAATTGATCCCAGCTAGCCTGGGGTATGTTTGCAGGTTCGCACCCACCTTTTTCTTTCCATTTTGCGCCTTGTCTGAGCCATTGGGCCAAGGTCAAGTTTACCCCCCTTCCAACAGAAACTCTGAAAGCCCAGATCTATTTTCTGATTTCGAAGGCAGCTGCTTCTCTTTCTCCACCCCACACAATCTATGCTTCTATCTCTGATAAAGTCATTTTTCCCTTTGTGACTCGGTGCCCAGAATCCAATGTACCATGCAAAGGAGTAAGACTTTAATCCTATGGGGATGGTTGGTGGCCAAGGAAGAGCCCAAACATCCTGTGACATGCTTATCACACCGCGTCCTTCTGGCAGACTGAGGATGGGTCTAAATCAGCCAGGCCCCCTGCTGGTGGAACCAGGAAAGTTTTTCCGACACCTCCTTGTCCTACCCGTGTACAGCTGCTGTTGGCAGAGACTTCCTTCCATTGAAATGGCTTATTCATAATCACTAATAAAGCCAATTAAAAATGCCCCATGAAGTACATAGGAACATTGATTGCTTGGGCAACCATTTTAAATATTTGACCATTGGAAATCACCCAGAAATGGGGGCAGAGACAAAAGATTTTTAAATATAAATAAATAAGGAGCCAGTGTGCTGAGGTCATTGTACTCCCGGAAGAAAATTACTTTCAAATTACAACTACATAAAAGAAATAATTGAAAAGATTAATCACACTAAAATAATTGGTCTATTTTACAAGTAATTTGGAGCAATATTCAGTCATTGACATAAATGTCTAGTAGTAAAATAGTAACGAATTTCATTCTCTGACTAATGTATTTATTTTATTAATGGTACTAAATGGCATTGTTACTGCTTATAAATATTTCATAACTTTTAATTCATTAAAATGTTCAAGGAATTTCCAAAAGTATTTATTAGTTTTAAATCATCCTTGGTATTCAATATGCGGTTGCCATTCTGCCTGGGTAATTAAAAAAATTATTGTTTTGGGTAATGGGAGTCTCTTTGAATGTGGAGGATTAAGCCCCAGTTATTAATGAGACCAACACTCTGGCTGGTGATGAATGAGAGGCTGGGTGAAGCTCTGTTCCCTCCCCAGGTCTCTAAGGCCCCACTGTAACCATTCCTTAAAATCTGTCCCTATGAGGCAGACCCAAATAAATAAATTCCAGAGATAAGAGAAATGTCAGTTTAGACACTGGTTTCAATCCACCACCTCTCCCACATCCTCTCCATCTTCCTGAAACCGCTGATAGCAGAATTCGTACATTCTGACCTCACCTCTTCTCTGTTTCTTTCATTCCTTGATAGAGTTCATAAGGAGGGAAATGGGCAAAAGATGCAACAGAAAGAAAAGCAAGGGACACTGCATCATGAGCAGTAGAGAGGGGACAGGATTTGGATAAGAAGAACATGGATTTGGATCCTAACTGAGTTGTTTGGGTGCTAAGTGTCCATTACACCCTGAGGTTCTAGATAATTGATGCGTGGAACGGAGATGGTGGTGCCCACTCCACGTAAGCTTTAATCTGTGTGAGGGTGAAATAAGACGGTGTGTGCGCCTTATGTGACACAGTGCCTACAACCTAGCGGGAACTCCAACGGGGTTAATTCCCCCCCCGCCCCCCGCTGAGTCCAAAGAGCGTATCATGATGATGTTGACCCAATGGCCTTGGCAACTCTTAATTAACCGTGGTATAAATAATTGGTATGAGTCATCAAGATAAACTGGACCAACAGCGAATTGTACACTTTCAGGGGCTTGGGGAAGTCTAAGGACATCCCCTGGGGGAAGGACAGGATGGCTGCACTCTCAGTGCCCCACCCCACAGATCTGAGATCAGGCTCACTGCCCTGCCTCCCAAGCCCCATCCACACAGGAAATGTCTAAAGCCATTTGGCTGTGAGCAAACTGGGAGGGGCCAGGATGCGACAAGTGGGCTGGGGTAAGGGGGCAGGTGTTTCTCACACTTGGACACCTGTACCTTGAGGATACGTAGCAGTGCTCTGGGCATGCGCAATCCCACAAAATCAACATGGTACATCTTTCCAGAGCTTCAATTTTACCAAAATATTGGAATAGAGGGATATTTTAGTATTTAAATTCGTATGGCTCTATATTGGGCTTCAGTGCAAACTACATACAAATTTTACATAAAACATGAGCTTTAAGACCTTGTTTGCTGAAAGTGATCCCCCAGACTCTGGGAGGTGACTTCATCCTTTTCTGCCGTTTGGGGCACATCAGAGGGGATGTTGGTGAAGCACAACTTTAAGGGGACAGTGGGACATGGATTAAGAAAAGGAGGTACAGCTAGACCTGGAAAGCTGGAGTCAAATGGAAGGTAGCCTTTCAGTTGCAAGCCATAGGTGGGCAGGGTGGCAGGCCGAATCCCAAGGTGACACCAGAGACCAGCAGGGGAGCCCTAACCTACCAAATCAGTCAGAGAGGGGCTTCTGTTCCTAAAATTTAAGTACCAGGTCAGAGCCGGAGTAACCAAATATTAGGTTTTAAAGTTCCCTTTGCGTTGGTCTAAAGCTTATTTAATTTCCCCCAAGACAGAATGGATCTCAGAATTGGCTTTTATTTATTTTTTTGTTTTGTTTTGTTTTGTCTTGTCTTGTTTTGAAGGGGGATAGAAAGGGGTGCTAATTCTCTACCTGAAGATCTGGGAGACATTTTACTTCCTCTCTGCCCCGACCCCTGGACAAAGCTCCTCAACACCAGGGACCATGGGGACCAAATGGCCGGATGCTACGGAGTAGAGTGTGAGAGCTCCCACTGTAAGGGTGTGGTGCTTTTCTTTTTACTCATGGTGTTTTTGAAGTTTTTGGCATTCTCTGTCTTCAGGTTATGCTGTGAGCATGGAACTTTAGTTTGCCTTTTTGGTTGTCGTTTGTTTTGAGAGGAAACACAGGGAAACAATTGCCCAGAAGGCCCCACAATTCATTTTGCAAATCTCAGGGCAAATGGTCTCTGCCATCCCTCCTTCCCTCTACTCCAACATCCTGGGATTCTATGAGCAACATTTGGGTGGATGTAAAGTCTTTTGGCTTTTGCTGCTTTTGCTTCTTCATTTAGCTCTTAGCCAGCATTTTGTGTCTATAAAATGCTTAACAACATTGACTAATTACCCCTCATTAATCATTCATGCAACTGGTAGACCAGGGGTCTTATTTCCTTCAAGAATACAGGTGCAATATCCTGTCTGGTTCCCCAGTCACACACAGAGGGGTGATGGGACCATCATGGCAGCACTGGGATCCTCCCAAGCTCACTGAAGGAGTGAGCCGGAAGGTGAGCACAGACTCTGTGAGGCTACAACCCCTGTTCTGCTCTAATGAACAGGAAGGATGAGCCACATTGCTGGCCAATGGCAGCTGAGAAGCAATAAGCCTTAATTAGAAGCTTCTTCCTGGAAATTCACATGGACATAATAACTTTGTTGTCTTAAAAGGCCCAGAGAGGTTGAATGCCTCAACTTTCTTTTGCTTTTATAAGCCGATCCTTTCAATCATTTGTGAAATGTAAATATAACTAAAACATTGGCACTGATTAGCTTCCCCAAGCTACAGGGATAGGCAACTGGGGTCTAGGGTCAGAGGCAGCCTGTCTATAGGTTAATGGTTCAAGAATACAGGTGAAGGAGCTGTCGCAGCGGGCAACAGCAGTGGAATGGACCCTTGGAGAGGGTCACCTTGGTCTCTGGGAGGGCTAGGCTTGGAGCAAGCTCCCTGCACTCTGCTCCCAGAGCTCAAGGAGAGCCTGTGAGTAGCCCAAAGCCTCTGTCCTGCGGACTTGGGCTTATGAGTATGTAAAGCTGAGGTGACAGAAAGGAGACGATGACAAGAAGAGATGTTCTCTGTTTTCCTTGCCTTACCATCTCAGGACTGGTATCTTCCTTGTCAGTGCGCAAACACAAACCCTAGTGTGCTGCATTTCCCCCTGTCTCTCACGTATCCACTGGGTGTGCATGCATACCAAAGCTAGAGGGCTGCCCATTCTCCGCCATTCCTCCTCCCTGCCCCCCCTCACAACCCTTCCCCCCTCCTTTCTCCCCATTCCTCTCCTGGGGCTATTTGTCACACTAACGCATCTACTCGGTTCAGAGTCAAAGCATTTGCTTGTGCCGTATGGTAATCAGTACATGAAGGCAGACAGATCATCACCAGTCTTGTTGTTTGTTTTGGCATCTTGTGGACAGGCCCTTCCTACCTCTTCTTGCCCTCAGCCTCCCTTCCCTCTGTCTCTCCCACACTCTGGATGCTTTGTTTTTTCGCTTGTCTGTTAATTCATTTTCACTTCTCAACTTTCTTCCTCTCTTTTTGTGAAGGGAAAAAAAACTGGGCCATGGAGTCAGCCATCTGACTGCTGGGGCGCCTCAGTCAGAAGCCCACTCTGCTTTTACTCCAGGCACATGGACTGCAACTGAAATGGCCACATTGGCTGCTCGGGGGCCAGATCTGGGGTGTGCGCACAAGGAGTCTTCCTTTCTTTTCTTCTTTATTCTAAGCATAGATTCTCTCCTCTCCTCCTTTTCCTCTTCCCCTGCTTTGCCTCCTTTCCCTTCATGTACCTGTCATCTCATGAGGAGCCCTCACTCCGCATGCATACACAGGTGCACACAGGCACATTCATGCATATGAACAGTGAGGGGGGTTGTGGGGCATTTGGACATGGTGATCCAGAAGAAGGCCTCAGGGGCAAGACCACAGTCTTTAGTTGAGAGTGAGGTCTTCCTGGTGTCAATCACATGGCAAACGAGAGGATCTAGATAAATAAGAGGGTCCAGCATTTTCCTCTAGGGGTCAGGAAATTAAATTGGAGTGATCTCTTCAGTAACGGGAGCGGAAGTTGCAATCACAACAAGAGAAGACACTAGAAGCTAGGAAGGAGAGTCTTGGGAAAACTCTCTTCTCTTCAAGAGTCAGCAAAGCACAGAGTCTAAGCTCATGGTGCGCAATGGAGATTTTTTCCTCCTTGTTTTTCCCATTCTTTAGTAAAGTCACCTTGAACATTTCAGCTTACTCTGGTTGTACAGCAAGAGTTTTGTCTGGGCTTCGGCCAGGGTTTTAAAGGGTTTAAACATCACAGTTGTGACCCATGGGATTCTCCAAGGAAATAAGAGGGAGGGAAGGAGGGAGGAAGGAAGGGAAGAAAAGAGAGAGGTAGGAAAGGCTAGGAGGTCTAGACACTCCACCCACCATAAAGCTCTCCTCTTGTACCAAACTAGGAGGTGCTGAGCTTGCGTTGATTAAGGGAGGTGGAATCTTCCTACCTACTGACATGATATCTGTCCCAGTGCACAAACTGGACTTTCCATTTCCCCTCCACCTAGTAACTGGACTGACTCCATGCTTACAGAACCAAGGCTGGAGAATTTATTAAATAACCAAACTTCTTGGGATTTTTTAAAAAAATATATTTGCATTTCCACGTTATTAAATTATCTCGTGCAACTTTGTCAGAAGCCCCATTAGCATAGTAGGCACTGCCTTCTCTCATCATTGGTTGTTGCTTTTCAGAGACAAAAAATAGAAAGGAGTCACAGGCACCCATTTCATGGGTTCTTTTGTCAGATATAGGACTCATCACACCACACCCCTACCCTAGCCCTTGGTTCCAGCCACAGACAAGCTCATTAAGTGTGGTTATGAGGGGTAGCCCAGTGCTCTGTCCACAGAGCTCCAGCAAGGCTTCAGATGGCTTGAGTGGATCATCCAAGTACCGCAGCCTGTTTGACTTCTGCTTCTGTTATTTTTCCCTCCTGCTAAGTTGTGTGCTTTCCACCTCATCCCTGCATCCCTAGCGCTTGGCTTAAAGCCTGGCACACGATAGGGGCTCCGTGAGTTTTTGTAGAGTGTTGAATGAGTGGATGTATAAATGAGTCAAGAGGGAGCAGTGCGAGAAAATGCCTATGAATGCAAAGCAGAGTGGAAAATTGAGATCAGCAGCAAGAAATTGTAAGCAAGGCAAATATGTCAATATTTCAAATGGTTTCAGTTATCCACTTAACCATTGTAGGTGGGCATTCTATTTTGTAAGTACAGGCAAAGACAAACAGCCAGTAGCATACTTACATTCCAGATTCTCCCCTGCCTAAATAATAATAATAATGTTAATAATAATGATTGCAAGAGTGGGACCTCTAGTATACACCAACTAGCAACTCCTTCCCTAGGTCCTGAACACTGCTAGGACGACCCAGATTGCTGATGAGTGACATACTTCCCCCCAACCTGATTTGCTTGAGGTAGGACTTTGTGCCTGCTGCAAAGACATTACAACAGAATCAAATGGCAAAAGTACTTGTATTTGCTGTATTCTATGAACACTTTTGCCTTCGGGGGCTTCTGTTAACTATACAATTCTTCACTTTGATAAATCACAAGTGTCATATAGTTTAGCATCTGGAAAATGCCTGAAGGAATTTTTTTTCTCTCTTCCCTAATTTTACAGATTAACAGACTGAGGCCCAAAGACGTTAAGGTTCTATAATTACCAAATGGCCAAGTTGTGACTTTTTACCTCTTACTCTGTTTTTCCTTCAACCTCTCCCTGCTATTTCTCAGCCTTGGAAAGACTAGAAAATGTCTTTAGCACATACGCATTTCTGTTGCCCACTCCATGGGGGCCTTGTCCCAGATCCTCACCATCCAGCATAGAGCCTGGCACAGAGCAGATGCTCAGTCAGGGTTCTTAATTGAAATAAACGGCATACATGGCATCCTGATAAAGGATTAAATGAATGATAAGCATACTGGAACCTTGCACCTCAGCTTGTATTTTCAGAGAGAGAGGACCAGCCCACGCTCAGCCAGGAAACAGGCATGCTTAAGAAGAGAGCTATAATAGGGCAGGAAGACCCAGACCAGTTGTCACAGAAGAGAATCAGCCATTGGAAAGGATTTTAAACATCAGATAGAGAATGTAAACTGTACAATCCATAAGCAAAAATTAAAAATGAAATCTAACTTGGCTCTTAGGAGAACCCTTCATTTCTATTGATGGTGAACAGCTTAATCTAAACTGAAGAGTTGAAATCAGCTCTGAATAGGAATTTTTAAAATCCCTTTTGGATAGATAATTAGACTGTTCTGAATTCTCCCCTTTTCCATTCTCCTTCCCATTCCTCTGGGGAGCAAGTAAAAATGGTATGGTTTCTCTGTCATCTGGTAATGAAAGAGCCGTCCCCTCTGGCCTCCCCTGAGAGATTGACTCCCTGTTGGTCTTCGGTCATCAAATCAGCACCATGAGTGTGACTGAGGGAGTCCTTGCTTGTAACCCACCTAGATCACCCCAGCTCCACCCACAAGGCCCACCCACACTCTCTCAACAACCTCTGGGCCCTTCTCAGGAAGACACTGAGACCCTCAACACTCTCCCATGCTGCTCTGGGTTTGGGCCCTTTCTACCCACAACCTCCCAGCTGCTCCCCTCCACTCTCCTGATTGCTTTGAAATAGCCTAGAGCTAACCCAGCATTCATGTGCCTTTTTAAAAAAATTTTTTTAATTTAAATTCAATTTAGTTAACATATAGCGTATTATTAGTTCCAGGAGTAGAATTTAGTGATTCGTCAGTTGCATTTAACACCCACTGCTCATTACATCAAGTGCCCTCCTTAATGCCTATCACCCAGTTACCCCATCCACATCCCCTCCAGCAACTCTCAGTTTGTTTCCTAGTGTTCAGAGTCTCTTATGGTTTGCCTCCCTCTCTGTTTTTATCTTATTTTATTTTTCCTTCCCTACCCCATGTCTATTTGTTTCATTTCTTAAATTTCACATATGAGTGAGATCATATGGTATTTGTCTTTTTCTGACTTATTTCACTTAGCATAATACCCTCTAGTTCCATCCATGTCCATGCAAATGGCAAGATTTCATCCCTTTTTGATGGCTGAGTAATATTTCATTATATCTCCATATCTCACATCTTCTTTATCCATTCATCTGTTGATGGACATCTGGGTTCTTTCCATAGTTTGACTATTGTGGACATTGCTGCTGTAAACATTGGGATGCATATGCCCCTTCGAATCACTATTTTTGTATCCTTTGGATAAATACCTAGTAGTACAATTGCTGGGTCATAGGGTAGTTCTATTTTTAACTTTTTGAGGAACCTCCATACTGTTTTCCAGAGTGGCTGCACCAGCTTGCATTCCCACCAACAGTGTAAGAGGGTTCCCCCTTCTCTGCACCCTCGCCAACATCTGTTGTTTCCTGACTTGTTCATTTTAGCCATTCTGACCGGTGTGAGGTGGTATCTCATTGTGGTTTTGATTTGTATTTCCCTGATGCTGTGTGATATTGAGCATTTTTTCATGTCCCTGGTAGACATTTGTATGTGTTCTTTGCAGAAATGTCTGTTCATGTCTTCTGCCCATTTCTTGACTGGACTTTTTGGTTCTTGGGTGTTGAGTTTGATACATTCTTTATAGATTTTGGATACTAGCCCTTTATAAGATAAGTCATTTGGGAATATCTTCTCTCATTCTGTCAGTTGCCTTTTAGTTTTGTTGATTGTTTCCTTTGCTGTGCAAAAACTTTTTATCCTGATGAAGTCCCAAGAGTTCATTTTTGCTTTTGTTTCCCTTGCCTCTGGAGGCATGTCTAGCAAGGAGTTGCTGTGGCTGAGGTCAAAGAAGTTGTTGCCTGTCTTCTCCTCAGGGATTTTGATGGATTCCTCTCTCACATTTAGGTCTTTCATCCATTTTGAGCCTATTTTTGTGTAGCTCATATGCCTTCTTGCTTGCAAGTCTTCTCAGACCCTCTGGTCTTTATCTCCTTTCTACACCCCCACCAAGGCAAGTCCCACCAAGTATAGGAAATGCACAGACTTTGTTGTCCTAGCAGGACCACTCAAGTGCTCTCCTCTTCTAATTTTCTCTTTATTCCCAATCTATGGGGTCTTTTCCACACCCTTTTATGTTGTGCCTTGTTCTGTGTTTTTTACTTATAGGCCTGTTTGGGGTCCTCTCGATTCTTGGTTCCAGATACTCAAGACTCAATTTTTTTTTTACTCTAAGATCTATTTCACTCTCAAAATGTCCAGATCTTACTGTTGAAAATCTGTATTTCCAAGTATATCTACCCTCCCATCCAGGGCACTATAAGGAGAGAGTGATAGCAATTCTGAATGGAGGAAGGTGGATGGAGTGGGAGTTGAGAAAAAAGAAACTTCAGATGATTATTGTATTTTGAATCATAATTATCATAATCATGATAATATTATTGTATTATCACACCCCCCAACTCCAGTTGTCCAACTGTGCCTCCAGCTGAACAATCACCAGAGAAAGCTATTGGTGCCCCTTTTTAGTGACTTCATGGAAGGAGTTTCCATGACAATTTTGATAGGAGACAACTCAAAGTATTTTAAATTCTAAGACGTTCTAGCAAACACTCACCCCTTCTAGGTATAGATTGCAGTCCTGAGTCAGGCTCAGAGCCCCACAGAATTACATGTGAATTTCTTTGGTTTATACCATATTTTCCCCTGGCAAAAGATCATGACCTAAGGCAAGATCCCATTTGTGTTCTGTTATAGCCAGATTCATTTTTTGAAAGCACTTTTTACGTCTTTTCTTCCTTCAAGATCACTATCATCTGTAAAGTTCAGAGACCTTGAAGCCTTCTTTCTCTGGCCCCAACCTTTCTGCCTAGCCCTCTCCATGTTGGTCTATGACTAAATCCCATACTCCAGTCCACCAGATCAATAACCTGTCTTCTGAACAGGCCAGGGATGGTCATTCCACCTGTTCCAATCCTGTCCATTCATCAAAGGCCATCACAATGCTCATTTCATCCATGAATACTTCCCACAGTGTCACCATTTAAACTCCTTATTTGGCACTGACTAGCCTTAAGTCATTCACTAGACATGGCTTCTTATAGAATATGATTTCATTTTAGCATTGGTCTATGTTTTGTGTACAGTCTACCAACTCTTGGTTCATCCAGCACACAAGAATGTGTTCCTGCCTATCTGGATGGTAAGCTCTCTGAGGGCAGTGCATTACAGTGAAAAGATTTTGGAGCTACATACAGCACCTAACTCAACCTCTCTAAGCCCTGGTTATTTCCCATCATAAAATGAGAGTCACTGTAATGCCGACTTCATAGGGATGAGATTAGACTCAGTGAAACAACCTTACTGAGATTGGCACAAGAAATCTTCAGAGGTGCCTGGGTGGTTCAGTCGGTTAAGTGTCTGGCTCTTGGTTTCAGCTCAGGTCATGATCTCAGGGTCAGGGGATCGAGTCCCACATTGGACTCTGCACTCAGCATGGAGTCTGCTTGTCCCTCTCCCTCTGCTTCTCCCCCTGCTTGCTCGCTCTATCTCTGTCTCTCTCTAATAAATAAATGAATAAAATATTTAAAAAAAAAGAAATCTTCCAGAAAGTTGATTTCCTTCTTTCTTTCTCTTTAGAGTTCTACCTTTCCTCCCCCATCCCACCCCCACTTCCCAAAATGGGCCCTATCAACTCACATGATGACCTGATACCTGAAGCTTAAGAAGTCCTCAGGAAGGATATACTAGATGGATGAAAGATAAATGGATGAATGAATTAATGAGAAGGAACATGTTAGGATTGCTCCATTACCCACATTCACTCTGCATTCCACGTTCCATCTTCACCAGAGCAACTTTGCCCAGCTTCTGGGAGGTCTCTGACCTCTGCCCCCAGCCTCAGCTCTCTTTTGTTCATTTTGCTAAGGGAGAGGTTGGCAAGGATCTGTAAGTGGCCCTTCAGTTTCCTTAACAGTGAAAACCAGGGCACATATAAGGAATGATAGCTGGCTCTTTCCTCAAGGACAGTGTGTCCTTCAGAAAGAACTGGCAGGATTTCTGTCAGAACCAGATTTTCTCTTAGTGCAAATGTGCTAGGGGCTCCCAGCTTTTCTAAGCAGTGGCATGAAGCCCATGTCAGGCCAACCTCATTATCTGGCCCTTCCCCAGTTCAACCACTGCCCTGCATTTCAGAGAAGTCATCACAGCTCCTTACACTGTTCATTTCCCTTTCCAGTGTGAACAAGAAGATGTACCCAAAAGCAGAGCCTGGCAGCCAAACCAGATATTATCATTACTCAAGTCGGGCATTTCTTTTTCCTGGTCTGAAAATGCCGGGTGTCCGCCACAGAGGTGGGGGAGCTGTGTCTGGATAGAAAACCTCCCTCTGATTTCATCTCTGATCACAAAAGACTCCGATTCAATGTAAAACATCAAGTCAGTAGTATTTAGATTTTCCCCACTTTTAATTTGTGTTTATAGCTCATAATAATGAGGGACTATGAGGTTGGGTGACATTTTTAAGGGCTTAGATTTATTTCGGTGAGACCATTAGAGAGTTTCATAATCTCACTCCCAAAATGGGAGGAAGAAGGAGGTCTCTTAGGGGTTGGGGTGCTGATTCACACCAGTGTTATTCCAGTTTCCAGCTAAGGTAGTATATTCTCCTGAATTCTCCTGATACTTTCCACAAACAGATTGCAATCTGGTTTCCTCTACACACTTCTTAATAACTTTTCTGAAGAGATGACTGAGTCTGAGTTGTTGACTTAAATTGTACCAGCTTTCCAAGGATCCTGCTCTCAGAGGTGGGAATAATGAATTGAGGAGTTATTTATTGTGATTTTTTGAATATGTCCATCACTGAGGTCCTGGGCTTGTGTGCGAAGATCAAAAGACACAATTCCCTCAGAAAAATAGACTGAGTAACTTACATGTAGGCCAAGCCAACTACAGTCCAGACAACCATACGACCCAGACGTGGTAGTGGTCCAGTGAGACATGTCCTGGTAGAAGTGAAGCTTTCATGAGTGTGAGATATAAGGCCGGGTGACTTTCATGTATGCTTTAAAGCCATGACGCCAACATTTTTGGGGCTGAGTGGTGTGAGCTCTGAGGGGCACCACCGCTCTGTGTGAAAGGCCATCCCTCCAGTTCCCTGGATATGCTGCTTTCCAAGAAATACCCCAGCAGCTATGGATGCAGTCTCCCCAGGAAGAAGGAAGCCAAAGTGGGGTCCATGCTCCCAGGAAAGAGATAGTCCCAGGAGCCACCAGTCTACATTAGTGCACACCCCGGGCTCTGACTGAGAGGAGATGCCTGAGACCCCACACCCTTAGAAAAAGGTTCTACACGGCCAGTATGAAAGGAAAACTGAGGCTAACCCACTTCTACTCAGGATCCCTGAGGGGAAGAAGAGGCAGGTGCAACAGAAAGAGGGGGGAAGGAAGAGGAAATGGGGAAAATGCGGAAGGGAAGGCGTGGATGTTTATAAAAGCATTCAGAGAAACATCTTTCTCCAAAATGGTGGTGATGTGATGGAGATAATGGCCTGGGAGTTAGTCGCCATGGTAACCCACGGAGATGGGAACCAGTAGAAGAGTTGCTACGTGTACCTAACATTTCCATTCAATGGGCTTTTGGTTTGGGTTTGAGTGTTGTTTTTTTGTTTTGTTTTGTTTTTTTGAATCTGCTATTTGCTGCCAATGTGCTAAGTCCTGGGCAATATAAATATAAAAGCAATTCAACCAAGTTTCCTAGCCTTAAAGAGCTCAGTCTAGTGAGTGAGAAGGACATGTAAGGAAGTGATTACAACACAGTGAGGTGAATGCAGATTTGCACGGCGCCTTGGAGATATGGAGGACAGAGTGACTAACTCAGAGCCCGTGTGAAGGAAGATAATTCAACAAAGCCATGGAGAGGGAGCTGTGTAATAGAACAGCACGGAAATCCTTCTCATCTCACGAGACCCATCCAGTTCCATGAAGCCTGCCTGACCCTCCTTCCCTCCCCACAGTAGAATCGATCCACACTCCTTGCTGCCTACACACCCCTCCTGTGCTCGTGCTTCCACACCTTGTCACACATTAAACACTCTGCCTCTTTCTAATATGCTGTAAATTCCTCACATGCAAGGACCATGTTTTATTCATGTTTGCATCTTTAGCACCTAGAATATTGATGGAGAATATTGTGTGTCAGATCGTGGCTTGCTAATTAGTGTTTGTGGGAAGGAAGGAGGGAAGGAGGGAGAGTGGGTAGGGAGAAAGGAAGGAAGGAGGAAGAAGGGAGGAAGGGAAGGAAGGAAGGGAGGAAATGAATTTCTCAAACATACAGGGCTTATTTCCATAACCTCCTGTCATCTTCCTGTATTTGGCCTCCTTCCAATAACTCCTGCTCAAAGGCTGTCCCTCTTTCTCCCTGTTCTCTCCTAATCCTTCCTCCTCACCTACCCATGCCTGGGCCCTCCCTCTCCCCTTCCTCAGTCCCCCTTCCTCTGTGTCTTGTCCATTTCCTGCCCCTTTTGCACTTTCTGTCCTACCCCTGAGCCTTTGTGTCCTTTCTCCATCTTTCTCTCCCTAACTTCCCATTACTTTAGTGAGGTCAGAAGTCTGATATGGATCATGAAAAACGACGAAGTAAGGGAAAAGATGAGCCAAATAGAATTTGTTTCAAAGGCAGCCAGTCTTCTTAGACCTCGGGTCAATGAGGAACAAAGAAGAACCCGGCCCAGTGCCTCCACAGCCCTTGCTCTCTGCGGTTGGTGGCAGTGCATAGGCCACAGTATCCAAGGATCATGTGGCCAGTCTGTTTTGAGTTTTCAGCGCCAGAGTCAGAAAGAGTCCACGCTTTGCTGAAAAAGAGCCCACGCGGTGACCCCAAACGGCAGATCGCACCTCTCCCAGCCTCCTCACTCTGCAGCTTAGGAACGCAGGCACCGGAGAAATCAAGTGACTTAGACAAGGTCACGCAACAAGTCATGGCAGAGCCAAACCCAGAACCCCGTCTCCCGAGCACGAGCGCAGAGTTTTTCCCACCGCAGCACATGGCCTCTCGCCCCGTTTCCAGCAGGCAGCATGGATGCGGCTGCCAGGCGCGCACACGGGGACGCATTCTTCCTGCCGAGAAATGCATCCAGTGACGGGGAGGAAGGTGACAGCTGTTTAATAGCAGCTCTGTGGGATGGTTCTGGACTTCGAATGTGGAATATTATCTCCTGCTAATGCGTTAGAGGAGACGCAGGGAAACAATGTAATTACCCAACCGGCTGTTTTGCCCGGATACCAAAACAAATTCTCCCGCCTGGTGAATAATGCTGAGAGGTCTTTAACAATTGGTTTATGCCCCCGCCTGAAAGCTGTCACCACTGCTAATAGCACAGGGACCCGTTTTGCCAATAAGAGGTATCAATCTGAGACGGCCTCCGAGATCGGCAGGCGCGCATGGGTTTCCTGAGAGGCCCTGACAGGCTTCCGGCCGGAGCATCGGACGCGGGGAGGCTGCTGCTCGGCTTCTGACAGCGTGGCCGCCGGGGGCCTCCCTCAGCTGCGCCTGTTCTTCACGTCGTCTCCCGCCGAGCGCCGGTTTGGGTCTAGGCCCCGGTACCAGGGGGTGCACCGGGAGCGGGGACTTAGAGAAACACTCTATTCTTAGACGAACCCCGAACGAGTGGGCTTCCTGCCACCCCTCTTTTTAAACAAACCTCACCGACAAGCATCTCGACTGTAAAGCACATAAAGTAAGCATAATTAATTCACCTCGTCAAACCTAGAAATAACTCCTCCTCCTCTAAATGTCTGCAGGCTTTTATTTTTACCACCACGGCGGTACCTCGCTTTTACCACAATTCCGAGCTATTTGTGCTCCTGTCACATCTGCCCGAGGACTGCTGCTCTGTGAGGATGAGAGCCAATGAATCATCCCTGTTTCCACGGCACCTGACACCTACCACGGGAAAGATGCCCAAGGAATCAAACCTTCGCGTGGAGCAACTGACGAAAACGTGGTTAATACGCGGCTTTAGAGAAAAGCCGGGCAGCGGGGAGCCTTGTGTGGGGGGCGCTGGAGAATGCGCGCCCTCTGTCCTCCCAGAGACTCCATCTGGGATACGGGCGGGTCGGCTGGCCACGTTCAGGACAGGGCCTACGCCGAACTCCGCAGCAGCTCGTGAGTCAAAAAGGAAGGAAACACAGCCCTCTCTGGAGAAAGTGAGCCGGAACCCCGAAGCTCCCTGTGGCTGTGTAGACTCCGCCCAGCAAGGGAGGGTCAGCGCTGGAAGCCAGAGCTGTTTGAGAAGGGAAAGCCCCGACTCATGACTCGGGAATCTGGTCAGGCTTTCAGACTGCGGACACTTAACTGCCTCGGATGTAAGAAGGGAGCTGAAATGCACATGGATGATGAGGAAGCATTCGGACTAAGTCTGCGAAGATGCTGGCATCACTCACGGGCCAAGCTCCCTACGCTCTGTGTCAGGTAGAATGGTCTCCAAGGTGGAGAGAGGAGGTGAGCAGGCGGCGAGACCACCGGAGCAGACCGCCCGCTCAGAGTTTCCGTCTCAGATGAGCTGGGTGGTGCTGGCTGCCTTCTAGGAGGTGAGCTGGCTGATGCAGTCCGTCCACCACACGATACGCTGAGCTGAGTCTCTGGAAGTCCGACTAGAGAGTGTATTGATCCCAAAGTCACCCTCAGATGGAACAGCTATAAATTACCAGTCAATTTTTATTATGTGAGGGACTTTCACATTCTAAGAGTTTGACTCTCTCCCTTTTATTATCCTAATGAAATACCATGACTTGGCCCAACCACAAGAAAACATCCAGTGAAAAGGGAATGGGATTTCTGGGCTGATTGACTAAGCTCCTCACTGAGAACACCCAGACACCAACCCCGCCAGGAACCCTGCTGTGGCGGGGGGGCAGAAGGGGGGACAATCTGAAAGCCATAGATTCAGTTGTGCTTGAAGAAGATGAAGGTCTGGAATTGGGGTACAGAGGAGTGCTAGGCCAGCCTCAGTAATCCCCTCTTCAGGGCTTGGGGAGCTGGCTGGAGTACAGACTCTGATTTAACGATCCAAGGACGACAACAGAACCACTTGGTATGTGTGCAGAGACTCCAGTGCAAGCTCTGAAAGGCTCCTTCTAAATTCTACTATGGCTCATCCTCCTAGATATACCTCGATGGTCTTAACTGCTCATCCCTCAGTTGAAACAGTCCTATGCTGGAACGACTTGTTTATTAATTTCCAACATTTCTGAATCATCTACATAGTAGGGAATCGCTGATCCTCCCAGAGCTCATAGGGTAGTCAAGGAGAAGGATATATGACAACTAATTATGATGGAGTGAAGTCCCACTGAGGGGGAAGCTGTGGAAACAGGGAAATGAGCAGATGATTCCAAATGGGAGAGATGACATTGGTGCCTGCCTCTCACTGGGACCACACACAGTTTGTTTTATGGAGATGCAGATGAGAAGCTGTACTGAAAAGTGGGCACCCACGGGCAGAGGAAATCCATACGCAAGTAGGATTGGTGAACAATTGACTTTCCCAACACTTGAGCAAACTGAAGATCAAAACGGTTCCTTGGAAGCCCTCGGAAGAATTTGCTGTCGACCAGACTGCTTCCTGGGGGCCATATGCCAGAACTTTTGTTCTTATTTGGAGACAAACATGACTAAGAGCCTGAAAGAGAAGTGTGCTGAATCCCTAACATTCTGTGTGAGGCCACATATTATCTGAGGAAGGTGTATTCTCCAGCTTTATCTTTCATCAAAGGCCAGAATATTTATTTAAAATTACAGAATTTGGTCAGTCTATCAGTCCTCATTCAGAGATATAAATTTCCAAATAACAAGATAAAATATCTTCTGAGGACAGCATTGCTTACTTCAAAGAACAGCCCCTGTCTCAGACAACCATTGTTCTCTTTTGCCACACTTGCAAGTTTCCTCGCATAAGTTGCTTATCTCTCTCTCTCACACACACACACACACCTTCAGGGGCACCCTGACAAACTCAATGTGGTATTGATTAAGAACTCTGGCTCTGGAGTCTGACGTTCTGGGTTTAACTCTCCCACTTGCTGTTTCCCAGCAATGTGAACTGGGGCAGTTCCTTGGCTCCTCTTAGCCTCAACTTATTCACCTGTAAACTAGTGATAATAGTGCCTATCTCATAGAGGTGCTGAGGGGAGTAAATAAGATAGGTCACATTCTGTGCTGGTACATAGGGAGCTTTGATAACTAGGAATTATTACTGTTTAAGGGCCCAGGAAAGAGCCAAGCTAATGCGATATCATTAAGCATCTCAGAAACTGAAAGAGCAGTTTCTGAGTTACACCCTTGAGCACCATATGCAAGAAGAAAATTCTCTCCACCCACCCCATCCCACTCCACGGGAAGAGCCCGCTAAGTCAGCCCACAGATCCTGCAAGGGGGATGCCGACATGAAAGAATACACCAGGCTGAATCCCGACAGGACCTTGGTACTTGATACGGGGACCTTGAACAGCCCAAAAGGCAGGGCGGCCAGGAGGTGTGCCATCAACCTCACCTATGATGAGGAAGACAGAATGGGAGTTGAATCTGCCCTTGGAATGACCCTAAATAGCAAAGATGTCTGCCATGAAAACTTGCCAAGATTGCTGAGATTTCAGAACTAAAGCAACTGGTCTTTCTAGAAGCTAGAAGCAATGTTGTAACATAGCAGGTGAGGGCAGAGAGTGTGCCTCTCCCTGGAAGAGCCTCAGAAGTCTTCAAAGAAGAACAGTATGAGCTGGGCCTTGACGTGGGTTGGAGCTTGGACTGAGAGGTGGGAAGGGTGATCCAGGTGCAAGGGACAGTGAGAATGGCAGCGAGGCGGGGACGAGGGCAGAGCGCTAACATCAACATCATCGCCTTTTGTCACTGCTGACCCATATGGAGTCCTGGCCAGGTGCCATACTCTGTGCTGAGCACTTCAGATGGGTTATCTCATACTCCCCACCATAAGCCACGTGGTAGCTCTTATCCCAATTTTAGACACAGAGCTAACAAGGGTGACAGCCGTGGCCTGACTGGATCTTTTCATTCAGTTCCATGGGGAAAAAGCCCTGGAGGGCTTGCTTAGGAAACCCTGAGTAGCATGGGGTGGCTGAAGGTTCAGAGGGGGATTGGGAGTTTTGAGGAAAGGTAGACTTCGGGCAGTCCAGGGAGACGTACCAATAGCAGAGAAAACTCTGGACACGAATAGGTTTCAGCTCATACCCAGGAACCTGGAAAATTCTTTACCCTCAGCTCAACTCAGGTTTCTCCTTCTCTGTCCAAGACAGCCTGGAATAAACAGCACCCAGCAGCTGTGTGGGAGCCCATGCTGTGTGCAGGGCCCAGATGGTGCGCTGATTTTCTTTATTTATTTAGATGTCATTTTCAGTGTGATTGAGTGATTCCACCACCCTAGTGGTTCTGCTCAGTCTCCCGTCCCAAAGTCAGGCAGGAGGAGTGGAATGATTTGGGGGTTTCTGAAGTGTACTTATTGATTGGGCAAACTCTGAGCAAGCAGCTTTTGCTAAATTTCAGAACCAGAAGCAGCAAAGTGCAGGAGGGTAGACGGGAATACCCATTCCTTCTATTAATACTTTAGTAAAAAATGTTACTTGATTTTCTGACTTTTTCTTTAACCTGGGAATTTTTCTTCCCAAGTTACATTGGATGTGGAGAAGAAATAGAGCACAGAGATTGACAGTGTGGGCTAAGAGTCAGACGGCCTGATTTGAAATCCTGGCGCCGCCCTAGCTAGCTGAGTAATATAGGGTGAGTTCCTTAACCTCTCTGAGCCTCAATTTTCTCATATGCAAAAAGGCAGTTAATAATACTACCCACTCTTAGGGTTTTAAGGAGATAAAGTGAGTTAATACTTATAAAGCCTCAGCACAGACCTTGGCACATGTTCAGGGCTAAGTCAAGGTCGGCTGCTGTTGTTCTGTGGAACGGGACAGAGCGACCCACATTCTGGTCCGTCAGCTGCCACCCATGCTCCCCATGCAGGCTCTCATGATGCCTCTGGGGGCCCTGGGCAGTGGCGAGCTTTCAGATATTTAACAACTGGCTCTCCAGAGGGATAGGAGAGAAGGATCTCCGATCTTTGCATTTGCCAATTTCTGTGTGTACATACTCCCAATGATGGCTGATTTTGTTACCCCATGAGGTCACTGAACACAGACGTGGGAGGAGAGGCGCTCACACAGCTGACTTGCTCTGGTTTTGTATTCTGTATTCTACCTCAGGGTAACCCAAACTTCAGAATTAGGCCTCCCCCAGCGGTGGGCAAACATAAAGCAGTGGGCAGAGAGTAGGGAGCAAGAACAGTCTGGAGAGTTCAGGGTCTTGGTTTTATGCCTAATCCAAAAGGCAATGTGTCTGACAGTTCAGTGACTCTTAATTAGATTAGATTGAATCAGCACAACTGCTTCCTGTGGCTAAAAGGCTTTCCCTTTGAGTGCAGCCATTCAATTACTTCTAGGGTCCATTGGGCAACAAGCCTCAGCTGACAGGTGGGAGCGTGGCGTAATGACGTGCATTGCAGAGACCTTCAAGGACGATGTGTGTGTGTGTGTGCGCACGCGCTTGTGCTGGGGAGGCACAGGCCAGCATGGGCTGAGAGTCTTGGACTTAAGAACCGGGAAGTTATCTACTAGAAGATGACCCAAGAACTAGAGAGATCACAGAGAAAAGCCCTGGACTAGGATTCAGGAGCCTGGGTTTTAGGACCAGTACTGTTTAACTTTGTGTTCCCTTCTGAAAATATGAGAATTATGATGCCTGCCATGCCTTTTCCATAGGAGTATTATAGGATCAAGGGAAATAATATCTGTGAAAGCTCTCTACAGATGGACCAGATTAAACCCTACTCATCAAAGAAGGGGCAAAACACCCATGGGTTGCCCAAAGGCCTCTGAAATCGGTCATTTGCTAGGGCAGGTGTCAGATACCCACTCGTGTTGCCACCAAGAAGGGTGGGAACATTATAAGGGTACTCACGGCCTAGGACTGGAACCAGAAAGCTATAGGCATCCAGAAAGTGACTCCTCATTTTATTCCTCAAGGGAGAGGTGAGAGCATCTCATCTCTGCTCCTTTATGTTAGGGATCATGAAAACCTCTGACTTCTAGCTTTTCTGTGTCAGCCATTGAGGGAGGAGAAAGAATGCAGAGTAAGATGAAGAGTTAGTTAGCATGGTGTCCTGGGCATGGTGTTTCTGCTTCTACTGGGGGACTTTTCTGCTTTCCTTGCCTGCTAACCAGCTTCTTCTTAACCTTAGCTGGAGAATGACCCAGAAGGGATCCACCCTAGGGCCTTTCAGCTGAGCCATCGCAGACAACCAGCACCACCTCAGTTTTCAGTTCTGAAGAAAGGACCAGATTGGCCTTTCAAGCAAAGCCATATAAATCATGGGTGACTGGCCATGGGGAAAGACTGCGTTCAATTTGCAGCCAGGAAGGGGTCACACAGCACAGACAGAACTCGGCCACTCAAGACAGGGCAGATTCCTTTAGGAGCCAGTGCAGAGAGCAGACCAGGCTTGGCCTCTCTGGAACACCCTGTCTGTTTTGGACATGTTTCCAGTCTTTTAATGGCCCCTTATGCCCTCAGAAGTAAAATTCTGAAGGACTTTGTGTCTGACACATGAAGCCACCCTGAAGGTCATACCAAGGGTGCACATGTTGGGAGAATGGTTTGGGGCATTTTATCTGTAGTGAAAGAAGTGCCTCTATCTCAGAGTTAAGTCTCACCTGTAAATAGGGACCAAAATGGCAGCCCATTGTTGAAAGGTTCAGTATTCATCCATTTTTCTATCTTTGAGTTGCATTATCCTAATCAGGCAAAGAGAAGGAAAGATGTTTTCCTGGTGGAGTGTTTATAAAGAGTCTAGCCATCTATGTATGAATTCGGTTGAATCATATGAAATTGCCAGTTTCATGGGTCCAAAAAGGTCCAATGTCAGCAATTTCAATCTAAAAGTTTTCAATACTTTCCCTTCAGCCCATTACTTCAATGGACCTCCTCCACCAGAAAATATCTAAAGGCAACCCACTGCCTTCAGGTCATTTACAGCTCAACACAAGTGTGTAATGGACAGAACACCCCTCCTGGGTGTACAGACAGGAGCGAACTTTAGCTCAGACAGCACCTGGTAAACCTCTGCCCTCTACCCTCTACAGATGGGGGTTTGCTGTTCATGCTACCAGACCCAGACTTGGCAAGGCAACCAAAACTCTGTGTTCTCAGGTTGGAAAACGTCAGTGATGAGTCTTCTGTTCACTTATGTTGGGATTTTTTTTTCTCTTTTCCCTGGAACTTGGGGCAATTGCAAATGTAAATACACAGAAAGTGAAAAATTGATGGTTGATAAGGAAGAACAATGCATCCGGCTCATTATCTTCCCCTGGAACAGCACTCAGCCAGGGTTGAGGAGGTTCTGAATACCTGGGGCTGCAGGGAGCCCAACAGGAATGTTCTTAAAGGGCTCTTGCCCTTCACATGGATCAGCCCAAACTAAGCGTCAGTCCTCTCTCTGGCTCTTTTTCTTCCAACTAGAGCCCTCTACTTGAGGAATAAGTATCTGCATCCTCTCCCAGACCCCTCCTTCCCATAGAAGTAACTGAATTGCCCCTGACTCACCCTGGCCGCTCCAGCCTCTCACTCCCCTCCAAGACTTTTCAGCTGCAACTGTCGCCATTCATCATCAGATCTTTCCGTGTGTGTGCGGTCATATTTCCCCGGCTGAGAATCTGATTTTCTAGCTTATTTCTTTGAGTCAAACCACATAAGTCACAGGTTATAGCCAACCTAGGAATCCGTTGCCCCTGGCTCCATCAGAAGTGGCTCGAGCTGGTGTCATGTGACGCAGAGGTGGCCTTCCAGTATACCGGAACTTGGGACAGTGAAGGCAGCAGGACTGACACATCCAGTGCAGATATGTTACTCATGTCCTGACCTTTGCCTGGGACACCTTCCCTTCTGTCCTTATCAAGTGGTCCCTGCTGATTTGTCATGGTCCAACCCAAATGTTACCTTCTTTATGAAGCCTTCAGTGAGAATGTCAACCCTCCCTCTAAATTTCCATACATCTCCCCTCAGTTTCACATATGTCTTAACCCCTACAAGAATAGAAGATTCCAGGGGCACCCGGGTGTCTCAGTTGGTTAAGCATCTGCCTTCGCCTCAGGTCATGATCTCAGGGTCCTGGGATCAAGGTCTGTGTTGGGCTCCTTGCTCAGCGAGGAGTTTGCTCCTCCCTCACCTTCTTCTCCTCCCCCTGCTCATGCTTTCTCTCTCATTCACTCTCTCTTAAACAAATAAATAAAATCTTTTAAAAAAAACTATTTGAAAGAGTTCAAAAAGATTAAAGTAATTTTCATCTATCTTTAATAATTCTATTTATTAACTTTTCTTAAAAAGTCATGATGTAACTCAGTTTTTCCCAGCATTGCTGGGGTGAAAAATTGCCACATCTTCAAATACATGTAATGAATGTTGAGTTTGAAAATGTTGCCTAGGGGTGCTTGGGTGGTTCAGTCCGTTAAGTGTCTGCCTTTGGCTCAGGTCATGACCCTGGAGTCCTGGGATCAAGGCCCACATCAGGCTCCCTGCTCAGTGGGGAGTCTGCTTCTCCCTCTCCCTCTACTCCTCCCCTGCTTGTGCTCACTCTCTCACTCTTTCTCTCAAATAAATAAATAAAATCTTTAAAAATAAATAAATAAAATCGAATTAAATATTGACCAAATTTCTCTAGCACAGGACTTCTCAGAGCCTTTAATTTGCTAATGTGCATTGTAAACGCCAATGGGAAAATAAAATATGTAGCTTTCCTTTACTTACTACCATGAAATTACCTTTTCGGAAAGCAGCAAAACAGCTTCCAAAACCAGTGTTTTCTGCAGAAAACAGTTTGGGAGACACCAATGTAGCAGAAGGTGCTTAGACTCAGATGTGGACAAGTCAGAGCTCAAATTTGGCTCCATGACCTTGGACAAGTCACTTAACTTTTCTGGGCCTCATTTTCTTCATGTGTTCAAAAACAGTAATGCCTACTCCTAGGGTTGTTGAGAGGATGAAGTGGCATATGGTGTATGCAGAGTGACTTTCACATTGACTAACATTGAACAGGTGCTAATACATGGTCACTGTCAGTTCTTGGTATTCCTCCACTGCTGAGTTTACTCTAGGGCAGACACTCGGGAGGTGCCCATTCGGAAGCATAGCATCATGGAGAAATCTAGAAGGCTCCTGATAGCTAACAGAAACCCAGCAAGGCCAGAGTCACAGTGGGGACAGCCATCCCTGTGGGAGACTCAGACACTCAGCTCAGGGCAGGGAACTTCCTGGGATTTCCACCTCTGCCCATCCCCTCACCAGAACTAGAGATCTCTGATGGACTTCTTCTTTCTGGCCACAACAAATGTCCACTGACCCTGGGCCACTCTCATCCAGCACACTGAATAAAATAATAAAGTTACTTACGTTTGCATGGTTCCTTCAAGTTCAAAAGGCTTCTGTCTTATCACCTCAACCGGGTCCGATAGACCTCACATAGAATGTCCTGGAGTTGTGCAACAGGACAGTTCTGATCCCAGCAACAGTGTAGGATAGACAGGACAAGGATTATTTTGCCTATTGAAAAGCAAGGCTTGGAAAGAATAAGATAGTTGCCCAAGCCTTTGCCCTAAGATCAATGATTCATCCGCTTTGCCTACTGAACATGTTCTTACTGATTCTCAGTCATCCTCCATACTCTGGGGCCTGCCTACTTCCATTCTGAGTATGTGATGTTCCCCTCTCAGTGATTCCTCCCTTGCCTAGGCCAAACTGCCCTCCTGACCAGCCCTGTCTGGTAGCCATGGTGACAAGGACCCTGCAGGGACTGGTTCTGTTTGTCCAGCTTGGAGCCTTCCCCGCAGGCCTCACCATATGCCCCAGGCTGCTCTCCACTGGGCATGGCATATCCCTAGGTGTTGGCTGTGTAAACCATGTCTCCATCCTTCTCCTTGCTCATGTGGTTCCTCTCCATGAGCTGTCACCTAGCCAACCTCTACATATCCTTCATGGCACCTGCAAGATGTTCCTCGAGAGCTGGAAATGAGGAAAAGAGAGGCCACAAGCCAGGGCATAGGCTGCAACCTATTTTTGCATTCGAAGGTTGAAAACAGCCTCAGTATAGTAGAACCCTGCCTCCTGGATATGGAGTTGTTTTGTGTCTAAATAAACCTCTCTCTTCAGCCACTGCCCTGCTCTGGTGGGCTCCACCACGCCAATTGTCTCCACATAATGTACTCTAATTTCCCCACTGTGACTCATAATGGACTGTTAAGCCAGTGTTGCCCCATGAACCTTAAACTATGAGGCAGCAATCACAAGCAAGCAGTTTGAAATGATTTTCCCTAGATTAGACCACAAACAGAAGCCAAAACCCAGGGTCAGGCCTATTGTCAAGACACCAGTCAGAGCAGGGTCAAAAACAGGGTAGGCTGTGCTGTAGGCCAGGGAAGCCACTACTTCCTGGTAATTGGGACCCAGCAAAGCCTCACAGAAGAAGGCAGATGGTATTGTCTTCTCCAAGCCGGCAGGGAGGACGGTCCTGCAACCATTTCATCGGGGGGCAAAGGGATGATAGTAATACAGCCAGCACACAAGCTTCGCTCCAGGTCAAGCAGCCTTGAGAGCTTTATGGACTCTGACTCTTCACAAAGACCCGATGAAGAAGGTACTCTCATTTATCCCCATTATACACTTGAGAAACTAACTCTTAGCAAGGATAAGCCATATGCCCAAGCTTACAGAGCAAATATGTAACAGAGCCAGAGTCAAACTCAGGCAGCCTGTCTTCAGCACCCAGTTCAGGACCCCCTAAGGGGTCCTGATTGAATTGGGGACCCTCTTATGGAGCATCTCAGTGGCCACTGTCCATCCTAACAGAAGGAGCTGTAAATAGGAGAAATGGGGCTGCCTTCAGCTCTGCCTTGATCCTTCTACGTGATCTAGGCAAGAAGCAAATCTCTTTGTGCTTTATCACTATCTCACACAATTATTACAAAGATTGAACCTCATAACGTGTGTCAAAGTGCTTTGGAAGCCATGGTGTTGAGCATGAGAACCATTAGGACTTGCTGTCGTAAGAAGAACCAGTAGATGAAGAAGTCTGCTACTAACTGGCTAACTGTAGTGGCTCCACGGGCTGTGCGAATGGGACATCGGAGCTTCAGCTCTCCAACCACAGAATGGCATGACTGGCCGCCTTCTCCCCTGGCTTCCTAATGACCTAATTGTCCAGTTGTAAAAGCCCCAGTGAGCTGTGGCCCAGGAGCGCCCCGAGGACACACAGCCACCATATGAAGGGAAAGCATTTATTCTGACGGTGATTGCACCAAGATGTCCTCTCCGGAGAGCTGCCAGTACTTAACCAACACAGTTCATTCATTCTTCTAAGCAGACCCAGATGGACCACCCTGAGGGACCATCTGGCTGGGTAGATGTGCCAAGTCAGCCTTGGAGAGATAGAGAGATTCTGACTGACAGGGGTGGGGACAGAATCCTGGAGCTCAAGCTTTCAACCCCTGTTCACCCTGGCACAGACTGTGAGGTTGCCCCTTAGAGAAAGGAGTAGACTCCTTCACTCCCAAATTTCCCCTTGTCCTGGAAGGGGCCCAGTTTGTCAGCCCACATCAAGTTAATGGGAAAGTCTTCAAGGTGACCCAGCAGACCCCAACAGCAGTCCCTTTAGGCCAAACCCTTATAGCAGAGGTTCTCAAGGTGGGTCCCAGGACTGGCACCACCATAATCTGCATAGTTAGAAATGCAAGTTATCAGGCTCTACCTTAGACCTACTGAATGTGAAATTTGGAGGGTTTTAAGAAGCATGATTTTGATGCATGCCTAAGTCTGAGAACCCACTTTCTTGGAGTAAATCCCAGTTCCAGGTGGTTTATCTCCAGCTCATGGAAGGCACTGTCTGCAGACGTGCAGGGTTAGCTTTAGTTATTCCCAGGGCTGGAGCCTGAAAGGCCGTGGAAGTTAAAGCCCCCCCCCCAACCACCACCATTACCACCCCGTTTGTCCCCCTTACTACTCAAGCATCCACTGCATTTTAGGAGTGGATGTGATCACATTCCAGTTCTTTTATATTTAATAAGATGTAAGAAGAGAGAGGCTCCCCAAGTCCTTTTGCTTGGGGGCTGAGACTTTCAACCTGAATCTTCTCTTGGTCCTCTTGAGAAAGGCACCAGGGTCTCAGCTCCAGACAAACCTCTGCAGCCCAGAGCATCTGCCCTTGTCACTTCCTCCCCACCCCACCCAAACCAAACCATTACCCATAGTGGTTCTGCTCAGTATTTCTCCCAAGTGCTAACGAAACTTCTCCCATCTCTCATTGCTAAGTAGGGAACTCTGCTCTAACAGGTAGCTCCAGGTTAATTAATAGTCGGGATGTGATCAGAAGCAAGCAGGTACACTTTCCGTTTCATCTGGTGTCCCCCACCTAATCGGCATATCTGACTTGGGAACCTCAGGATCAAGGACCGTTCAGTGTCTCATTTATCTCTGCAGTCCCGTATGAACATGTGAGGAATGCTCTGTAGTCATTTTGTTTGTGGGGGATCTGCTGTGGGTTCCCCAGAGGGTTCCCCGCAAAGCCTGCATTGAAGGAACACAGAGTGTAGTGCCCAGCTGTGGGCCCGTGGCTGGCAGACAGCAAGCATGGGGAGGGTTGGAGTTGGGTGGCATCAGTGCCTGCAGAGATGTGGATCTGACTCACAGTCCATGTCAGGGAGAGCTTGAGACTGGCCTGGGGAAGAAGGACTTGCTGCCAAGGGAGTGTTGGCATCGGCTATGGTAGGGAACTCAAAGCCATCCCACTGTCTTCATCATCAAGGACCCCGGTGCCCATTAGGAGACAGGACAAGTGAAGGAGCCCGGGTTCTGTAGCCTGAAAGACAACTCTAGAAATAAACAATTGGGTAATCTTTGACATGTTACTAGACCTTTGACAAGTGTTTCCCATCTAGAATAAGGAGAGAGCAAACCCTGCGTTCCAGGGCTGCTGAGAAGATAAAGTGAGCTAGCGTATCTGAAACATCTGATGACACAGGTGACCTTCTCTTCTCTCCAGTCCTTCTTAGGATTCAGTACTTTGAGGCAAGGACATAGGAATCCTGGAGCCCTAAAATTTGAGGGAAATAGTTACTAATAAATTTGTTGCATAAGGGCTTGCAGAGTGAGTTAAAAAATGGAATGGTCTGGCCACGGCAATCTGTGGAGTTAGGTTTGTGCCCAAAAGCTGGTGGTGCCCACTGGCTAGTTGGGGTGGCCTGTCCACACTAACCTCAAACAGACACGTCCCTGTTGCTGTTCCCACCCAAGCCTTCAGGGTCTGGGCTCCGAGCAAACGGGTAGCAAGATCAAAAATGGAGAAGGAAACAGAGAAGTGTCCGTAGCATATGATTCCATGCATCTAAAATGCTAATGAATCTAGAGTGACAAAATACCAGTAGGCTCCTAGGGCTGGGAAAGGATAGACAGCAAAGGGACATGGAGGAATTTCTGGAGGTGATGGAGATGTTCTGAGTTTTTCATTACGGTCATGGTTGCACAGGGATATGTAAGTGTCATCAATTTGTACCCTTTACCTGGATATGGTTTACTCTACATAAAATATTCCTCGAGAAAGTTGATAAAAAAAGAAAAGGTGAGAGGCCTCAGGCTCCCCAAATTATCATGAGGCTGGTTCAGTAAATGAAGACTAGAAGCTTGTTCTACCATTTTTATAAAAAGAGGCAGGCCTCAAGCAGATACCTGCACCTGTTCGTAGCAGTTTTACTCGTAAGAGCCAGAAGGTGGAAGCAGTCCAAGTGTCCACCAGTGGATAAACAAAACGTGGTATATGCATACAGTGGATCATTTGAATAATAAGGATGAATCTCTTAAAAGGGAAGGAAATTCTGCAACATGGTGCAACACGGATGAACCCCAAAGACATCATGCTAAGTGAAGAAAGCCACTCTCAAAAGGACCCGTTTTGTGATTCCACTTAGCTGAGGGACCTAGGATAGTCAAATTCATAGACACCGTAACCAAGTCATAGAGACAGAAGGCAGGAGGGTAGCTTTTAGGGATTTCAGGGAGGAGGGAGTGGGAACTTAGCATCTAATGGCCACAGCATTTCAGCTTTGCAAGACAGCAAGAGTTCCATGGCTGGATAGTGGTGATTGTTGCACACCAATGGGGATGTGCTTAATGCCACTCAACTGTGCACTTAAAAACAGTTAAGATGGTAAATTTTTTGTTATGTGTATTTTACCACAATTTTTTAAAAATTGTTTTCATATAAAAAAGGAAGGGGCCACCCGCCAGCTAGCTGGGAGTCACACTGCCTGGTCGGTGTGTCCTTCACCAGCACAGAAGTCTGCTTGGAAAACCAGGTTTTAGCAGAGGGAGGGTCCCCAGGCTCCAGAGGAATGGCCAGAGTCCTTCCTCTTAGTTCTAAGTCAGAGAGCCCACCCTTAGAATGTTCTGAAAGGTGTCCAGACTGGCAACCAGGAGAACACAATTCTAGTCCCTCTGCACCCTTACCACCTGTCTGACTTGAACCAACTTCCTCATCTATAAGATGGAGGTGACAGTAACATGTGACAGGGTTGTTGTCAGGATCAAATAAGATCGTTTATGTTACTGAACTTCAAAAAGTGGAGGGTGCGTGCATATGAAGGTCTTTTTTGCTTGAGCCTCTGATCCTCAAAGGAGCCAAGGGAGGTCTGGGGAGCAGATGTAGACCAAGTGTGACCAGGTCTATGAGTGAAAGGATCCCACTGATTGTACCGGAGCCCCAGGAAGTGTGCTACAAAGTGAACAACCAGCTCCTGGGGACCGCCCGGCCAGGGCAGCTGCCTCTGATTCATTCCTCTCCTCCCTGCTCAGAGATCCTGACAGGTGGACGCAGGAATTGCCTCTTAGTTCAGTGAGTGAAATGGACGCGGTGAACAGTTTACAGTTTACCCCCGAGCCAGTAAATCCAAACTCCTCTGCCCTGTATTGTGCCTGGAACACATTAAATCTGGCATTAGATGAGACATAAAATATATCGGAGTTTAGTTGATGTGTTCATTTAGCTGTCAGTGGAAATCAGATGTCGAGATTCACTGCAGTGCAAAGTAGCAATTTGTGCCTCTGTCAGAAGTACGGGTCTAAACCGTGATGTAGACGCCTTGCCAGAGCACCGTGGGCGTCTCGGGGATGAGGCAGCCCTAGCTCGCCCCGCCCCGGGTAGGGTCCATCATCCTGTCTCTACCGCAGTCCCCACTGTACCAGGAGGAGATTCTCAGGTGTGGGTCAGGGGTGTGGATGATAAACAAAGCAAAGACTCCATTCAAATGGTACCTTCCTAGGATCATTTTTGCCCTTTAAAAATGGAGGGGATCATTGCCCTGCCTGCCTTCTGGAGTGATCGTGAGAAACTAATGAGGTAATGGACATGAAAGTGCTTTGAAGACTTTCATGAATAGAAAATCACATGAATTGGTATCCTTAGAATGTAAGCATCGGACTAGGAAGGGAGAGAGGATTGACAAGCTCATGTTTCTTTTAGAGCAACTTTACTTCCTTTATTCTAATTATCATATTATATTATTATGTATGTCCGTTATAGATCACATAAATTCAGAAAGGCAAGAAAGAGAAATCTTAAAGCATTCATAATCCTCCAGCTCAGAGGGAACTTGGGTTAACAATTTGATATATTCCTTTACTTTTTCTTTCTGTGCATATAAATGGGTTTTGCCATGCTGTTCCGACAGTCTTACCTACAGGTGGTGGGCATGGCAGGGTGGTGAACTAGGTCAGCACATTCAAATTCTACCCAGGTTTTGGTGCTTTTATTTTATTTTTTTAGTTAATTTATCTTGAAAATTTTCTCGTGTTAGTAAAAGTTCTTCAAAAATGTCTTTGTGTGGTACAGACGTGCCAGCTTCTAACAGCATTCCCCCATCATTAGACTTCTTTCTTTCTTTTTACTTTTATGATATTCGAATCTGCCATGAATACCTTTGGGTCTAACTATCTGTATAATGCTCTTTCCCCAAGGACATTTCCTACAAGTGGAACTTTGGCATCTAAGAGTCCAAAGAAAAATTTTTAAGTTTCTTGAAACATATTGCCAAATATTTCTGGGAAAATTCTATCAACTCACATTCTTACCAGGGATCTGTGAAAGTCTCTAAATCACTACATCCTTGCTAGTACTGAATATTTTATTTTTTAGTTTAAATCCAATTAGTTAACATACAGTGTATTATTAGTTTCCGAGGTAGCATTCAGCGGTTCATCAGTCGTATATAACACTCAGTGCTCATTACATCACGTGCTCTCCTTAATGCCCATCACCTAGTTACCCCATCCCCCACCCACCTCCCCTCTAGCAACCCTCAGTTTGTTTCCTATTGTTAAGAGTCTTGAGCCCCAAACTTTTAAATCTAACCCTCAGGTCAGTTAAGTGCTTCATCCCACTCTACCAAATGACTAAATGAACATTGTATTGACTAATATACATGCAGGGGAGGCCATCATCATTTGTAACACTCATGAGGACCCACAAAACAATTTCTCTTGGAGCTCAATGTCAAGAATAAGGTTCGTTTTCCTATGAACATTTTGAATCTTATCACTGATCCTGTTTCCCTTTTGGCTTTGGCTGCTACGAAGCACAGAAGTGCACTTAGCTAAAATCTGGTTGTCATGTAGGAATCTGATGGCACCTTTGCACCAAAATAGGTCAGTCTGAGTCATTTATTCATATGCTTTTATTATATGTCATTACCTGTCACCTCAGATCCTTTTTTGAACAAGGCAGAAGTAGTTTAAGCTTCTCATTGTTACCTGCAAAGACTTGAGTTTGTTTATTCTTGTTGAAGATAGTAAATTTGCCGTCAGTCAAATGGACTTTACGAGAAGCTCTGATGAGTGGTCCTCCTTTCCCTTCTGACACTTCAACTCAGAGAGCCTCCAGCCCCAAAGTCTGGGTAGAATTGGAATGTGCTAGACTAGTCCACCACCTGGCCACCCTACCCTTTCCCTTCCTCTCCCTTCCCCTCCCCTCCATCAGCAGGAGGCCTCAGAGGTTTGACAGGAACGTTGCAGCAAGTAGGCTGCTTAGCTCAAAGATGTTCAGGGGCCAAGCATCTTCCTGAGGGGTTTTTTTGCTGAGCCGACTTTTGGCATAAGCATCCCAGACCAGCAGATCTGGCCCAGTTAATGACTTGGATGAGTTCCAGTCATCAGCATTGGTGGTGCTGGTCCTTGGCCCAGAGTCTGCAACAGGCAAGAAGGCTGCCCTGCCAGCACGTCGGCAGTGTTCCAGGGGGGTCCAGAAACGGCTTCACATTCCAGGATCAGACCGCAGAGCTGCCCAAACTCCTGCATCTGAGCCAGCATCCTCCCTACCCCCCTGGCACCTCCCCTCTCCCCTTTACTGTGCCAAGCACTTCAACAGAAAACTGCAAGGGGAAGCCAGCCCAGAGCAGCCCCCTCCGAAGACAGGGCCTGCGGTCGTCCACCAAGAGGCAGGTGTGTGCCGAGCAGAGGAGGCCGCTCTCACATGCCCAGAGAGTTCGGCTGACAACATGGGCCAATGGCTGCCAATCTGAGCTCAGAACAGAGCTTTCTGACCAATCTCCTCATTGGTGATATGGAGTCCCAGTGGAAGCACTGCAGAGGGAAATGTTACGGGCCAGCCTCTCTCTGACTGCTTGCCTGTTTAGGAAACACAGCTTAATCCTTACAATCACCCTGCAGAAGATAAAAGACACTGTCTCCATTTTACAGAAGAGGAAACTCCGTGGCACAGCCATGCTTAGGGATGGCTGGTCTCCCCAATTGTTGGCATGCGGCGCAGGTGGTGCGCAGGAGGAGATGGACCCTTAGAGCAGGGGAGGGGAGGGAAGAACGCATCCCTCCATCTTCAGGCCAGTCCCAGCTTCACGAAGAATCTACAACACATAACCCTTTGTGGTGATTGCAGGGTCGGGGGGAGCCATCTGTTCTCAGAGCCTCGAGGACTGGAAGGCAACAGGGAGGAGCTTGTAGTGGGGGAGCCGAGGGAACGGGGACCAGAGCTGGCCAGGTTGGCCACACCTCACCCTTCTGAGCCAGTGTGCCTTCCCAGAATGCACCTCACCTCAGGACCATCTGGGACATGCTACCCCAAACCCTGGTCAGAGTCCTCCCAGTACTCTCCAGCTCCCAGTGTAGCCCTGCCTCCTGGGCCTCCTTGACACCACAGCAGCTGCCCTCCGAGGCCCTGGAGGCCCTGCAAGAGGACGGAGTAGGGGTGGTCCATGTCACTGCCCCTTGGCACGGTCCCAGCTGCCAGCCACCTGCTTCTCTCATCTGCCTCTGCAGATAAAGGTCCACCACTGCCCAGATGCTTAAGCCGCAATGCCATCTGGTACTTCCCCCACCATCCTATAGTCCTAATTCTACCTTGGAAATAGCTCTCACCAGCCCCCTCCTCTCCATCCACAGCCTTGTTCTGACCCAGGCCTCCCCGGACTCCTGCAATGGCCCTCTGACCACCAGCATCCCCAACCCCCACCCCTCTCCACCCCACACCTTTCTCCAAACCCCTCAGGGACATAGTGTGCTGTCTCCTGCTCTGGTCCTGTCCCTTTCAAGTGTTTGAGATATTCTTTTGTCACCTATGAGCTTGCAATAGTCCACAATCCTCCCTCCTAAGGCTTAAAAATGACCTTTTCCACCCTGGTGGGTCTAGCACATTGATTAAGAGTTGGGCAGACCTGTCCAAATCCTGGACTGCCAATACTCTTTGACCTTGGGAATGACTTTACAAATCCTTGGATCTCAGTGTCCTTCTCAGAAGGATGGAGACAACAGCTACTTCATGGAGTTGTTGAATGGTCTAAATAAGATAAAGCCTAAAGCCTGAACTCTTTGGTCTGCCATTCAAGCCTTTCATCAATTGCTTCCTGCGTGTTTCCAGATTGCCCCGTGGCCAGCTCCTATTGGGGACCACCCAGGCATCCTGTTGTTTCCTGAGCACACCATCCCCTTCCTGGTGTCTCCTTGTCCTTTCTCCATGTTTGATGAACTTGTTTGATGCCTGTTCTTTGAGCACAACTCAATTGTCAGCTCTTTCCTTCTTGAGCCTTCCTTTGGCCCATAGACAGACATCTCTCCTCTGTGCGCCGATTGTTCATACATTTCAGTAATCTATTTCTGAACAACAAACTCTCCTAGGTATCACTGCTTAAAACAACAGTAATATATTTTCTGGGGCAATGATTCAGACAGAGCTCAGCTAGGTAACTCTCTGTGCCACGTAGCATGGCTAGAGTGATGCAGGAGTATTCAGCTGATGGACCGACTGGCATGCAGGGTCCAGAATGGCTTTGCTTACATATCTGCTGCATTTGCAAAGATGGTTGGGAGGCTGGGCTCAGGTGGGACTGTCCCTCGTGCCTACCTTTGACCTCTCTGGCATGGGGTCTTGGGGGAGTCAAACTTCTTACGTGGAAGCTCCAGGCTCCAAGGCCAAATGTCCAGGAGCAAAGTGGGAGGTGCATAGCTTTCTATGATTTTGCCTCAACAGTCACATGGTGGTTTCTATCATGTGCTATGAGTCCAAGCAGTCATAAGCCTGCATAGATTCAAGGGGAGGAGACAGAGATTTCCCACCCCTCAATAATTCTCTCAAGAGGATTATTAAAGAAGTTTCAGATACATTGTAAAATTATCAAACACACACCTATTTTAGCACTTTTATTATTATTATTATTTGCCCACATACCTGCCCCATTACACAGGGTGGCCTCAAGAGTGGACACTGTGTCTTCTCCATCATTCACCATTTATTGAGTACCTACTATGTACTGGGCACTGAGGCTTACCTGCAGTTTTTCTGAGCCTGGAAACAACCTGAGAGATAGATACTGAAGCTCAAGACAATGGGGTACTTGGCGCAAGACCGCATGGTGGAGTCAGAATTCAATTTTGGTCCATCTGTCTCCAAAACCAGTCCTATTTCCTTAGCTTCTGAGCATGCTCAGCAAATGACAAAGACTGGTGGGGATTCAGGAACAGCCACACAACTAAAAAAACTTTCCATTGAACACCAAATTCTATGTAATTGGTCCTGTTTCCTTCTTTGCTTTGGCCACTAGCAAGCACAGAGACAATCGTTGCCAACCTCTAGAAACTATGCATATGCATTTCTGGACACTAACCTTACTATATATTTATTATTTTCTACCTATACTTTCCCTTTGCCCTAATTTCTCTCATTTACTTATTTTAGTTACTTTTTGTTGTATGTGTTTTTTTATTTAAATTCAATGAATTCATATGTAGTGTATTGTTATTGTATGTATTTTTTTAAACCTACTCAAATCCTTGATGCAGATAGGCAGAGTATATTAAATGCAATATATTCATTGTGATTCTAATTAATTTGGCAAGAATTTATTAAGTGCATATTGTATTACCAGAACTATTGTAGGTACTCCATATTTACTGAAACCTCCAAAATGAAAACATTAACATAATTATAAAAAAAAAATTTCCATGGGACACCTGGGTGGCTCAGTCAGTTAAGTGTCTGCCTTCCGCTCAGGTTATGATCTTGGAGTCCTGGGATCGAGTGCCGCATCCGGCTCTCTGCTCAGCAGGGAGTTTGCTTCTGCCTCTCCCAATCCCCCCGCTCATGCTCGAAATCTCTCTTTTTCTCTCTCAAATAAATAAATAGAATCTTTAAAAAAAAATTCCATTGGTCCATTTAAAACAGGCTATCCTGGTATTCCCAGGAGTTCCATGGAAGAACTGTTTTCCTCTGGGGACCCTTCCTGAACTGAGAGGATGTGTATGTCTCTGCCCCTATGACTTGGCAGGTCTGCCTGAGACCTGTGGGCATGAAGAATAGCCCTGTAGGTGTCCTCACAGATGTGTCCCATCAAGTCCTGTCTCTTTCTCACCTGTTTTCTCGAAATGAAATTGTAAACTCTATTCAGCAACGCTTCACTCTCGAGCGTCCAGTACCTGGCAGAACCCCCCCTCCCGGGTGTTTGAGAAATACTCATAAAAGTGGAAATGGAGCCCTGCGTGCAGGGGCACCTGCTGGGCCTGAAGCAACCCTCTGTGTGATATGCCCCACATTTAATAGCAGAGTGGGGACTGAGAGGATTCTAGCTGAGCTGGGAGTGTCCCCATGAGCTTTCCAAATTGTCATCCACGTTTATCACTATTACCAGCCTGCCCTCCCCCACCCTGAACCCGCCCTGCTGCTTCCTCCTACGTAGGGGACTCTTCTCCCCTGTTCCCTGTTGTCAGTGAGACCTCGGCCCTCAGGAAAAGCAGAATCGAGGCCCCTTAGAGCTCAGCCACCATTTCACAGCTAAGCGGACTGAGGCCGAGAGAGCGCACGTGCTAGGTCTAGTGTCACCCGGCGGGCACCCAGCAGTGTCCACGCAGATCTGAGGCCTCCTCGCCACCAGCCCGGGCACTCTGGCTGGGTCCACTGCCTCACATACCAGCTTATCCCACCAGAAGCCGAACAGCAGGGGTATTTAAAGGAAGAAGAAAGAGGAGAAGAACCTGACCTCCTTGCAAGGCCCAGGCGACAGGCTTTGCCCACTAGGCCACACTGGTGTCCTCTTGCCCTGCCGTTTTAGCTAAGGCCCAGCTTTAAGGCCAGCATAACCAGTCATCTTCTTCTTGTTTAATCTTGTAAAACATGTATAACCTAAAATTCACCGTCTTAACCATCTGTAAGTATACGGGTTATTAGTGTTAAAAATATTCATGATGGGGCACCTGGATGCCTCGGTTGATACTCTGACTCTTGATTTCGGCTCAGGTCATGATCTCAGGGTCATGGGATCCAGCCCAGCACCGGCTCTGTGCTAGATGGGGAGTCTGCTTGAGATTCTCTCTTTCCCTCTCCCTCTGCCCCTCCCCCAGCTTGCATTCACACTGTCTCTCTAAAATAAATAAATAAACTTAAAAAAAAAAAACTATTCACATTGTTCAACCAGTTTCCAGGACTTTTTGACCTTGCAAAATTGAAACTCTATACTCATGAAACAATTCCCCATTTTCCCCTCCCCCCAGTCCTTGGAGACGAGCATTCCACGCTCTGTCTGTGAATTTGATTATACTAGTTGACTCATATAAGTGCAATCATACAGTATTTATCTTTTTTTTCAAGATTTTATTTATTTATTAGAGAGCGAGCACACAAGCAGGGGCAAGGAAAGGCAGAGGGAGAGGGAGAAGCAGACTCCCCGTTGAGCAGGGAGCCCGACACGGGGGCCGATCCCAGGACCCCAAGACCATGACCTGAGCTGAAGGCAGAGGCTTCACTGACTGAGCCACCCAGGCGCCCCCAGTATTTGTCTTTTTGTGACTGGTTCTTAGCATGATGTTCTCAGATTCACCCATCTTGAAGCAGGTGTCAGGATCTCCTCCCTTCGGAAGGCTGAATAATACTGTATTGTGCGTATAAACCACACTCTGCTTATCCGTTCATCTGCTGATGAACATTTGGGTTAGTTCCACCTTCTGGCTAATGCTACTATGAACATGGGTGTACAAACATCTTTTCAAAACCCTGCTCTCAACTTTTTAGATATGTTTACCCAGAAGTGAATTGCTGAATCATACAGTGATTTTATTTTTAATTTTTTGAGGCCCCACCATACTGTTTTCCACGGCAGCTGCTTCATTTTCCATTCCTGCCAACAGAGCACGAGAGTTTCAATTTCTTCTCCACATCTTGCCACCACTTGATATTTTCCTTTTAGCTTTTATAGTTACTGTTCTAGATGGCTCGCTTCTTGTGTGTTTCAGTTGTGTCCATTTAGGGAATAGGTGAAGATCACACACACACAAAGGCTGATACACAGTAGGTAGTCCCTGCGTATTATTTCATCTTGTAATTACTTCCCGTCCTTCCTCCCTGCCTGCCACCAAGCTTGCCTCCTTCACCGGGTTTCCCTTGATTTTCTGGTTCTGAGGGCAGACTCTAAGATGAGTTCTTACAAAAGAACTAAAAACTAAAAAATGCAAAGAGAGTCTTGACGCCTAGCCAGAGCAAGTGCCCTTGCTCTTGTCATAGGAGACTATCCCCCTTCTAGATGTGTTTACATATCAAACTGAGTAACACGGAAGCTCTTCACATTTCCTCCAAGGACACCGAGCTTCCTCTTGACTCTGCCCAGAAGTGGCCCATCCACGGAACACTGAGAGCTTGGAGCCTGTTCCCAGCCTCCCTCCTGGTGTGGAGCCTGGAATGGGAAGGACTTTCTGACAGTCTCACTCCTCACTGTGAATCGGCCGTCACTTCTCCCCTCTGTGTGTGGTGCTTCCAGCAGCCTTGCCCGCTCCAGCTTCCTTACCCCCCCAGTGCAGTGAGCGCTCCATCGTGCTTACGCGTGTGCAGCCGGCGTCCTGAATGGGGGGCAGCACGTGAGCGAGGTCTTTAGAAACAGAGAAGGCCACAGCCACTGCCATGAGCTT
This sequence comes from Ailuropoda melanoleuca, assembly GCF_002007445.2. NCBI lineage: Eukaryota > Metazoa > Chordata > Mammalia > Carnivora > Ursidae > Ailuropoda > Ailuropoda melanoleuca. The sequence continues at coordinate 121,518,175 of NC_048221.1, forward strand.
CCACATGATTTGCTTTTCATATGGACAGATCCCAACTGTGCACACACATAGCCATGCGAGGTGGGGCTACATGGAGGTCCTCTCAGTGAAAGGCCTTTTCTCTGAAATACCTGTTGCAAAGTGTGAATAAAACAGAAATCCCACTTTTGAATCCACTGTCAAAAATTACTTATTAAAAACATCTATCTACCTCTTCTTTCAACAAGCATTTATTGAGCACCTAGTCTATGCTAGGCAGTGTTCTAGGAACTGGGGATCCCATCCCCTTAATGTCAGTGGTGGACAGACAAGCAATAAGGCAGCTAATAAAGAAAGCGTATGTTGCCCAATTATAAGTAGAAGGACAAACAACACAGCAGAGAAGGGACATAGAAGTGTTTAGGGTGGGGGCAGGGGAGAAATTTTAAATAAGGTCACCAGGGAATGCCTCACTGAGAAGTTAACATTTCCGTAAAGACAGGGAGGTGAGGGAGTGAGCCTCTTATGGTTTTGGTGAGATCCTGTATAAATGTCAGGTGGTTTAATAATAAAAATAAAACTTTAACGATTTGCTAGCACTCAGTGGTTTACAAAGTACTTTTCCTTGGGTATCTGACCCCAGCCAACCCCTACAGAGATTTTTGCCTGGCACAGCAGACAAGCTATGAATCCTGGCATTCAAGTCCCTTCTTCTTCCCCCATGCCTAGACCCTGGCTTAGCACCTACCTGTCTATCATCTCCCTAAAAATGTATTACCAGCCCTTTGAGGGACTAGAATCCAGTCCAGAATCCCAGCCAGCCTCTCTGTCTACCCGTCCACGGCTCTCTGAGACTGCCAGCTTGCTCGCCCAGCATTGCTCTCCAGCCTCTTGCATGCCTTCTCTCTCGGGTGCCCCACTTGCTCGCAGTCCATGGTCCTCCCTCTTGTGTATCCCTGGGGCTTCTAACGCGGCCTCTCCACCTGGCGGGTCTAGCATACTGATTAAGGGCATGGGCTTTGGAGTCAAGTGGACATAAAATCCTGCCTCTGTGACCTTGGGAATGTGCTTACAAATCCTTGGGTCTCGGTACATAAAGCTGTTAAGACAGTACCTAGAAGATGACAGGCACTCCGTAAAGGGTGAGGGTGGTCATTATTATTACCACGATTGATATCTGCGTCAACCACCCACTGGCTCTCTTGTCTCTTCATCAAGCAGCCATCCCTTCCCCCAGAGCCTCCACGGATCGAATGGAAGCAAGATGGCCTCCCATCTGTCTTCAAGGGGCCGAATCCACCCAGCTCCCTTCAGTGGAGTTGTTGCCTCAGGAGGCCCTTCTCCCTGATCGGTGCTGCTGTCCCCACCCCACCGTCCCCATGATTCCTACTCACCTTTGCTCTCCATTCCAAGCAGCCTTCTCTGCTGCGCCATCTGCATTGGCCCTCCTGGGGTGCTCGGTTGTCGCTATAATTTGTTTGTGATTAGTACTAATTCTCCAAGGTGCGACTGGAATTGTTCATTGTTTACTGAACAAACAAGAGGAGAAAACGACATATTATATGGGGAGCTGTGGTGCAGAATGGTTAAATATCACCGCTTTTCAGGGAGATTAATGGTAAATGTGCACAGAGGTCATTTATAATATTAAAAATAAAATTATTGCTGGGTCTTTTCGGCAAAGCAATGAAGGTAAATGTCGCATAGAGAAACCTTGGGGAAAGGGCCATGCAACAAAATCAAGGGCCTGTTGAGGCTACAGAGGGATGAGAAAATTTTTAATTTCTTAAGAGAGCTCAGCCGTGAAAAGAAAACACAGTCGGCTTTCCTACTGCTGGCCTACAGGAATCTTTGTGCTTCTTCCTGAGTTTATATGGAGACTGACTTTGTCTGAGGAATTGGGATTTTAAGCCAACCCTCAGTGGCTCTATCACGTGTCAGCTGGCAGCCATGGTTTCTGTTGCCTCTCCAAGCCATTTTCTCTAAACTGCTCAGAATGATCTTTTAAGAAAATGAATCAAATTTGTTTTCAAATACTTGGAGACTTGTCTAAACTCCCTAAGAAAAATCCACACTCCTTCACGGCCTGCAAGGTCCTGCCTGATTGGGCCTCTGCCTTCCTCCCCATGGCCCTCCTGACCCTCTGTGACCCTCCAAGTCACACTGGCCTTTCCTCTGTTTCTAGATCACGAGTATCCTCTCTCACCCGGGGGTTGCAGTTCCAGAACCTTTTCACATGGCTGACTCTCTCATTTCCTTCGGTGTCAGCTCAAATATCACCTCCCCAGAGAGAACTCATGCAGCCCACCTGTCAAACTAGGTCACCACGTTGCCCTCTAGTCACTACTCCTAGCCCCAGTGCCAGGCTTTCAGTAGAAGCTCTGAACATCATTGTTCAATAAACCAAAGACAGAGGTGGAGGGCAGGGGGATGTCTACTGTGTAACCTAAAGGAATTAGCAATTTCCAGAATGCAAGGAAATTCCACTTCACCCCATTCTTCTGCTTAAACTTGGTGATCTATTCTGCGCTCCTTCCACATGTATTCATTAGTGCTTGCTATGTGCCAGGCACTCTCCAGGAGATAAAACAAGGAAGACAGACCCCCTGCCTCAAAGAATTTAGAATTTAGTGAGAGAAGCTAACAATGTAGACATAATCGCCCAATAGGGGAAGTGAGTGCACAATTAAAGGTATGGAGCGATTAGCAGAGCACCCCAGGGGGAGGCACACGTCTTTCTTCAAGGAAGAAGAACAAGCAATTGGGGAAAGTGACATCTGAGTTAGGAGGAATTGCCCAGATGGAGAAGATGATTCTAGACAGAATAGAGTTACACAGAGGCTGTAGCGTGGCTGCCTGTTCAAAAAACTGCACGTCGTGGTGTTTAGCTAAAGATGTGAAGGAGCATGGTGAAGCTGGGAACGTGGGCTGTGCCAGCTGTGCAGAGCCTCGGTTTGGTTTGAATGCCATGGAAACCAGCAAAGATGGAGGATTACGACCTAAAGGGAGCTGGGCTCAGAAACTGAACTCCGGTGGGGTGACGCCAGAGACAAATTGTCTTAAAAATTCATCATTGCAATTCTTTCTCACACCTCTATTTGTGTTGCAGGTTACTATTGGGTTTGTTTCTATCATTGTGTTGTAGATATTAGCCTCCACTGTGGGATGAGGGATTCCCAAAGGTGCTGTCTGACCCCAGGATTAGGACTGTTCAACCCCTTCGCTGACCCCTTCCCACCCAACCTCCATGGCCAGTTCTCCCCAACTCACTGGGATACTCTCTGAACTTAGCTCATAAGAAGCCCACATATTGTTTTATGGACACAATTTCACTCAGTCCCCGCAAAAACCCTGTGAATTAGGTCACAGCCACAACTTATAGAAGGGAACGGCCCCTCTAAGCTGTGTCAGAGTTTGCACCGCTAGCCAGTGATACGCTGGGCCTGCTCAAGTGGTAAGAGACGGACTTTGGGTTTGAAGGGAACTCTGAGAACCCTGGACCAAGGAGGAAGTCATCATGGTGAGAGAGTGGGTGGTACCAGGAGGCTCGGGATTCTTCCAGAGGGAGAAGGAACTGAAGGTCTGCTTATTTCTCCAACGTGAGAGGCATACCAGTTCCACCCACAGAGCTTGTGGAAAACGCTGGTTCCAGAGTCTCACCCCCAGATACTGTGACTCCGTAGGTGTGCAGTGAGGCCCAGGAAGTAGGATGCTTACCGAGGTCATACGACTTTGATGCAGCGGCTCTGGGGATGTGCCTTCAATGCAGTGGCCTGAGCCCATGGTCCGCACAAATGGCTCGCTGTAGAGTGTCTACAAACAAGGAAACTGAGGCCTGGAGAAGTGATATGCCCACGAAGTCCGAGGCCTAGTGGCAGATTCAGGCCTCCAACCAGCTCTCCTGACTCCCAGCATGGTACTTTCTTACCCAGCCCACTGGGGCCCTCCATACCCAGGTCCTCTCCTCAGCAGTTTGCATTTTGAGTAGGAACCCAAGATGCCAGTTCTTTAATGAGGTTGTCCAACTACAATTTACGAGGCCCAAAGACCTCAGCAGGACTGGTCTCTGCCAGGCTTGATTTACACAGTTCGCAGGCCTTCTAACACCCCCATTAATGCCAGCGTGGTGGCAGCCGCTGTTAGTCAGTCTGTGCACGCTGTCTGACCACACCCTCACCATGCCACCATTCATTTCTACGTCTCTGGGCTTCTTTCCCCTTGAGCACTCGATTCTCCTCATCCTGGAAAATCCTTCCATCGGCAGGTGGGAGCTTGGTGCCACCTCTGGGCTCCAGCTGCAGCCCCCCGCTCCTGACCTCCCCCCACCTGGAAGCAGCCTCCTCCCACAAATCATCTCCCCTTCTCTTTAATTTAAAAGCAAGACCCTCTTCTTGCTGACACAGCACTCAATTTTTCCCCCTTTAACGAGCAGCATCGGTTAGGCAAGAGCAAGCAGGTGGGAGAGGCCTGAAAGCTGATACAAATGTGCCTTTTTTAATGCCACATAAATCACCTTAATTAAAAATTAATTAAGCACCCTAAAATTTGACATTCATTTAAAAAAGAAATTTGAGTTAAGAGAGTTGTGTCCATTTCAAAGCATCAGATCCCAAGACGTGACTGAAGGAGGAAAGCAGGTGTGGGTTTCTGTTTTGAATGCATAATTAGGGAAAAGGAGTCATTCCCGGGGAGCGAAGCCACCAAGTCTCCCGTGGGACAGAAGAGCACCTCATGTAACCTGACCCAGGCACACGTGTCTCCGATGCAGATCTGAACTTATTTCTACTGCATCCACAGAGGAGATAAATGGCCAAACAAATGTGGCATGCTGTTTGTTGTTTCAGGAGAGATGTTCCAGGGTGCTGATGACAGATGACCGAGACAGGAAATGCCAACATGAGACAACCAAGGGAAGCTTGCCGGGCAAGTGAGTGGCTCAGTAAGGATGCTTAGCAGGGCAGCAGCTTTCAGGGGAGAGTCATTAAGTGGTCAACATTAGTAAAGATGGCACCAACTCCATCAAATCAACCTAGGAACATAGAGCCACCAACAGCCATTAAAGGAAGCCCAGAATCAGGATGTTGAGGATGGAAGGGGTCTTGGAGGTTGGATTTGAAGTTACAACTTCTCTTTACCAGGGGGCCCTGGAGAACCATGGAGGTACAGGACCCACCGAAGACACACAGATCTACCAGCCCTCCAAGGAAGTGGTTCTCAACCCTACGTCCACGAGAATCACCCGGAAACTTCTAAAATCACCAGGGCCAAGGGCCCCTCCTCCAGAGAGACTGATTTCACTGATCCAGCCAGAACACCAACAATATTTATAACTTCCCAAGTGACTCCCATAGGCAGTCAGGGAGGGGGGGTAATCAGAGGGGGGAATGAAACATGAGAGACTATGGACTATGGGAAACAAACTGGGGACTTCAGAGGGGAGGGGGTGGGGGAAGGGGATGGACTGGTGGTGGGTAGTAAGGAGGGCACATATTGCATGGTGCACTGGGTGTTATACGCAACTAATGAAGCATCAAACTTTACATCAGAATCAGGGGATGTACTGTATGGTGATTAACATAATATAATAAAATAAAATAAAATAAAAAAAAAAAATAAAAAAATAAAGCATTTCTGTCTGCACTATTTAATCTCTCAAATCCTCAGTCTTGATTAATCAGCTGGGGATAATAATAAATGTTCTGCCAGTTGTTTACGAGGGTCAAGCAAAGAAGGATTAGGAAGGCACATGGTAAGGTGTTAAAATGCCCTACAAGGGTAAGGAATGATGACAATTTACTACCCCCAGTGCCTTCGATGTTATTCTGGGAAGAACTGCCTTTTCGAAGGTAATAAATAAATCCCCAGAAGAAAAGACCCTTATTAACGAAAGATCCTCAAGCACCAGCTCTCCCCAGAGTTGATCTCAACTCTCCATAATCTTTCCGTGGCCAGGGCATTTGGCATTTCAGTGGTTCTCAGGAATCACTGGCGCCGTGGCCGGACGTGACCAGGAAGCGCCAGCAGGAAGCACCTTCCTCTCCGCTCTGGAGCGGGCTCTGACCATCCGGGGCCTCGGCTTACCCTGCTGCACAAGCTGGAACAGCCACTCACAGCCTCAGAGGGGATGCTGTAGGAAACTCAGGCCCTTGATGAAAACCACTCACCAAGGGTACTTTCCTCCTTGGAATTTATGGGCCCATAAAGAGAAGAAGTTGGGAAGACGGAGCGGTTGTTTTCTGTTGCGCCTCATTAGTTTTGAGTTTGGGCTGGCAGTGGGGGTCAGAGCACCGGGCGTCCATCTAATTGAATCTCTCGCAGGCATAAAGTTCCCCGTGGTACAGAGGAGGAGGAAATGCCAGGGGGCCTGGAAGTCTCCAGCCAGGGCAGGGGGATGGGGGGGAGTTGGTAGAAGCAGGGCTGAAAGAGACAGCTTCTGGGGGCTGCAGCTGTGCCGCAGAGAGCTCCTGGGGCTAAACTCTGCAGCCTCCGGAGAGTGAAAGCAGCACTCTCTTCCAGCTACTGGACCCCTCCTTTGGTGAGGTTTATGGTCACAGGGGAGGGATACTGACTTCCTGCCCTTCTGTACCCACTGTCACCGCTCCTGAGGACCCCCATCACCCAGGGGGAGCCCACAGACACAGTACAAAAGGCAGCGAACAAGGCGTCCAAGCCTGAGGAAGCCATGTAAGCACACCGAACCTTTGTATTCTCCACTAAAAAACGAACGCAAGATACCCCCCACCCATAATACATTGTTTCAGTTCAACTCCCCAGTGTTGGGGTGGGGAGATCTCTGTGGAGCGTGCCGTTGGAGACTCCTGCAGATAAGACTTGATACCTCCCTTCAAATCACTTACAGTTTGCTGAGGAAGACAGGCATGCAAAGAGCTAATTACAACATCAAGCGGAATGTCTGCCACGTTGCAAGCAAGAAGCCCAAGTGAAAGGACGGTTCATGGGAGGGGGAGAACCGTACACTCGATGCAAATGTCGCAGATGAGCTGGGGAGATCTAGATCCCCCCATTGCTGCAAGACGGGAGTTGGAGGAAGATATTCCCAAATGCCAGGGCAGCCTTAGTAATGGCAGGACAACCCTATGACCACCAAGGGTAACCCACGCACTGCCTACCGGCCCCCCATGGAAGAAAGTCTGGAAGTACAAAAGACAAGCGATCACCAAGGAAACTATGGATAGTTCTGGATGACATACAAGTTTAAAACTCCTACGTTTCAAGATGCATCATACACAAAATGAAAATACACTTCTATGTATTCTATTACTGGGGGAATTGTCAACATATAACCAATTGTTTCACATCCTTATCAATAATCTCATACATTTCAACAGGAAAACAGGAAAATCCAACAGATAAATTGGCAAAAGGAAGTAGGCAAGTCCCTAAAAGAGTAAAATAAAGCTAGTAACATGCGGGAAAATATCCAGCCTATCAAAGAAATACAAATAAAACAGCAGGGAAATACTTTGAGTTAAAAATAAAAACCACGATAATATTCAGGGTTGGCCAGGATGTAGTAAGAGGGGCGTGTGTGTATGAACACAGCTGGTGAGAGTGTAAATTGGATTAACTTCTAGAAAGCAATTTGGCAATATGTATCAAGGGCCTCTAAAATGTTTATACTCTTTGATTCAGTAATTCCACTTCTGGGAATCTATCCTATGAAAATAATCTGAAATGCGGGCAAAGGTTTATACTCAAAGATATTCTTCAAAGTGTTATTATAAACAGTCCAACAATCCAGTCATTGAGTAATGTTTAAATAAATGATGGTCCATATTACAAAGGATCGTAGCCATTAAAAAGTGTCGTATGGGGAATTTTTTTTTCTTATGGGGAATTTTTAAAGCCTGGGAAAAGCTTGTGATATAACCCAAATTATTTTAAGGCCTATATACATATGACACAACTATACACACTGGGAGAGCATAGGCCAAAAACATTAACGAGAAACCTACCAAGACGTTAAAAACTCTGGCCTCTGGGCAGTGGAATTCTGGGCATTGTTTTCATTTCTTTTTACCCTGGTTTCAAGCTTTCAACAACAAGCCTATATTTTTCAAGTGAAGGAAGGTAAAAAGAAACTAAGGAGACATAGTCAGGGAATGACAAGTAACTGGAGCGTCACACGCATGTGCTCACAGAAGCACGTGGTGAAACATAAGGCCTAATCACAAGGTGTGAATCAAACATGACACGGTTTTCATTTGTCCCACAGGTTGAGGAAGACTTCACACATTTTTTTATTTTGCTGATGTTGTCTTTGGTAGTGCTGGGAGTGAGGGGAATAAAGGTCCTCATTACGTAATGGTCCCATAGAGGGCATAAGAAGAAAATGTTTGGGAAACCTGGAAACCACCAAGCAAGATGAAGGAGAATTTTTCTTATTATCCTAAATGTCCTTGCACTGAAGGAGGGGCAGAGAGGACAGGCAGTGTCACCAGGAGTCAGGGCCCACCAGCAGCGGTGGACACACCAGTCTGCCCTCAGGGCCACTTGCTTGCCACTGCTCCCACTTTCCCTTAGTTGGGACTCCCCCCTCTTAAGGGGAAAGGACAGAGTTGCCTGTGTCAGTGGTTGTAAGGGTTAGCACACAAGCAGGTGAAGTGCCTGGCACTGTGCTCGGCGGGGAGTTCGCGCACCATATAGGGGGCCAGGTGTCCTTGCTGGGCCCCTGCTTCCAGGGACAAAGACCACAGGTACCCCCCAGCCAGTCCGCCTCCATCGGGGCATCAGGGAGAACACCGCTCCTCCAGCTCTACCAGGGGGAGACTGCATTTTCTGGGGACCGGTGCCAGTTCCGTAGAAGCACCGTGTTGCCCAGCTTCCAAGACGCCAAGATGGACAAGTGGGAAATTCCTATGCAGAATTAAAGCGATAAAATGAATGGCATTTTACTTTTGAAAATGAGCATCATGTCTCCTGTCGTTCCTTCTGTATTTTGATCCTGGGAGCTGAGTTGGAACTGGGAAGGGCGGGGTGACTTTCCATTGTGGAGTCCCCTGCCCTTGGATTGGGAAGGGATCTGGAGGAAACATTATCTTAGGCTGTCCCGAGGTACAGGGATGGAAAGGGTGGCGTTTCTCCCTCTGTGTGAGGAGGAAAGGCCAAGATGTCTAGTCCAGGGAACCACAAAACACAGGACAAGCTAAGGAACAGAGGAGTTGATCTAAAGGCACGCAGGGCCTCAGCTGACTGGGCCCGTGACTGCAGCTGGCGGCGGGGTTAGCCAGTGTATTCGCCTCCCGGGGCTGCTGTAACGGACCACCACAAACCTAGCAACTTAAAACAACACCCATTTATTTTCTTCTGGTTCTGAAGGGCGGAAGCCCGAAATCAGTTTCACTGGCTAAAGTCAAGTTGGAGGCAGGGCCGGCTCCTTCTAAAGGCTCCAAGGGAGAAACGGCTGTCTCACCTTTTCCCACTTCTAGAATCTGCCTGCATTCCCCGGCTCGTGACCCCCTCCCCATGTTTCTCCGGACTTGCTTCCATGATCACATCTCCTGCTTCTTTCTGTGACTCTCTTGTCACCTTCTTCTAAGAACCCTTATGATCATACCTGGGTAATCCGGGTACTTTCCCCATCTAGAGACCCTTAACTTAGTCACATCACCAAGTCCCTTTTGTCACATGAAGTAAATATTCACAGGTTTGGGGGATTGGGATATGGCTATCTGGGGGGCCATTACTCCAGAGGTTACTGCAGGCAGGTAACCTAATGTGCCGGCTATTCACGAGCGCTCATAGGGGCCAGGCGCTGGCGAGGGCTGGGGGGACAATACATCAGACGCTCCATCGACGTGGTGAAGAAGATGGGCTGTGCACGCATGTTCTAGAGCTAGGGGGCATGGGACCAACACCCAGTGAGGCTCGACCAAAGGTCTGTTGAAGACACAGAGCGAGGTGAGACAGGAAAGGAAATTGGGGCACAGAGCACAGAGGACCTTGAAGAGCAGATTGAAGGGTTTGGATGTGATCCCGTGAAGGAAGAAGGGCCTGCGCTTCCCATGCCCTGCAGTTACACGGAAACCCCAGCCAGGCCGGAGGCCCCTCTGACAACGGTGGTGGCCATGTGCCAGCCATTAGCAAATTGAGCCTTATCTGGACTGCCCTGCGATAGAGGCCCGAAGGCCACTTCCAGCACTCGCCTTCTGTGAGATGGAGAGAGCAGCTTTGCAGTCTGACACGCTCGGTCTGCACCCCACTTATGAGCCTTAGGGAAGTCACTCAGCTGCCCTGACTCAGTTTCCCCACTTAGGAAATGGGCAGTGTTAAGACTTGCCTAGCCTCTTCACAGAGCCAGATGTGCTGAGGTAGGCAGAGGATTCTAGAAGCAAACAGCCTGGACTTGATGTTAGTTAAGGTGGGAACTGAAATGAACCAGAAAATCATGGCATTTCAGATAATAAAGATGATCTAACCTGCAGAGTCCTACATCACAATCAGCTGGGAGGTTTCACTGAAGTAAAATCTAATAAACGGGAATCCAATCTCACAGCCAGGGTTGGAGAAGCCCACCCCTCATGTGAAGCTCAGAGAGACTGCAGGACTTGGCCAAGTGGGAGTCCTGGTTCACCCTCTTGCCCACCCAGCTGAGCGTTGAAGGGGTGGGATGGGGGTGGGGAGACTGTGGAGGCACCAGCCATCATGGCGAGGGAGCTAGAAAAGAGCACAGAGTGCCAAGCCATCAGACTTGGGGGTATCGACCCAGGTGGGCCCTGCCTGCTTGTCTCCACAGGAGCCAAACTGTCCCCCCATCGCACACAAACTGAGAGCTGGAGGGCAGGAGCACACTCAGAAACACAAACCAGGCCCCTGCTAGGTGAGCCAGGCAAAGACCCCCATTTAGAAGGGCAGGCTGGTGCAGGCCAACTTAAGCCTGGTTCTCTGGGGCCACAGGTTAATTCATTATCATAACCCATTTTTCTCGATACAGAAATAACTGCTGATATGTTCATTATAAATTGCTCCTTCTCCCTTCTGCCACTGGATAATATGATTTATATGAGAGTCATGATTTATGTAAAAATTCCAGAATGGAACTTAGAAGTATCATCAGAATCCCTCCTTTCATAGATGGGGAGACAGGGAGCCACACAGAGAAGGGATACAGTCAGCATCACACAGCTGGTCCAACCCTAGAAAGTGCTGCGTGTTTCTAGCATCATTCCAATGGTGAAGCTGGGGTCAAGAACATGTGGAAGATACACGGACCAGATATGCCTCAAATCCGACCCTGCAGGCAGAGCTGTCTGTGACAGATGAGATTGCCCACAGACTCTCCACCTGGCACACTGAAGCCAGGGGCTGAGGACCCCAGAGTGTTGAGGGAACATGGACCAAACCTGGGGCCACTCTGCTAGTCACCCTCACTAGAAAGTGAAGACCCCCCCAGGGGGTAAGGGATGGGGTGTTAAGGCTGACGTCCTCTCAGCCTCCTGGTGTTGGCCCTGCGTGTAACCAGATTGAGATGTGGGTGTCCCAGTGGGATATGACGGGGCAGAGTGATGCTGTCACTGAGCCTTCCCACAGGGCCACCCAAACTGACCAATGGCTTGTGTCTCTGTGTGCTCTCCAGGAACATCCCCGGGCTCCAAGATGGCCTTGCAGAGTTCCTTCACCTGCTGGAACGGGACTGTCCTCCAGCTCGGGCAGGCCTGTGACTTCCACCGGGACTGCGCCCAGGGAGAAGACGAGGGCCAGCTGTGCAGTGAGTAGATGGGGCTGCCCCACCCGCCCCAGCCCAGCCCACGCCTGCAGCCCCCTGCCCCCATCATCCCAGGCACGTGAGCTTGGACACCTTTCCTCACGTCCAGTGCCACTCGTGTCCTCCCCGTGGTGACTTCCAAAAGCTACACAGTCTTCAAGAGACAGAGCTAAGTTAAGAACCAAACAGGTCTTGTAAGTTATGCTGTCAGCCTCCTCATGGCACAGAGAAGATGTGCAGGGTAAAGCCTAACTCAGGAACATGACATTAGAAGGCCCCTACAGCCACACTCTCCTCCCTCTTCAGGCCTTCCCTTCCACCACCCAGCCCGCCCTCCCATCCGCCCAAGCTTCCATGTACCCCAGTGCTGGCTGTATCAGACCACTCCTCTGTGGCTTCCCTTGTGCAGTACCCCTGGCCCAGGAGGCCCTTTCCTTCTCCAGTCACCTCTGCTCCTCCAAGACTCACCTCCAGGGCGCCTGGGTGGCTCAGTTGGTTAAGCGTCTGCCTTTGGCTCAGGTCATGATCCCGGGGTCCTGGCATCCAGTCCCCCGTGTCAGGCTTCCTGCTCAGCAGTGAGTCTGCTTATCCCCTCTCCCTCTGACCCTCCTCCTCTCTTGTTCTCTAAATAAATAAATAAATAAATAAATAAATAAATAAATAATATCTTAAAATAAAAAAAAACTCATCTCCAGAGTTAATCCTTCTGGGAAGGCTCCTCTGACCATTCCCCCAAGTATCACCCCAACAAGTACAGTCGGTACTTCTTCCTCTGGGCCCCCCCCATTTGGTGCCTCCATCCGTCCACCATATGTCCATTATTTCTTGTTAACAGCTTTTTAGAAATATAATTCACACCCCATACACGTCACCCACTTAAAGTACACACTTCAGTGTTTATTAGTATTGTCACAGGACTGTGCCACCATCACCACAATCTGATTTTAGAACATTTTTATCCCTCCAAAGGTAATCTCTAGCAACCTTTCCTCATTTCCCTCCAATCTCACCTAGCCCTAAGCTGCCCCTAATCTACTTTCAGTTTCTATAGATTTGCCTGTTTGGGGCATTTCATATAAATGGAATCATACGATATGTATTCTGCTGTGGTTTACCTCTTTCACTTGGCATAACGTTTTCAAGGCCCATCCCTGTCTGTCATGTGTAAGTACGTCATTCCTTTTTACTGCCAAATACTATCTCATCGTATGGTTAACAGCACATTTGTCCGTCTATTCGTCACTTGATGCACATTTGAGTTGTTTCTACTTTCTGGCTATTACGAATTACGTTGCTTTGAACAACCGCGTACAAGTTTTTGGATGGACAGATGTTTTCATTTCTCTTGGGCGTTTACCTAGGGGTAAATAGCTGGGTCAGCTCTGTATTTAACACTTTTAAAAACTTCTAGGCTGTTTTCCGAAGTAGCTACACCATCTGACATTCCACCAGTAATGTATAAATCTTCTAGCTTCTCTACAAGCTTGTCAACACTTATTATGATGCCTTTTTATTTTTGCCAGGCTAGTGGATGTGAATCCGTTCCATTTCGTGGAGGTGGTTTCCACGTCCGTCTCTCTGTCTGTGGGCAGACTGAATCTGGCCCTCTCCCCCATACCAGTATCTCCTGGCACAGCATAGGGGGGTCACTAACTATTTGTTGATTTAAAATCACTAAATGAGTCGGGAAGCTTGGTCCCCATAGACAAAAGCAAATTGCTGAGGTCTCACTGGTCGTTGGGGACAGAGTTACATTTCCAGGCTAGTGCTCACTCCACCTGAATCGATGCTCTTAGCAGTGGCCTGGCTCAGAGTATGCACGTGTATGCCAGGGAAACCACAAATACTTATAAAACCCATATATTAGGAGCTAGAAAACGTATGAGAGAGCAGAGCTGAATAACACAGCCCCTGTCTTCAGAGTGCTGAAAACGCAGCGCAGCGGCAGGGAGTGAGACCGCAGAGTCACGGTAGGGAGCGGATGCGGCAGGTGTGCCTGGGGTGCTGTGGGACGCAGACACAGGAGCAAGGGCCTCACCTCTCACATACCCTGGCCCTAAGACACCGTGGCCTGCAGAATGGCTTTAAAAAGTTAACGCTATCCCCCACATCATCTGGAGGACAGATTTTCCCTTGGGGGGAGAAAAGGTTTTATTTATTCTCTTTTAAATGAAGCAATAAAGAAAATCCATTTTTCAATTTGAAGAATTTCCTTTTTATATAAAACTTTCCAGTGAAGTTTTCCAATCATGATGGAATTGTGGTAGTTTAGATAAAACTCAGTGAAGACTTGCAGGTAAGCCCTTTGTTTATCCCACACTGTTCCTGGCTTTTCTCACAAAGCTCTCACTACACACGTGGACCAAAATGAAGCCAGCCCACCCATGTTGCGCCAGGCAGGGGTCTGTGTGTGTGTCTCTAGTTATTGGTCCCTGCAGTATATCCTGCAGTGCATCTGAGCTCTGTGATTTTGTTGTTGCCTTTTTAAAGTTTTTTTGGTACCCACTTCCCAACTGGGACACAGGTCAGACCAGCCATGCCCTGATTTACAATTGGGAAAATGAAAGCACAGAGAAGGTAATTGATTTGTTCGGGGTCACACAGCATGTCAGGAACAGAGCCATGATTAGAGCACTGAATCTGTGGGATTCAGCCCATTACCATGGGCTTGGGGCATTTTCTTACCATTCTGGGGCTGCCATTAATGGATTTCCAGGGCAAACTCCAAGCTTGAGGACAGCCTGTCTCCCGTATGGAGGCCAGGTTCCTGGGGCCCAGAGGCCTTTCGAGCCACACTTGAAAAGCTGCTCTGACCAGCTCTCAGAATGACAGCTCCACCCTGGAGAATGCCCCCACTGAGTTCTTAGCTACAGAAATCAGTTGCTAGGTGGAGAAGTTCAATTCAGAAGGAGGGTTATTTCAATCTTTTTCTGTTCTGATCTTGGCAGTACTCTTAGCAAATATCCTTTTCCTTTTTGGCATGCCCCATTCTGTCTGGCATCGTTGCAGTTTTCCTGATCACACTGACTGATGTTGATTCTAGAAAGCATCCCCGTAAAGAAAGTAATGATGATGATGATGATAGCTAACCTTTACTGAGCATTTACTGTGCGCCAGGAACTGTCCAATACTTGTCATGTATGAACTTAGTTTGTCCTCACAATAACCCTCTGTGATGCTATTGTACCCATCTTAGAGATGAGGAACCTAAAGTCCAGAAACTGTTAGCCAGTGGCTGAGAAGCAGTTCAGACCCAGTTGGAACCACTACGAGCCAGACTCGTTTGTTACATGAGTGTCCAGTGGTTGGTTGTGCCAAGCACAGCTCTAGCTATGTATCTAGGAAGAAGGGGAGGAAGGGAAAAGTCAAGGAAGGCCCGGGGCTCTGCCACAACATTTCTCTGGGACGCAGGGGGCTCAGATCATTTGTCTCCACCCTCTGGGCCTATTTCCTCACCTCTAATATGACTTGGAACAGGATGCCCGCTGATGTGTTGATGTTTGTGATGCATTTAGGATAATGGTCTTGACATCACCTGGTCCTTCCTGGCTAATCTGGAACCTGTTAGAATGTCTTCTCTGAGCAGGTGGTCACCCAAGCCTTGTTGGGAACGTCCAGTTCTAAGGAGTCCCCATGAGTGAGGGTCACTAATATCTGGCCAGGGTAGTCCACTAAGCCCTGCCATGGATGGAACTTGGAGGAGAAAGTAGGTTGTATCCCATCAACCCCCAACCTTAACCCCCCATACTTGCTCCAGAAGGAAGTCCACCGACAGCTTCATTCAGATTATCAGACACCATCCTGAGCACCATTTCAAGCCAGCACAAGTAGGGGAGCTGAAATGGAGGTGGCATTGCCCTTGCCCTCCTGCATCCAATCATGAATGTGCCCACTCCATGTCCTCCAAACCACACACCACACACCATCCTCCTTCCCTCTTTCCACTTAAACAGTGCTGATCCGAGTGAGATATCCCAGAATGCTGGAGCCCATCAAAGGGCGTCTTCAGGGTTCCCTGTGTGTCAAGCCATGGCCTCAGTGGCATGTGACTCCCCAGAAAAGGTCAGGTGTCTCCACTTCCTCCCCTGAAGGGTCATTGACTCACTGGGTATTGCAGGCAGCTTGCCTCCCCTCCATGTACTCACTAATCTCATCTATTCTGCGGGGACACTCTTCCTGCCAGGCACAAAAAAACAGTTTTTTTAAAGTTTATTTCTTTATTGTAAAATAAAACATATTGGCTGTAAAATATTTGGAAAATCTAGAAAAGTACACAGGAGAAAATAACTGTCGTCCGTAATCCTCCCTCTCAGACATTTAGAGATAACCATAATATGATGATGTATTTCTTCTAGCATTTTTTCCCATGACTCCATATTTTCAAGGAAATGTATAACACATATTTATCAAAAATGTTAACAGAGCTGTCACACAGGAAGGCAAAGAAGTAGTGTCATTTGGCCTGGAGTTTACACTTGGCAGCTTCCTACAGCTCCTGCTGAGGCCACATCTCTGTGACTCTCCCAATTTGTCTCTCTTACAGTGGAATCAGGTGTCATAATTGCCAAATGTTACAGGATTCATTGACCTCCAAGCAGCCTGATTTGGCCATCCAGCCAACGAAGTAAGAGGATCAGTTAGGGGCGGTCTTTCCCTGCCAGGAAGGCGCATAGGAGCCACGTGGAAAATGTTAGAAATGCAGTTTCTCACTCAGCAGGTGGTGATGGGGGTGGTGGCCTGAGAGTCTGACCTTCTAACAGTTTTCACTGGTGATGGTGAGGTGGGTGTGGCTTGTCCCTGAGCCACATTTGGAGTAGCAACGGGTTAGATGACTGAACCCACTCCCATTTCATTCAGCAAATAAGTATTTTGGTCCTACAGAGTGCTGAGCACTGAGTAGGTGCTTGGGGTGAATGAGAGGAGAAAGGCATGATCAAAGGAGCTGAAACCACTGGACTCAGCTCTGTGCGCCAACGTTGTGCTCAGCCATTGGCCCTGGCAGCCGTGTCCCAAACCTGGCCTAATCCATCAAGGGTCTTTGTTCGGACTCCCCACCCCACCAGCTCCTTAGGAGTGACTTCTCTTTGAGTACACAGCCACTGTGCTGGCAAGAGCCGCGGTCCTCTCCTCCTGCACCCCCTCCCATCCTGCAAGCTTTTGGGGTCACATAAATTGTTGACCCACCTCGTTTGCCTACCTCCCCTCCCTTTATTCAAGCAGCCAAAGAGAAAAGGGCTCCCCTTCCTGGCTCACTCTGGATCTTAGGCAAAGCCAGGACAAGGATGGGCTTCCAGAAGGTGGAGAACTCCAATGGCTTTCCTCCTTCCTGCCCTGGTGGAAGGCATAGCCAGAGCTGCCACAGGCATTTCCAGAAAGGTAGCCCCCCCGGGGGGGGGGGCTGTCTCCGCCCCCAGTGCAGTGTTGGCTGTTTCAGCTCATCCTCTGCTGAGTCCCCTGCACCGGGAGTGATCGATGGTTAATAATGCCACCGCCACTCTGTATTTCCCTCAACTCTGCTTACAGAACGCCACACTCTCTGCCTTATTTGACCCTCAAAACAGCCCTGTGAAATAGACACTAATATTGCCCCATTTTACAGACGATGGAGCTATGTCTCTGAGGAAAAGAAGTGACGTGCCTAGAGTCGCACAGCAGAAAGCCTCAGGTTAGGGCTACCGCTAGGTGTCCAGATCACAGGACTGCTGAGGCTAACTTCTCTGCCCCTGCCTCCTGAAGGGGGAAGGAGGGGGTGATAAGCTGTGAAGGCTTCAACCCAGCCCTGACTCCTCCCTCTACCAGAAGCCATTGCCTGCTAGAATCTTCCATCGTGGTGCCTGGTTTAAAGCACGTTTGTAAAGGACGCTTCGTGGAAGGTCACTTCCAGCTACCAGTTCGTTTTTGCAGAAGAAGTGGATGTGGGGTCCCTTGAGGGGGCATAAAAAATAAAACAGAAAGATCTCCTTAGCTTTTGGATTTTTAATCAGAGGAACATGCGGGGCTTGGGGGGAAAATGATTTCTTCAGGGGAGTATAAATGGGAAGAGATGCTCAAAGTCAGTGACAGCCGGTCTTAATTTATAATTCTGCCTCTGTGTGAAATGCACAGAGAATCAGGGGGAAATGAGTAATAATTCACTAAGGTGCTGTCACAGCCAGGAAGCGCTAGGGCCCTCTTTGTCAGCCTGCCATTGCCGGGAAGGCTAAGACAGAGGAAGGACAGAGAGAGTGGTGGGTCCAGCTAAAGCCCCTTTCCTCCTGCTCGGAGACATAGTCCTGCTGCTTCTCCGCAGCCTGGCCTGGGGCTGTGGGTGCTGTCGGAATAGCCTAGAATGGGCCACTAGCTCCTCAGGGCTGGGTGCCGTCCATGCAGCCATTCTCTGAGCAAGCCACAAAAAGTGAGCTCTCTCTGACCGTCTTCTCTTTCCTCCTCCTTCTGCGGGCACTTGGGAAATATATGGTCATAAAGCTGACTGTGGCCTTTTCAGTGGGACCCGAGGTCAGCCTGATGTAGAGAAAAGGGTAACGGGGCCCTTTATGCTGAGCCAACAGATAATATAAGGGGCCCCGTGGCTGGCATTGCTTGGCCAGGACAAGGGAGGTTAGAGCAGTAATAAACCATCCCCAAATTTCAGGGGCTTAACATAACATTTACAGTACCTGCACACTGAAGCGGGGGGCCCCCCATCAGACAGCAGCGGTGTCAGGACCAAGAGCTCCCCTTGGCTGCTTCAGCAGGGAGAGAGAGAGAGAGACTGAAGAATTGCACGGGGCCTCTCCACAGCCTCAATCCAGAAGCAACACACATCCCTTCCACTCACATTTCGTGGGCCAGAGCTACTCACGTGGCTCCCCTTCATTGGAAGGGAGGTGGGAGGTAAAGGGGTGCAAGTAGAAAGTTTGAGCAATATGTGTCTGCAGACGGGGGTGACTGAGGAACCCAACCTAGTCCTACCCACACAACCACTGCCACCATCATGTTCTTGTCACTGTGTCAACCATCAGAAATGAATTCCAGGGCCTTCTCTTGGGGTCACATTCACGGTGGATCAGAATAAGGAGCACAGACTTAGAAGCAGAAGATGCAGGTTCAAGCCCAGCTGTGTTACCTACTGGCTGTGTGACCTTGGTCAGATTGCTTAACCTTCCTGAGCTCTCCTCCGTCACATATAAAACTGGGTTATTCCCCTGCTACCACACTATTATTATTATTACTATTACTATTTTATTTTCCGAAGATCACTTGTATGTGTTATTGATTTTCATTATCATTGATATTGTGAGACACCAAAGGTCCGACTGGGGGCTGTAGTTGATGAGGATACGCGGGTCATGCCTGGCTAATGTTACTTGACATTGGCCTATTTTGCCTTCAGCGTTCCCAGAAATGACCGTGCCCCTGTGCTCTCCCTGCAGGTAAGCTCCCTGCTGGTTTTTACTGCAACTTCGAGGATGGCTTCTGTGGCTGGACCCAGGGCACACTCGCACCCCACAACCCCCAGTGGCAGATCAGGACCCTGAAGGATGTCCGGGGCCAGGACCACCGAGGTACTGCTGCTCTCTTCCCTTCCCCCTGGTGCCCGTCCGGCCAGACAAGAGACTTAGGGCCCTACCCCAGAACAGCTGGACCTCGCCACACCTGCAGGGCAAAGCCAGGGGACTGCCCAGAGCTTGCCCTGGGGTGCTCGCTCACAATTCCCTCTTCAGATTTCCCAGCTTCCAAATTATTAAATCAGGCCAAGGTAGATGTCACCTTTAATCCCCTAAAATGAGAACCCAGATGAAGGATCAGCTAAAAGATAAGAAGAGTGGCAACAATAGTAGTCATTCATTCATTCATTCATTCACTGTTTGTTGAGGACCCACTTTGTGTCTGGCATGTAACTCACTGAGAAGTAAGGAAGACCCTAGCCCTCTACAGGGAGGCTGATACACAGGGAGGCCTTGTGTCATTGGGCCCAAGGTCATGACCTGGGAACCTAGCCCCACATCTGGTCCATTCCCTGGAGCCCAGCCTCCTCAGCCATATCCCCCATCCCTGCCCAGCTCAAGCTGGAAATTCCTACCTTCCCAGTGCCAGAGCCCATCCTCCCTGTGGCTGTGTGGCTCTGCGGCTGCCAGAGGAACAAGGGCCTCCACACACTCGAGAGATGTGGCTGGACCCAGACCCGGTGAGCTGACGCCACTGGAGACACAGCTGGGGCATGGAATGAGGGAGGGATGAGGCAGGGCCTGTGAGGCCAGCACAGCTCCCAAACTGGGGCTGCTGGAGAGGCCGGACCACCCAGCCATGGGCCCAGCCTTGGGCTCTACCCAGTGGCTAGGCCTGGGCAGGCCCTGTGGCCATCCTCTCTTCAGGCTAGAGCTGGGCTTTCTCTCCCCTTCTCTCCCTTGCATTTGTCTGCTCTTTGTGGAGCTAGAGTCCCTTGTATCAAATCCTTCTCTTTCTAAGCAAAGACCATGCATCCTATGGGTCCCTTTAAGAATTAATAGTAATAATAGTGATGACGATCAAAGTGTGAGAGAGGACAATGTCCAGCTCCACCACTGGGGATCCCAGAGCCTGTGCAGTCCTGTCCTTGGCCCTCAGAGCTAACTGCACCTGAGCGAGCTGGCTTTGGCCCGTGAGGAGGCAGGCTGACGTTCTGCAGCCCCGGGAGACTTCTGCAGGGCCCCTTAGCGAGGGGAGAGCTCCTGCTTCTCCTCCCAGCCTCCTCACCAGATCACACCATCCTCAGCACCTGGTGGAGGAGAACAGGACAGAAATGGGGCTCAAAGCAAGATGTGACCTTCATGTCTCTGCTCTCTGTTCGGTAGCCTTCCATGGCAGCCACAGCAAGTGGGTGACATACCTCTAGTGACAGGGCCCTCGCTGCCTGCTAAAGTAGGCTGCAACCAAAGACCCGTTCTCCTTTCCCGGAGATAAGCTCCACCTCTCTGTAAATTCTACTCACGGATCGTACTTTCTGTCTCCCGGAGCCCCTCGGAACTCAGCTATTCCCTCTCTCACCAGAGCAGCCCCTCAGATATCTGAAGACACTGGTTGTGACCCACCCACCGCGTGAGGGCCGTTCTCTCCCTAGTCACAGATTCTTCCCCAAGGATGGGCCACGTGCTTTCTAGGCTTTCTGGCCTGTCTTGGTCACTCTGCTGTGGACCCACCTGAATTTGTTACTTGGTAGTAACCCCAAAACAGACTTTGCTAAGAGAAAAGAGCAGAAATGAATGAGTAACGTCCTGTGTGGGGTTCTGGGCCATACCTAAAAGGTTGCAGGCCCACCCTGGCACCCATCTCCATAGCACGGACCACCCGAAATGCTCTGTAGTTCCTGGAGATTTCCAGATGCTTCTTCCCCACCATGTGGGCTTGGTGGCTCGTGTTCTCCCAGGTTTGCAGACAGATCAATGAGAAAACATAAGAAATAAGACTTCCTGGTCAGGTCATGGGGCACAGGATGACCTGGTGGAAGAGAGTGAAGGTCGTGGAGACCACTAGAGGGCAAAGGAAATGGGGAGGGGTGGGGGTGGGGGAGTCCAGCGTGTTTCAGGCTGCTCCTGGGCTATGGGCTAAAGCTGGTGACCTGGGGAGATCAGGGATGCAGTAGCCCAGATGTAGGATGCTGGGATATTGCAGAGCGTTTGGGGCAAAGACCTTTGCGTGAGCCAAGTTTTGTTGACAGTGACAAGCAGACTGCCTTATCCACTGGAGGCAGCGGCAAGCCATGTCCTCAAAGCTGTTCCAAGCCTAGAGAAGAATGATGCAGAACCCATTAACCCTGCACCCCGAGGCACTTCAGTCCATGAATTGGTGCATTTCTGACTCTTTTCCTCTCTGCTCCAGGCCACGCCCTGTTGCTCAGCACCACTGACGTCCCTACTTCTGAAAGTGCTACTGTGACCAGCGCTACGTTCCCCGCCCCGATGAAGAACTCTCCGTGTGAGGCAAGTCTCAGTGCTCCCCTAGTTCTTGGACTGCGCCTCCCACCCCTCGCCTTGGGCACTTCCATCTGAATGCAAACATAAGCAAAGTAGCCTGGCTGGTGGGGCTGCTTGTTCTCCTGGGGGGAGGACAAGATGGCATTTTGGTCATCCTTTAGGCAGAGGGCATGCTCCAACGCGGTGAAGTCCCATCTGCAGAGAATCTTACCTCAAACACCCCATACTCAGCTGCACTGAACTCTTTGCAGTGGGGCCTCGATTGATGCAAATCCAGAAAATATTTCCAAGGCATAGCAGGGGTGGGTGACTGTGATCTACAAAAGACTTTCCACACGAGCCTTTTTATAAACATCAAGCTCTTGTAATACATTCAGATTTTATAGAGCATCACAAATTTGATCTACATAAATTTCACTAAGATACCGGTGGCGTTCGGTAAGGTGCCTCCAAAGCCACTTCCCTGGATGGTTCCTGTGGCTGTAACGTCTTTAGCGTGTGGACTGAGGGGCTTGCCATGTTTCTTAGCTGAAGGTCATAATCTCTAGAGAAAAGAAATGTGCTTATACCCAACCGTGGTCCAGTGATTAAGCTTGTGGACTCTGGAATCAGTTGCCTGAGCCCAAGCTAGGTTCCACCACTGATTAGCTGTACAGTTTGTTTGGCAAGTTCATAACCTTTCAGGGCCTCAGTTTTCCCACCTGGAAAGTGGACACAATAGGAGCGCCTACCCCAAAGAATAAAGGATTAAATAGGTTAATATGTACTCAGGGATTGTCACAGTGCCTGGGACAAAGTGAGCATGACAGTACTTAGCCAACAGTGCCTGGCACCTTGAGGAAGCCTTAAGGAGAATGGGGAGGGAGGGAGAGGACATGAGCCAAAACCAGATTCCAAGTTCTCCGAGGGCCCTGCGTGCCTCTGCTTCTTTGCGCTACCGCGTGGCACGCCATCAACCTCTTGCACCGAGCAGAAAGCCAACACGTACTTCAGATTTGGCCCGTCCTCTCTTTCTGGAAACTCACAGGAGAAATCCCTTCCTGGCTTTGTTTCAGGAATAGCTCTGTGCCCCCTGAGCAATTTGTTTCCTTCCAAGCTGTGGACTGTGTGTGAAACTGACCAGACCAGCTCTCCCTGTGCTGGCTCCGGTCCGCGAAGCCCCGGGGAGGTGCAGGCAGGCAGGCTTCCGCAGCTCAGGGTCGCAGCTAAACGCAGCCCTCCAGGCTTTTTGTGAGATACAAACTCACAGGCAAACACAAACAAGAACGTATCAAAGAATTTTTTTTTAATCGGAAGAATGGTCAAATTAAATCTGAGGCTCCCCTCTTAATAAGCCAATAGGGGTTCATGATGGGCAGTCCCTATCCAGCCGGCTGAATTTTCTAAGCCAAGAGTTGGCCAATTTCTCACCCTGTTCTAGTTTATGTTACCTTACTAGATTGTATGTATCTCTGCGAGCCACTTTAAGTCCTTTTTGGAAGAAGTCAGAGCACAAATAAATAGACTGATTACGTGAAACTGTATTTGAGAAATCCCTCTATCTGATGCAGGTGGTGGGTTACTCATTCATCGCTGACATTTCCAAGGTGCCTCCCAGGGGACTCCCGGGAGAGAAGGCTTCTTAGGAGGGAAATCTAAATGAGCAGAGGTTGTTGGCCTTCTTAAGAGGTCAGGGGGATCCGTAAAACCATTTGATTTTTAAATTTATTCTTCACTGGCTGTAACATGAGCCTAATTCTAGAGTAAGAAGTGTCAAGGTTAAAAATGATATTTTCCTAATACTTCATCATTTCCCTGATAACCTCTGGTTGATCAATAGCTTAAACAGCTGTTTTGTTTTACCGGCCTATTTTATTTTCCCTCTAGTCAAATTTGCTCTGGGCTATTTCTGCTATTTCCTGCCCTTTTCCAGAACTTGGCTCAGCAGGGGTAATGAAGGGAAGGCGGTGAGTCCATTCCACTCTGAGAACACAGCTAATTCATATTCAGGTTTGCAGACCATTCATCTAGTGCTGATGGGTCTTGAATTCCCCGTGTTGGGGGAAATGTTTTTCACTAGAAAAATAAATAATCAAAATAGCAATATGCATTTCCAGGTTTGTAAGCCTTGCCATCTATTTTATTCAGATCCTAAACGCAGAAGGCAGCGAGTTGATTTCCTCCTCCCAGGTTGGCGAACGTCGGTGACGGGATGGTGCTTTGTTGTGTGAACTGTGTGGGGTTAACTCGGGGCCTTCAAATCCCACCAACTTGAAAGGGGTCTTCGTTGGCTATAGGGCCAGGTGCAGAAAGGGGACACAAGGCAGAGATGGGTTAAGGTCTCTGATGAGGGTCAAGCCCACAGGGGACCGAGAGGCTGGCCAAGCTCCAGGGCTGACACCCAGCACTGAGCATCTCTTCTAAATGCACACCAGTCCTGGGAGCCCTAGGGTCCCTCCAACACTTGGGAGCTGAAGCAATTGCAGAATATCTCAAAATGCTCACTCAAGAAGCCCCACAATCATCAGCAGTTTCCCAAAAGGGAACTGGCGTCGCCTTCTGTGCATTTCCTTGGAAATCTAGATACAACCTGACCAGTAGGCCTCTGTTTCTGCAGTTGCCAGCACTTAGAAAACACAATCAGTGTAGATTGCTAGGTCCCACCCTGGTCTTCCAGGATGACGGCCCAGAGCGGGGCCTGGGAATCTGCATTTTTCAAACCCCACCCTCAGCGATTTGGATGCACATTGACACTTGAAAATAATTGGCCAGAGATGCACCTGCCAGTTGTCACCAAAATTCATTCTGAGTCCGTGCAGAGAGTTTTCCTCCACTACCCATGATGTAACTTGCCTTTTAGAGAGATGAGTCAGAAGTGGTGAGAAATGACAGGGTGGGGGACACAGGCAGTGGAGGCAGAAGGGGCTGGGAGAGCAACACACTGGGAGGCAGGTCAGATGCCCATCGACGAATCGTAGAGACGTAGCCACGGTGTGCCTTTGTGCCAGTTAGCTTCCCGGGTATTCCAGAAGCCCGCGGGCTCCAGCCTCCTGCCTCCGGATGCCTGCAGTCCCCACCACTGGCCCCGAGCCTCTCCCTGGCCAGCCCTGTGCAGGCACCGCCCGCTCCTCCCTTGCACAGCACACTTGCACACAGGGCATGAATATTTAAAGGCCGCTGCCTAGCCCAGCCACAGACAAGAGAGAGCGTTGTATTTTTTTGCCTCCCCCAAGCTATTCTCTGAGGGAAACTGGAGAGGCACTTACAATATTCAGATTTTATTTTATTTTTATTTTTATTTTGCTGAGCTCCAGTTCAAATGATTAAAGTTGCCACCGGGGAGGGGAGCCTTGCGGTGGCTTTCGTGTGTTTGCTCGCTGTCAGACCTGCTCTGTCCGCCTTGGCTGGGAGACACACTCGGATGTGTCTAGCATCACAGCTGCTGGTAATAAAGAGAACGGGAGANGGGGGGGGGGGGGGGGCGTCTCCGCCCCTCCCCTTGCCTTTCACGCGGCCCAGAAGCCTGAATGTCTCAACAAGCCCCGTGCGGTTTGAAATTCTATTTTATTTGAATAGCCTGCCTGTGACTAGAATATTTTAAACCGTGTTCTCAGGACAGAACAAGGCCTGGGGAGAGAAAAAGTGGGCTTCCCTCATTCGCTTTCCCTCTCCAAAAGATGGAAGCAGCTTTCCTTCTCCGAACTGCAGGAAGGAAAGGAGCCCAGGAAGTGGGTTGGGACCCACTTAATTGGTGGCGACACCCAAGGGCAAATGAGTTCCCAGCTGTGGGTTTTTCTGGCCTTGCCAGAGCCACAGCCTCCTCTACCCTCCCCCCCACACACATGCACGCACACAGACATACCCCCTGGGATCCTGGAACACACTTGGGGCCTTTCTGCCCCTGATGTCAGCCCTGTGGTGATAAGGGGGTCAGCTTCGATTAACCTGGGGCTCCTGAGATCAGGACCGAAGGCCACCAGCAGGCCTTCTTGGGTCGGCAGGGGAACTGGCCTGCAGGGAAGGAGCCCTCCTTTCGGTGTCATTAAAACCAGTAAATGTGGCCCTGAGGGACGTGGGAGAGCAGCTTGGCATCTGAACTTGCCCTCTGCCATCGATTAAGCCCCGTGCAAAACCCCGCTGAGAAGGGCCCCCTAGGGCAGGCAGGGCCCTGAAGCCTGTAGGCCAGGGAATTTTTCAGCAGATTGCTCTCTGGTTGACTCGGTGAGACTTTTGACGGTGGCAGAGATCATTCCTGGGCACGGGGCCCATCCTGCCAGGGACCTGGCTGGCAGGGGGTTCTCCAGCATCTCAGTGTAACTCAAAAGCAAAATGAGGTGAGCCATGGCTGGGGTCGTTTGGGTTTATGTAAGCGGACCCCACTCTCTCGCCCAGGGGCAAACAAATAGGACTTTCAGACGAGAGGAAGAGAAGTTCTTTTCTGACTGTTATATTTTAAGAGTTTATGAAACTCAGCGGCAGAATCCTCCGTGGAAAGGCAAAAAACAAGGCGGAGCAACCGTAGTCATTACAGGATGCTTGAGGTGGGGGAAGAAAACAGAAGGAGAAGGCTCTTCCTTTAACAGCCCCCACTGATCCCTCGACAAGGGCGTTCTGCTCGGCTGGCTTTACAGAGCAAATCTGGGTGCGGGCGTGTGCAGGGCAGTCCAGGGGTGGGAGCGGCCTTTCTCAGCAAGGCAGGAAAGAAATGGACCCAGAGATGCAGAGCCAGTAAGTGCAAAAGCAAAAGCAAACCCAGACCTTTTAGTCTGAGCCTCATGCTCTTTCTGCCCTTCCCTGCCTCTGGGGTGGCGGGGGGGGGGGGGGGGGACCTTCCCCACTTGCGGGGTGCTGCCGCGGACCTGCACGGCATCCCTGAGGACTGGCGCTGCTCTTGCCTAACTCAGAGCCCGTGCCCACCCTCCATGGACTCCTCGTCTCTGCAGGCAGGAAGGAAACTCCGCCCCATTTTGTAGCAATCCCGTTACCCACTTAGTCTCTCCCCAGGCTGAGACCAGTCGCTGGGCCTAATTCCTGAGTGGCCAATGGGGGACATTGTTACTCACCGAGAGGACCCAAACGTGATGTGTGCCTTGTGTGTGCCTTATTCTTCAGCCCACGTGGTCTCATTTGTTTTAGCAAATCAGGAAGGAAAAACTATCCCAAGAGGTCTGCTGGTCTTGATCTTGAATAAGGTTGTCATTTCCTGGATCCATTCCACCTTCTAGAGAACACATGCCCATCTGGGGAGACGGAGACCTTCCCCTCTCTCTAGTCACTCGTCCTGCCCTGTGTCCAGGCCAACTGCTGACCAGTGAAAGGACAAGCTTGTCCTTACCAGGCTCCACCTGGGACCAGGCTTTGCCCTTGTGTGGCCAGGTAATGCTGCACAGACACCTTAGGGTGGCTATAGAAATCGTCTTTGTAAATAGGGACCAGAGCCACGCTAGGGGCCTTCCAGGGTGACATCATCCCTGGCTCCCCTCCCACAAGCCTGAGCTCCTTGGGTCAGGTATGTGGGAATTGGACCCCAAGCCCCATCTCACCAAATGCCGTGACGTCCACTGCAGTGGCAGGATGCTCACAGGGAAGGCCAGCTCACCTTTGGACAGCTCCAGGAGTCAGTGCTTGCCAAATGGATTTTCCAGGTTTGGGGGGCTGGGTTCCATTCTCTGTTCTCTGCCCCAGTCCCCTTCCCACTTGGGAACCTTTGGGGACCAGAGCTGGGACTCCTTGCTAGCTATGTAATATCCAGGTGGGGTGTCTACCGTCTGCCCGGGGAGACATGATGACAGGCCCCCGCAGGAAGCACAGTGCCCCTCGGGCTCCCTCCTGCCCCATGGCCCAACACATGTGACATCACCCATGTGCCAAGGAACCCAGCTGGTCACACAGGGCCAGGTCAAAAGGAGCATCACCAAGGCAGGGGAGTGTGGTGGGGAGAGCAACTCCTTGGTGGCCACTTAGACCTGCCACTTTGTAGTGGGGGGACCTTGGGCAGATCACCTCCCTCTTCTCAGCTCCAGGATTGTTGGGAAAAACTAGTAGATGGGCGTAGAAAGTGCCCGGCCTGGAGCTGGACACATAGTGGATGATTATAAGTAGTACATGTGGTTTCTGCTTCTCTGCTGCTGCTGTTCCTATCATGACCTGACTTCTGTGCTGATTCCAAGATCAGAGGCTGGTGGCTGCCCTGTCTGAGAGCCCTGAGTCTGGAGAATTTGGCATCTGCTCTGCCCTGGATGACCTGGCAATAAAGGGGAAGGGGGATGTTGCCCAGCTCAGTGACTGGGGTCCAGGGAAGCTGATGCTCTCCCAGGGACAGACGGACCCCTCACCCCTTCCATCCCCACCACCAAGAGGGTGGGGAACAGCCTCTTGCAATCAAGCAAAATACCCTTTTCTCTACTTTCTCCACGGCCTACCTCCACCCCCCCTTCCACCCTGGCAGCAGACACCTAGAGAGGATAGTGTCACACTCACAAATAAGGAGGGAGCCTGCGATCATGCACGGCCAGCCAGCAGTGTGGCCACATGTGCTTAAGACACAGAGGCATCTCCGCTTTCCCCTGGGGGGACTCCTGGGAAAGGGACAGCTGCAACATGTAAGGGGATGGCCTGGGAGAAGAGGGGAAGACACGAAGACGCGGAGGGAGTCTGGCGAAATGACCCTGAGCAGAACATCACATGCCTCACTTTTAACGTCCCTTTTATAACTTGAGAATGAATGCCAGGTCTCTATACTATTCTCTAACATTGCCTGTTTGTTTGGATTCAAAAACATGACTCATTACCTAATTTAGAATGGCTAAGACTTCAGGAAGATAGACCCTGTTTATCCTGTGGTTTTGGGTCCCCCCAGGATGACTGGGGAGGCGTATGTCCCCCAGTTTAAGAAACCCCAAGGAAGAGCGCCAGCCCCCACAGCCTCTCTCTGAAGCCCAAAGTCCGCCTCACCTTGTGTGAGCTCACTCCATCCCCCACCCAGCATTAGGCCCGTAGATGGTGCATTTTGAGGAGTGTCCGCCCTGCCTCGGTCACCCCTAAAGTCTGCCTCAATGATGCTAGTCCCCCCACCCACCATCCTATGAGTCACCCTCACTCTGACCTTGAGTCTGAAACCCCAGGAGGACCTTAGCTCTGGCAGCCATTCACACCCCCTACGATGAAGACACTACTCTTAGAGCCTTAACCTGGGCCCTAAGCATGTGCCACTTTGCATCCGAGAGGAAGGGGGTAGATGTTGGGAGTGGCTCCGGAGGCATTTTCCAAATGGCTTTTCCACAGACCCACTGGACGACTAAGAGATTGGAACCCCACTGTCAGTCTCTAATGACGATCCATCTGTGATAACATCACACCCATAGTCTGTGTTGATGAGCGCTGGGTGTTAAACGCAGCTAATGCATCACTGCACACTACATCAAAAACGAATGATGTACTGTGTGGTGACTAACCCAACATAAAGAAAAAGAATCCTCTATGATGTCAAAGACCACAGAGCCTGCCCACCTCCACAGTCACGCTGTGAGATGAGTGAAACTTTCCCCATTCCACAGAGGAAGAGCCTCAGAGGGCTAAGAGACACCCCCAAGGTCACGGGTTAAGGCATGCAGAAACCAGGACTGAAATACTAGTCTCCTAACTTCACAGTAGCTGCTCGACCACTCCCTCCAAGGTAGTCAAGGGGGAGCCCCCGCAGGATGCAAAGGGTGGGCAGCTGCAGGGACAGGATCAGAGCCATAGCTTGGAACTTGGCTGGGTTGAATGGGCACTCAGATGCCTGGCAGGAGTGAGGGAGGGAAGGTCAGAGAGGTCTCTCTGTCAGGCAGTAAACCAGCAAGGACTCATTTCCCAAACCCATCGCGTGGCCAGCCACGCTGGAGGTAGACTACAGGAATCTGGGATCTCTTTGGTGTGTTTACTCAGCAGAAAAGTTAAAAATACATACTTTGAGTATGACAAGTCCTGGTCTCCAAGTAGCGTGGGGATCACTCAGCTGCCATTACATTAAAAAGCAAGCCAGAGTTCTTAACTAGAGCCCTCAAACATCCTAACTCTTTGCGCTCCTGGGAAAAAGAAACCTTCCTGAGTCTGGGTCTGAGGAAGGGACCCTTCATAGCTGGTAAACTAACTGAGGGAGCATTTTTTTTTAATATTAAAAGTTTTTTTTAATAATTATTTTTTTTAAAGATTTTATTTATTTATTTGACAGAGATAGAGACAGCCAGCGAGAGAGGGAACACAAGCAGGGGGAGTGGGAGAGGAAGAAGCAGGCTCATAGCAGAAGAGCCTGATGTGGGGCTCGATCCCACAACGCCGGGATCACGCCCTGAGCCGAAGGCAGACGCTTAACCGCTGTGCCACCCAGGCACCCCAATAATTATTTTTTTTATTATGTTAGTCACCATACAGTACATCCCTAGTTTTTGATGTAAAGTTCCATGATTCATTTCTGCGTATAACACCCAGTGCACCATGCAATACGTGCCCTCCTTACTACCCATCACCAGCCTTTTTTAAATAGCAATCCCTTGTTGTGTGGCTAGGACTACATAAGAATGTCACTTATTGGGGCGCCTGGGTGGCACAGCGGTTAAGCGTCTGCCTTCGGCTCAGGGCGTGATCCCGGCATTGTGGGATCGAGCCCCACATCAGGCTCCTCTGCTATGAGCCTGCTTCTTCCTCTCCCACTCCCCTTGCTTGTGTTCCCTCTCTCGCTGGCTGTCTCTGTCTCTGTAAAATAAATAAATAAAATCTTAAAAAAAAAAAAAAAGAATGTCACTTATCTTATCACAATGTTTCATCTCATCACCAACACGCACTTGTGAGGCATCATTACCCGCATTCACTGACAAGACCCCGGAGCCTAGAGAAGTTAAGTGACTTGCCCTGGGTTGCCTGCTAGTAAGAGGCGGAGCCAGGATTTAGACCAACAGCTGTCTCCCTCCAAAGCCAAATCTGCAAACACTTGAAGGTCAGTAGGCTTAGGTCTCCTGAGTTTAAATCCCAGCTCTGCCCCTTATAATTCACGTGACCTCAAGCAAGTCAGTCCCCCCTAACTGGGGATAAAAATACCTGTTTTACTTGCTGCAGGGATCAAATGAAAATGCGAAAACTCTTTGTAATCCTTACACTGTTTTATGGACGGAAACAATTATTATTTTCTCCTCTTACTTTGCATAGGCAGGCAGAAGTCAGTCCACCATGAATTCAGACATTGTGCGTGTTCTCGTTTCTCTCCTCGTTCCATAGCAACATGTGCAAAGATCGGGAGCATTATTTTGCACAGGGCCTAGGATTAGCACCAGAAGAACGTGTCCCATGAATCTGCTTCATCAATCATTAATTACACAGCATGACCCTGGTCCAGGATAGGAGCTAACAAGGAGACCACTCCTTGATGCTCAAGGATCCAGCAAACATGGCCCTACTGAGATTTCTGAGCCACAATTATTCTCCCCTCATTATCCAGAGCTGGGAAGCCACTGGCACCTCGCATTCTGCCACCACATACAGTGATGCGGTTGACACTGCCAGGACACTATGCTGATGGCCCAAAGTAATCAATGGCAATTGTAATTGCAGTTGAACATAATTAATTTAATACCTTTGAGCCATTCAAATTCAATACTTCTCTATTACAAGATGAAACTGAGGCATAGGGAGAATTACTGTCAAGGCTCATGGGTGTGAATAAAATCCTCCTGGGCACTTGGCAGAGATCTGGATCCCATTCAGAATCCACCTGCTGATCGTGGACGCTTGTGGCGCCTACTGGCGATCCTTATCACACATTCAAAAGGCCATATACAGGGGGAGGCCTGGTTGAAAGCACAGGCTCTCCCCAGCTGTCAGAATAAACACTCCCCAAGTGGCCCTGGGCCCCTGCAGACACTCATGTGCCTGGAGTCCATTCTCTTTGCACTGACCGTCCGTAAAGGTTGTAGACTTTCATTGCACAGAGTCGATCCTGTTCGCCAGCTAGAGGATTACAAAACTATTTTGCAGCATTTTCCCCATCACACACAGAGGGACGGAGATACAGAGAAGGCTGTTAGCTCAAGATCATACCATCGCAATGTAACTCAAAAGAAAATATCACCCTTTTCTTCCCATAAGACGGGAAAGATAACTCTGGGGAAACTGGAAGATAGAACACTGAACTGAAATTTTTAAATGCAGCATCTTTCACCCTGTCCCTTTCTTTTTTTTTTCTTTTTTTTTTGGGGGGGGGACTGTTTATCTCTAACATGTTGTTCCCTGTCTGCCCTTTCCAATGCAAGAGGAGGGAGCTAACACTGATTGAATGCATTTGGTGGCTGGGCACTGGGCTCTTTAATAATCTTATTAGAGTCCCCCAGTGACTCTCTGAGCAGAATGTTATTGGCCCCATTTTACAGATGAGGACTGAGGCACTGAGTATGCCACAAATAAAGACAGAACTGCTCTTTGATTTCAAAGCTTATGCTCTGTCCACAGCGCTCATTCCCCAGAAGCTCCCACCTTCCCTGGTCTTCCCCAAAAAGCCCACACGACTCAGGCAAGAGAAACTGATCCTCCCCTAAGGAGGTGAAAGGAAAGCACTCTTTTTCCCCCACTTTCAAATGACATCAGAGCCCTCCCTTGCTGCCATTTTTAATATAGTGTTTATTGTTTTTTCTGATTACAAAAGTGCTCTATGTTCATTGTAGAACATTAGGAAAATACAGGAAAGCATGAAGAAAATTGAAATTGCCCACAGTCTTACCCCCCAAAGGTAACCCCTCTTACCATGTTGGTACATTTCCTTCCAGACACACGGATGTCAATTTGAGCAGAGTGAAAAGGGTTTATACAAATTTGACATCATACCATAAAGTATTTTATGCCTCCTTTCTTTACTTACTATTTTCCTAGATCAGTGTTATTCTTCATAAACATGCTTTTAATAGCTGCGTACACGACATTTATTTTATTGTTTTTGTTCAGGTTATCAAAAAGTGAGAGATGCTCATTGTAAAAAATTTAGGAAACCAAAGGAGGAAAAAAAAAAAAACCGATAACTCCGTAACCTCACCAGCCAAGGATCCCACTGTTATTATTTTTATATACAACCTTCATGTTTTCTTGCTGTGTTTTCACAAAGGGGGCATGTAGGTTTCCCTGTCTGGCTGTTTCTGGCTTCGAAGCGATGCCTCAGAAAGGAGGAGACATGGGGTGCCATTTTCAGAAAGGATCTCAATCTTTTAAGTCCCCCACATGGCCAGGAATCCAGCATTTCTTAAGCCTCCGTAATTGCCGGTATTTGCCAGCATATTTTATTTGCTTGTTACCAGAAATCTGCATCTGGTCTGCTTCTTGCTGTGTTGGGTTGATTTTTCATTAGGCTATTTATAGCTCGAGAGCTGGTATTTTTTTTTTCCAGGTGAATTAGGAGATGGCATACAAAAACACTGGGTTTTGCAGAGAGTCAATACGCTCAATTGAAGTTAATAAGAGACCACGTTGAAACCAAGGAACTCTTAAAATTACCAGTTCACACCAGAATCACAGCCCCGTGGCAGCTTAGGTTGGGAAGGAGCCTTAACGTCCATTCAAAGCTCGGATGGCCCTGACAACAACTCCAGTCCTGGTTGCCCAGTCACTGCTGGATGACCCGCCAGGCTGGGGAATCTCTGGGGAGCACACACCACCCCCCAGGCAAGCTCGTCTTTGAGCATTTCTTTCTGTGAAAAAGCATTTCCCTGTTGAAGTGAAATACACATTAGACCATCCATCCAGGCCTTGTCTGTACCGCAGGAACTCATGCAGCCCTTCAGAAAGAAGAAGAAAGCTCGTACCTTCCCCCTCACAACGTGACCTACATTTGGGGGTGCTGCACGCAGAACGGACATTATTTGATACCACGGAGTCTCTTTTGTCCGACTTCAGCCTAAATTCCACACTGATATTTTTTTAATGGATTCAAGAGATTGTTGTGAAGTTGCCACGAGGTATGCATAGCAAACACGGGGCATATTCGCGACATAAAATTGCAGTAATTACCTCTGGAGGAGGAAAGGGCCATGAGAGAAATAATAGCGTTAGGCCTAGCCACAATGCTGCTCTTGCCTTACGTACAGAACTTTAATTAATAAAATGACAAACACTAGTAGCACATAATTGGAAAGTCTATCAGGCCCCACCGAGGTTGGTGGGGGGAGGCCCTTGTGAAAGGGTCTGCTGGAGCCAGAAAATATAATTGCCAGTGGCGTGTTCCTGGCGTTGTCTCTTCTCACTTGTCTCATTTGCTGTCTGCATATCAAAGAGTTTATTAGTCAAAAGCTATCATTTATAACCTGTATCTACTAGGACGTGTCTAGAAGGATCAACATTTTTATTGTTACAGCCTCCGACAAGTGTTATTTCTCACAAACATTATTTAGGATTTGTATAAGATGTCTCCTATTTGTGTGAATACATACACACACACACACACACACACACACACGCACACACACGACGACTCATTGTCTGGCAGAGACAAAGGTTGCAAATGGTTTAAAACCCTCTATCTCCCTAATTCCTCTATTATGAAGGTATATCTGAGCTAAGATCTTGTTAAAATATAAATTCTGACTTGGCAGACCTGGGGTGGGACTTGAGAGCCTATATTTCTGATGAGTTCCCGGGTCATGCCAATACTGCTGCTTTATAGACCACTCTTGGAGCAACAAGGATCTAGGACCTTCACAATACACCTCCCAAAGATTTAAGTGTTACCATAACGTGTTACATGTATGTAACGCTATTGATGTGGTAGAAACAGCACAGACCCTTGCATAGAATCCGGGTCTGCAGCACGTGGGCTCAGCGACCTCGGGTGACTTCACCTACCTAAGCTTCGGATCCCACATCTGAAAAATGGGTCCGATAATACCTACAGGAAGGAATGTTATGAGTAGAAAAATGAGACAGCAAATGTACAAGTGCCTAGCACAGCTCTCTGGTATTCAATAAATAGTCAAATAACAAATTATCCTATAGGCCCCCAGATAGAAATTGGTCTTAGTTAAATTAAACTCCAAGAATGTTTTTTGCCCACTCTGAGCACCTGATCCTTAACTGTCGGTATCAAGCAAAGTCTACCTTGCATGGATATCTACATATAATGGTATCAGGGGGGTTCTTTTATCTGGGACTGTATTTATAAGGAAAATGGAAGTCTTGGAGAGAGCCTTGAGCCTGCCGTCTGTCCTAATAGTTGCTCCATACACTTAGATACAAATAATGAATAAGGGATATTCAGAAAGAATTGACATCAGTCCCTGAGGTCTTCTAATTAAGAAATTGGTAAGAACCTTACCCTGTAGGTTCAAGAGGAGAGTTCTGGTCCCATATGCATCCTTAGGTCATCCCTGCTCTCCCTCAGGGCTGTCCTCAGTCTTGGCCCAGGGATGACATGGCAGCCGCATGAAGGCCCTCTCCTGGGGTCTGTGTCCTCCCCCTTGCAGGAAAGACACTTCTTGTACACCTTGGTGATGGGCACCTGTTAAGCCATTTTTCAGTTATTAAGAATTACCTCTTACTCAAAGTCCAAGAGGAGAATGGACCTCTCACCGAGAAGGCCAGGCTACTTCTAGCCCTAAGTAGCCCCATCTCCCCAGTGGTCTCAGCCTAGGATGTACTTTAGAATCACCTGGAGAGATCTGAGAACTGCGGATGCCCAGGACCTGCCCAAGACCAATTAAATCAGAATCTGGGGTGGGAACTCAGACATGAGTAGTTGTGAAAACTCCCTAGGTGATTCTAATTTGCAGCCCCATTGAAAACCACTGCTATAACCATTTTATTCACCACATGTGGGCCCTACTTCCACATTCTTTATCTCACTCAGTCTTTACAACCACCTTTTAAGGTTGGCAGGGAAGTTGTGGCTATTATCACAAATTTGTCTATAAGAAAATGGAGGCTCAGAGGGGCTAAGTGGTTGGCTTAAAGTCACACCACTGATTCACTTCGATATTGGAGCACAAACCCTGAGTTATCCCATTGTCAACAGGCAAGAAAACAAGGATAGTCTGATAAGCCACCCGAGAAGGAAGCTTGATGCAGAGGGCAATTACTTCCAGGGCATTCCAGAAAGGAAGTAGGATGAGTCCTAGGAGCACAGGAGCAGGGCCCCAGGGGTTGCTTCTTTGCAGATTCTCATGCAGTGAGTCTGGATCAGGCTAGAAATGCTGCCTCTCCGACAAGCTCCCAGGTAACACCCAGGACGCCATCTTGAACATCGCACTCCGAGTAGCAAAGCACTGACTGACTTTTAGAGGGAAATCTGGAATGACTAGGGATAACTACAGGTGAGAAGTAGGCCAAGTGAAAGACCAGAGGGTTCTAGACTTCTTATATTTGAGGAAGAATAATATCACCTGGATACATCACCTTACTAAACGCTCAGTGGATGGAAAAAAAAAAAATGAATGGCAGAAAGACATACCTGGCTAGCTATTCACTGGCTGCCAGTTTGTGATCTCATTGCAAACCTTTTGCATCTGTTTCTAGAAATGCACTTTACCAAAACTTGGTGCATGCTTTGGCTTGAGTTGTAGCTCTAGATATATGTTTCCTGCTATGATCATAGGTGGTGGTATTGTAAGATGAAAGGAAAGTCAGATTTTTAATTCTCCTACTTATCCACAGTTCTGAGCAGTTGGGTCAGGTGGTCATCTTGACCCAAGTCCTGACTGTCATGTCAAGTGCCCTGACTTGTCTTTTTTTTTTTTAAGATGTGTTTATTTGTTTAAGAGAGAGAGTACAAGCAGGGAGAGGGAGACAAGCAGCCTCCCCATTGAGCTGGTAGCCCAACTCGGGGCTCCATCCCGGGACCCTGAGATCATAACCTGAGCCAAAATCAAGAGTTGGACACTCAACCAACTGAGCCACCCAGGTGGCCCTTGACTTGACTGTTGTATGTTTTATGTCTTTACTGTCAAGCGACTCTGTTTACTTCCCCTTTGGCTACACTCAGCACATTGCAGTTACTCATTTAAATTCAGACTTCCTGCCTAGATGATAAGCTTCGTGAGGACAGGGAAGATGTATATAATATGCAGTACAGAGTAGGTAGGTGTAAATATTTACTGAATGAATGTATGATCATCTCAAGGACTGATACCAAAAGGGATTCTGGTAGACCCCCTCAGGTGCTAGGGATGCCATTCCTTGGCAGCCAGTACTGTTCTTACTTCGCAGGCCCTATTGGCCTAAAATATAGTGCAGGAAGGTGGAGAAAGCTCAACAGTCAGAGAGCCAGTGGTCCCACTGTTGACATGAGAGGGCTACATCCCACTGGCATGTTCAGGTCACTAGCAGACTCTACTTCTAACTGAAAGTTTCCTAAGAACAGCTGAGAACTGGGCCATTTCAACTACAGCTTAGTTAGCTGCAAGATGCGTGGATCCTCCCTTCCCTGGAAGCCGACCCCTAGAATGCAGGGAAGTGCTAAGGAGCCTCACAGTGGCAAAGTTGGTTTCTGTCCCTGAGAGGGGACCTGGTAAAGACAGGAAGCTCTTCCTAGAAATGTACACATCTTTATATATTCTAACACTAATCTGCTCCTACCGTGTGCCCTCATTTGACAATGACTGTGAATACAAGATAAGACAGTCTCTGCCTTGAAGGAACTTGTGGTGCAAGGAGGATGGAGGGAAGACAAGGCAGCAGATCTATGTCCTGTGATGATCCCGGTAGCATCAATTGTTAGATTTCAGAGGGGGGAAAGTCATTTATGAGACAGATGGTAAGAAAAGTTTTCTTGAAAATTGGATAGATTGAATTTTCTTTTAAGTGGCCAGAAGGAAAGGAGAGGTAGAGGAAATGGAAGGATCAAAAGCACAGGGGCAGAAAAATGCATGTCAAGTGCAAAGCTGGTATGTAGATTGTTTTGAGGGAGCCTAGGAACTAACATCTCTTGGGCCCCCACGTGTGGACTACTGGGTGAAAATTGCTTATCTGGTTGCTCTAAGGTAATACAGACAGATTTTAGTCACTTCAAAACACATAAGACAGGCTTATTTAGAAATCAAAATGCCCGTTTGGTCAGAACTTCAACCTTTCTTTAAAGTTAGGGCTTCTTGGGGCACCTGGGTGGCTCAGTCGGGTAAGGGTCTGCCTTTGGTTCAGGTCATGATCTCAGGGTCCTGGGATCGAGCCCTGCATCAGGCTCCCTGCTCAGTGGGGAGTCTGCTTCTCCCTCTCCCTCTGCCCCTCACTCCCACTCTGCTCTCTGTCTCTCAAATAAATAAATACTATCTTTAAAAAATTAATTAAAAAAAATTAAGTGAGGGCTTCTTTCCTCCCCTGCCCTTGCCATACTTGGCCCTAGTACCGGTGAGAAGCCTGAAATCAGGGAAAGAGTCATTGATCTCTCTCCTTCTTCACTCAGCTCTCCTCCTCTTTAGTCTTCTGGCTAAATTGTGACCCTTCAAGGTCTTAAGTGCGGGGAAAGGAAAAGAGGTCAAGGGGATCAAGAAAACTCTT
This sequence comes from Ailuropoda melanoleuca, assembly GCF_002007445.2. Lineage (NCBI taxonomy): Eukaryota > Metazoa > Chordata > Mammalia > Carnivora > Ursidae > Ailuropoda > Ailuropoda melanoleuca. The sequence continues at coordinate 121,556,266 of NC_048221.1, forward strand.
ACTTGACCAGGACTGTTATGGTGATCTGGCACTGGTATCCTCTGGATGTGACACGTTTAGAGCTTACTGGTTTTCACAGGGGGCACTTTCGTGCTTTCTTTGGAGGTTTACCTTCCTCCTCACCCCCTCCACTATGGCTAGGAATCTTTCACCTTAACTAGGGTGTATGCATCCCCATTCTGGGTAGTCACTTACTCTTTCCTCTGTCCTTGGGCATCTTGAGATGCCTGCAGCTTCTTTCTTCTGAGTTCTATTTATCCCTTCAAGAAGCCCTCTTGGACAAGATCTAAAATGACCCAAGTGGGTTCCTTGTATATGGCTCACTTTAGTCTATGTGTAATGCTCATGCATGTTGTGTGCCGCCAGACTCTAGGAGGACAGGCCATTCAATGCTTCCACCTTGCCTTTGTTCTGCCATCAGAGCAGCCAACCAACCCCTTGTTCGTACTTTGGATTTTCCACGTAGGAGTTAGGCAGTATTCTACTGAGATCTCCAAACTGCGGGGGATTAATATTAAGTGCCTAAGGTGGTATCCTTAAAACTGCTCTCTCTCATTTGACTTGGGATGAAGAGGGAACTGTCTTTGCAGAAGGGTAAAGCCAGGTGGAACTCATGATATACAAAAAGCACATTCCAAAAACTCTCTCCTGGTAGTCAACCACCACTTTTTTAAAAATCCAAAGTACGGATGAGAGATTAAGAATTGCATAACCTATTTTCATCCACCCCTCTTGAAAGTCCTACGTCATTGTGCTCTCAGACGTCCCTTTGAAGTGTAGTATCTATTGCCTCAGTGCTTCAGCCAAAATGTCTTTTTACCATTTTGTTACACTATTTGTTATCTCTCATTAAATTGTCACTATAATCCTATAAGGTAGATAAACCTATTCTCATCTTAGAGAATACAGAACTGAGCTTCAAAAGGACCAAAGTGACAAGAACAGTTTTTGAATCCAGATCTAACTCAAACTCTTAGACCATTCTAGGGTGGAGGACACATGTGGCTCAGCATAAGTACTCAATAAATATTCATTGAATGCCTAAAAAGCTTATTTTATTAGATTATAGAGGAACACGAATGCCTTGATATCAATTGATAGGGAGTGAGAAACCACTGAAGAGTCACAGATGGCAGTGGTAAACAGGAAGATGTGATCGAGATATACAAAAGAATTTAGAAGGGAGAAAGTAGAGAGAGAGAGGCACTTTAAGAGGCCATGGAGAGAGTTGAAAGAGTAAGTTACAAAGGACATTGTGAATGCTACTTTGTTAGAGTAATGAGAATAGAAGCCAGGTTAAAAGAATTTAAAGAAAGAATGGGCAACTAGGAAATAAAAGCAGCTACACGCCAGTTACCCACGATATGAACATCTGAATGGAGGTACAGAAATAAGCTGCAAGTCAGAGGAGCTAGCAGGATGAAATAAAGGATATTTTTCTGGGACAGGTAAAAGCTGATTTTATTTGTAGACAGAAGAGCCAGAAGGTCTGAAGGTGCTGAAAGCAGTTTTTGAAAAGCAAGGACTAGGGGGAGGTAAAACATGAGGGATTAACATAGAAGAAAGTGAAGGAGACATCTTCCTCTAAGACAGGAAAAGAAGAAGGTGGATAAATAAACATCTGTGTGAAGAAGAATAAGGAGGAGGAAGAGAGGGAAGAAGAAGAAAGAAGGGGAAGAGAAGGGTGAGGAAGAGGAGGGAGGGAGGGGAGGAAGAAAAAGAAAGGAAGGAAGGGAGGAAAGCAGCGAGGCTGAAAGGAGATTTCACCCAATATAGTAAATTTTTATCAGTAAAGTAAGAATCAAAATAATGGTCAGGAGAGTTAGAGACCAAGAGGTAACAGCATTAGTGTTTGAGGAAGAGTTTGAAACACCCATTGTGCTATGTGTGTTCAGAAATCAACTATGGAAATCAACAGTGGATGAATAAGTACCACCAGCCATCCAGGGCATTGTGGTTCAACGGTCTGATTTCACAGAAGTCCAAATCTGCAATACTCTGTGGCCAAGGAGCAAAAAGAGAGAAAGGATGTGGCAAGCAATAACCCAAACTGGGCACACAGGGCATGGGCTAAGGACTGAGAGGGGTTAGTTGGCTATGGTAGGATTAAAATTTCTAGTCATGGCATCCAGACTGCACAAGGAAGCCAAGTGAGGTCAGAAAAAACATTAACAGATTTGTTAAATTATCCTGGCAGTCCTCATTGATGATAAGTAGTTTCGCTACTCTGGATTTGGGAAATGGGAGAGGTCTAAGGGAAGAGGTTATGGTTATAGACCAGGCTTACCTGACTCAGGCTCTCAGAAGTAGAACAGCACCTGGGCACCCCAGTGCCAGTTGTGACCTTGTTAGTGAAGAGGTCATGTGCAAGAAAGTGGAAAGTTCATGGTACATACCTCTTTGATCAAATTGTGAGGAAACCTTGAGCTGAGGGACTGGGAGATAAAAGGAATGGTGATTTACAGAAAAGTGTGTCTTCAAACAATGAGATTCAAAGAAAAAGGGGCACCATAGCGGCTGAAAACTGTAGTTTTCCGGAGGACACATTTTACCTTCTATTCCACAATAGCCATTCTTTTAATTACAGGATCTGAACAGGAATATTTGGGGCAATTATATCTTTTAATTATCCTAAGTTTTAAGTGTTGTTTACAGATTGTTTCTATCAAACACAAAGACCAGAGACCTTGTTTATAGTATATAACGGACTTTGGGCATGACTGCCCTTAAACTCTTTTAGAAATATTAGCTACAGTCCCTTTCATATGTCTAGGAAACAATGTCATAGGAACCTTTAATGAAGACACAATGAAAACATATGACTGTAGCTTCCTTTGTCAAAATGGATAGCCTCATTCTGAAAGACAAGCATATGGAAGTACCTCAGTATGAGATTTTTACCTCGCCTTTGCCTACCAGTGCCCAGGTATCAAGTCATAGAGTCTCCAGTTAGCTAATACATGGAATGGTATCATTCAAATAAGATTATTAGAGTCTGGGGAGGGGGGAATAAAAATCTATGATACCTAAGGCATTAAAGAAACGGAGTCATAAAATCACTTGTCCAAGGTCACAAAGTGAATTGGGGCCACAGACAAGAATCTTTGGATCCCCTTTAGGAAGTTCATTTAATATCCCAGAGATCTTAATATCACCTCAGACACAGAACCCTGTGAAATTTAGGATCGACCTGCATAAAATTCCAAAATTGTCCATCGTTGCCCCTGCCGAGCTCCTTGAGCCTTCATGACTGAGCAAGATCAGGCAGCCTTCAGCTTTCCTCACTGGGCACACGTTGGCTGAGTCTCCAGCATCCCTGAGAATTCCAGAAAGGGGACCTGAGGCTTCCTTTTAACATTAACACCCATCCTCTGGCTCTTCTCTCCCTTGCAGCTCCGAATGTCCTGGCTCATCCGTGGAGTCTTGCGGGGAAATGTCTCCTTGGTGCTAGTGGAGAACAAAACTGGGAAGGAACAAAGCAGAATGGTCTGGCATGTTGCCACCAATGAAGGCTTGAGCCTGTGGCAGTGGACGGTGCTGCCTCTTCTCGATGTGGCTGACAGGTGAGCCTCCACCCATTCCTGTCACTCTCTTTTCCTCTATCAGCTAAAATGCAGAAAGGGGTCATGTCTTCCCTCCCCCCATCCCTTCTACCCAAGATACACATCCAGATGAGCACATATGTGCATACAGACAAATATGTACACGCACATACGCACATACACACCCTGGCTGCAGACACACAGGGAGCATGGAGTTTCTCTGTGGGATTTCCAGACTAGTGAGCCCTCATCTCTTGCATCTCGGCCTGGCCTGATTGGCTGCTTCCAGTATCTGTAGCAGGAAGAAATAAAACTGAACGGCTCCTATTAGTGCCTAATAATAATCAGGCTTTATATGTATATCACATTTTCTCTTAATGCATTTTGCCTTGTTTTCCCATTTGCCATTTTATTTATCTCTTATTAACAAAAAAGATCTGTGACATAGGTAATACAGACCTTATCATGTTCCCCATTCCTGCCCTTTTACAAGATTCTCATCGAGAACCAAAGAGTTACAGCACCAGCAAGCTGGCCTCAGAGTGAGGACTGGTGCTCAGGTCAGTCCAAGTCCAGGGCTTTGTGGAGTCAGGTCCCGGAGGCAGGTAGATGAGGGAGATGACAAATTCTTCCATAAATGGAAGAGTGCTTCTACCAGAGGCCCTGGTTCCTGAATTCTGTTCCTAGTGGCTTTATGACCTTGAACCTCCCTGGGTCTCAGTTTCCTCATCTTTAAACTGAGAGGGTTGGACTAAAAGATCATTGACTCCATGTGGCTCTGAAACAGAGCCGTAACCACTGAGATCAGCTGCCACTTGTCTCTCCAGGATGGCACCAGTCTGCCACCTGCAGTCAGCCTGGGGCAAGCAGTGCCTGGCCCAGCACAGCAGCTCACGTGACTCCCTGCGGCAGCGTACGGAGTCCTCCATGGTTGGTGCACTGATCTGTTCCAGACCAAAAAAGGCAGAGGGCGGAGGGTAGGAGTTATTTCTATAAAGGGGGCAGATGAATGGGTCTGGAGGGGGAAAGCCACCTTTAATAGGCTAAATGTCAAACCCAGCAATCCAGAACAGCCTCTGCATTTAGACTTTTAAAACCCACTCAAATTACCATCCTGGTGGATCCACCTTTGAAAAATGAGGACAGAGGGCTTAAGTCAAGGCAAGGGTGATGCCAGTTGGCTTGCAGCTTTGTAAGTATAAAGTTGGGTCTCAAATTCTTCACCCAAACTTCACAGAGTCTGCTATTTCCAAGAGCTCGTAACTTGAGCCGTGCTGTCATGGGAAGAAGCTTGTCCTCACTCTGAGCACCAGCTTCCCACTCCTTCAGATGTGTGTGGGTTAAAGATCAAAGCCGGTGGACATCCTGAGGCGCAGTGCTGCCCTCAGGACAAATGGATTTAATTAAAGTGGAAGAAGGGGCAGTGTGGGCACTCCCTACCATAGACTGGTCTTTTGTCCTTCGGGATTGTGGGTGTTGTATGCAGGGGATGGAGAACAGGAGGATGATGCCAGAGCCCTCCCTCCTGGGAGATGCTAAATTAATTCAGATGAATCAAAGGGTTTTTTTCTCCTCAATCCAGCAAGTCCTCTCCCTTTCATAACCACTCCAGGGGATTTAGAGCAAGTAAGATGTTGACTCTGTTCACTCCCATCCGCTAGAGTTTCGTTTGAAGGAGACTTTGTTCTCAGCCTCCATCCTCCCTGTTAAAGGCTGTTTACCAGACTGACATTTCCAGTATTGATACGGAGACCAAACTGTCCAGTGGGAATTCCGACTAAGGCCAGTGTGGTTCGATGATGCTTTGTGACCTAATAAATGTGCAATTACAAAACACACGGGTGCCCCCATTCAGTGGGAGGCTGCCCGCCACTGACATGCTCCGATGTGGGAAGCTACTCCCCCAACCCAGAGCTAGAGATGGTAAAGAAGGCATCAAGACCCAGAAGAAAATGGGACTGCAAGAGAGTGAGACACAGCAGTTTTCAGTTGCTAAAATCACTTACCAGTAGATGTGACTACCCCATAAAACTAAAAAAGCACTGTGGATGAAAGAGCATCGGCTTTAGTATCAGATAGTCCCAAGTTTAAAACTGTCTCAGCCACTCACTGGTGGTGTGACCCCAACCAGTCACTGAGCCTCTCTGGGCCTTGGTGCCCACATCTGTAAAGTAAGTATAGTAATAGTACAACTTCACAGGATTGTTACGAGACTAAATAAAACAACTGTTAAAAACATCTATATATAGTAAGTATCAATGAATTTTATTTCCCACATCCTCTGTCCTCATCCCTCAGTTAGGTAGTCTCAGATAACTTATTGAAAAAAGAGCACAAGTCACAATCACTGATCTTCCAAGTTGAGCCATGTTCTATAAAACAGACATAATAAAATTTACCTCTGAGGCTTAGGGAAGTAAAGTGCTTGGTAAACTGCCTGGACCACTGTAGGCGCTCAGTCAGTGATAACACTAACAATAACTAGAATATGATAATAATAATATCTCCCCACCTAATGCCTCAGAAGAGGCTGGGATGGACAATTTAGCAATAACAACCAGTCATGCAACCCTAAGATAGGGGTGAATGTTCTTCTGAATTTGCTGTCATCAGTGCTGTGTAGACTTCTCTTTTTTTAATATTTTTTTATTATATTATGTTAGTCACCATACAGTACATCCCTGGTTTCTGATGTAAAGTTCGATGATTCATTAGTTGTGTATAACAGCCAGTGCACCATGTAATACATGCCCTCCCTACCACCCATCACCAGCCTATCCCATTCCCCCACCCCCTCAGTTTGTGTGTAGACTTCTTATAAGGGGAAGTCACTGATGAGGAGGAGCAAGAAACACATTCTTCCTTTTCCTCCCAAGGAGAGTGAGCTATAGCTGCCAGATTGCCAGAAAATGAAAGTAGGCGGAGAGAGAGATAGAGGAAGGAACTGTATAAGGGAAAGGGAAGGAAAATGGATAAAAGACAAAGGCCGACTCTCTTTCTCCCCACCCTGAGGTAGGCATTAGGGCTTTGTACCACCTGCTTCCTTAGGCAGGTCCTGGCTTCAGCTATTCAGCACCCACGTCCTGGACAGCTCCTCAACCGTGGACCTCGAAGGAGCAGGAACTTTATTCCCAATGCTGTCCCAAATCTCCTCCACTCCTAGGTTCCCCAACATTACATTACATTGCATACATTACAAAGCTTTTTGAAGCAACCTTATTAGGGTTTACAGGTTAGCTCTAAGCTGCTCCTGGGTTCTAGACACTTCTTTCAATTCAGTTGTGCCTTACTAGATTCTTACAGACTTATGCACCTTCCATTCTCTCCACCTGAAATGTTCTTCCTCTACCTTCCTTCTCCCTAACTACCACTCTTCCTTCGCTTTTTGAAGACTTCTAGACTAAATAGAGTACCTACAGTATTTTCTCATGGCTCCTGAAATATCCCTATAATAACTTATCACTCTTTACTATCTTTTTCTTAATACCTGAATATACACACTAACAAGACAGAGATCAAATCTGTCTTATATATCACTATTCCTTGAGCATCTAGAACCATGCCTAACACATCATATGTCCAGTAAATATGTGTTTACAGAATGATGTGTTAAGAGAAATTGCATATATTTCCAAATTCCAGCTGAGTTAACTGGGAATTTCACCTGTTGGAATCCATCTAACATTCTTCCTGTGTTCAATCCAACGAAACAGATAAAATCACATTACAATAAATACTGCTACGAAGTGTTCTGTATATCAAAGCAGTACCTATGTCCCATCATATGAACCCAAGCAGCAATTGTTACTCTTACGACAAGGAATTTTCTTTAGGGACTTGCCTGGTACCTGTGCTTTCTTTATCTCTGGTCACTGTTCTGTCGGAATCACTTTATAAGAAAGATGTTGATCTTAATTGTGTGCCCTAATCCTTGTGGGTAGAGAGAGCTAGAGCTGAGCACTTGAGAGCAAAAAACTATATTCACATTGCTGCCATCACATAGTAGTCTTTCTGTGAAGGCTCAGAGAATATGCCATCAGTATATAAAGGTTGATGATAGGGAGACATTGATCCATGGAGTGGTATTTCTTCTGTCCGTTTACAAACAGGCAAAGGATAGAAATAATGCCACAGTCTGTCATCATTATGAGGTGATATTAACCAACTAGGATATCAAACCATACTATAAAAAGTAACAAGAAAAATCTCTGCAAGTCGTGCCCATGATGTTTTGAGCAGTGGCAGCATCCCTCGAATACAGATATGTGCTTTCAAAGTAATTTTGAAGGACAGCACCAATTCAAATATTGGCTTGATGTGTGCTTAAAAGTTATCTCATTACTTTACGTCCACCTCATATAACTAGTTTTCTTCATTTCCTCCCCATTCAACTGCCATTCTTTCTGTTGGAATTAATTCTGCCTTTTCTCAAAATGGAAGAAAGGCATGTTCTCGCCCCTTAATCTGTCAGTCTCTTATAGGGACATAGTTTTCCTCTTTATAATCATATATCCTAGTAAATTAAACACAACATTCTGACACCATCTTAAGCTTTGACATGCTTACAGAGCAGAAGCAGGTGCTAAGTTTGACTCATTACAAGATGGATTTGGAAGCACCATGGATCAAACCTTGTCCCACAAATCACTGCAGTCATACAGCCAGATAGAAAGTACATAACTTAACATGCATGTGGAGGCTCTCTTCCCCAGCATTATCATTATAAAGGCTTTTAGCTGTACCCTATATACATAGTCTAACAAGAAAAAATTTTCCCTCTGAAGATATTTAGATTTCTGTTCCTTTTGTATCCTTTGTCCTAAATGACAAGTAGTGTGTTTGATAAATGCATCTTTCAAATGGGATCCGTTAAACTGAGAGTTATGTCTTCATGTACTTAGGCCAACCTCCACAGAGCCAAGATTTTTCTCCTATCCCATTCTTGTTTCTCATCCACAGAACCTCCACTTTAGACAGGGTGCTATCAGTAACAATACTCTCCCTTTGTGTAGCATCTTTCTGTGATGAAAAAGGCCTTTTCATTACTTATTCTTACCTGAGCAGAGTAGTAACTTCAGGGAGAAGAAATCCAGAAATTGCCAATGAACCTCCATTTGCAGGTCTCGACACACTCCTAAAAAGCTGTGCTTAATTCAGATTTTTGTAAATTGAATCACAGCTTCCTCCTAGAGCCATGAGCAGAGTTATAAATGATAATGATTGGAGCTAGCTTTCATTGAGTACCTACTTCATGCCCGTCACTGTCACAAATACTTAACATGCATTATCTCATTCCATCTTTATAACAGCCCTTGGGGTAGATACTATAATTAATCCCCCTTTAAATAAGAGACATAGGAGGTCTAAAGAGGTTAAATAATTTTCCCTTTACCCTTAGGCTAGTCTACTTCGTATGTATATGCCTGAGGAAATGAAGACACAGTGCTTGGCATGTAGTAGAAACCTTGATAAATGATAGCCATCATTGTGAACGAAATATTTTGGTTTTGGATTTTTTAGGCCACACCTCTTATTCATTTTTAGTTAGTTTATTGTCTTTCCTTTGCATCTTCCACCATGGAAACCCATCGTCTGCTTCCCCAGCCCCAGCTCCTGCTGAAGACCACTCCCCACCAAGCCTTTGCCTACTCCCCTTCTCTCACACCTCCAGCCTGGGCAACACCACCAGCACAGGGAGAGTCTCTCCTTGCTCTCCTGGGACACCATGGTCCCTTCCCCAAGTGCCTTTTCAAGTCACCACTCCAGCATGTCTTTGACTATCTCCACTTCAGAACTAGAGTGTAAGTCCCAATAGCCATTTTCATTGGCAAATGTATTCATGTACCATGTCTAACAAAAGCATAAAAATAAAATACATTTAGTTATATATTTAACAAATTGCCCTCGAGTAGAGAATAAAGTTCACTTACATAAGGACCGACACAGAAAATCTAGGTCATACCATGGCTACATGGTCCCCAGGAGAAGCCAGCAGAGGGTCAGGCCCTGCCTGGATGCTTCACCTTTTGCCCTTGCCTTCCCTTCTGCAAAAGTTTCCATTTGTAACTGTTTTGCCTCCACCAGTCCCAGGAAGGAGAGGTGCCTATGGAAGGAGTGGACGTCACCCCTGCAAGCCCCACAAACCAGTGTCTGCTGCCCCTCTACTGAGCAGGGTGTGTCAGCTGCCACAGCAGCTCCTGCAACTCCTTATACTCAGCCCCATATTCCTTGCACCCATGATAGCCATGCACCTGCCTCCCAGACTGCTTTACCCCCTCACAACTCCAGGTGCTTACTCTGTCCCACACTTTGGGGTAGCTGGGGCAGATGTCATCCCCATTTTCAGGTGAGAAGATGGAGGCACAGAAGGGTTAAATCAAAGTACAGGTAGTTAAGCATTGGGGCTCTTCCTCAGAGCCCCTTCCATCTCCTTTCAGTCCACCAGAGAATACCTGTGAATGCTCTGGTGTAAATGGTACTAACCTCCAGAGTCATCCAGATGTTATGTATGTATCCAGCCAACACTTACTGCCCTACTTGGTACCAGGTGACAGGCTTACCTGGACAAGCAATGTATTTCAGCCCCCTAGGGATGTCATCTCAGGGGGAGCCTGGTAGGAAACCAAGACCTTTGCATCACAGGGCAGTCAAGGCCAAGGAAAAGGGAAGCACAGACAGAGAGAACAACATGAGACTCAATAAAGCCACAGCTGTTGGGGCTCCTCGCTTGCCCAATGGGCTCCTCTCTGGTAGCCAGTTTAGGGTTCTTTCTCTGCCAGATATGCCCACACTAACAGAAGCAGAGAGCAATGACTCTCCTCCTGGGTAGTCTGCATTTGTTGATTCATTCACTATCAACAGATGCACATCAGGGACTCACTCGGAAGTGGCCCCACAGGCTTCAAAGTCAGAGGTGGGGGCAAAGGGAAGGGGAAGATCTCAAGGTTCTCTTTCCCAGGTGGCATCTACTCCTCCCGAGTGAGTCTGACTGCCCTGAGTCCACGTACGCAGGCAAAACTCAGCACTTCCAGGGCCCTCTTCCCAGTGTGTAAAGAAGAAAAGGTGTTCTCTGTCCCTAGCCAGCTGTGGCAGTGCAAGTGTCCCTTCCCGAAGCTACAGGGGCTGGGGATCACCACATGCTTATTAACATCAGCCTGACTCAGTCCTCTGAACTGGGAGAAAATGGTAGGCTCCAGGGCAATTTTAGGCCAAACAGGGTGAATAGCACTGACTAAACCCAGCAAGCTCAAGGCCCTTCATGGACAACTTGACTTTGCTCTCCTTACCTTCCCCCAGAGAGATAAGGGAACTAACATCCAAGAGCACTAGACCACACTCCTTAAATCCACCTTGCCTTACTCAGGCGTGTCCCTAGTCCTGGAGAGGTGCAGAGTGTGTGCTGGAGGATGGCTGTAGCTGTAAAGAGTGTTTCAGAGTCCTGCAGCCAGCCAAGGACTAACTTTACCCATCATCCTACCCCCAGAGGGAGTTAGGCATCAACCCAACCACATCACGTACATGGAGAACACCTAAGTAACTAGGTTTGTGCTACATGATATGTTAGTTAGGCAGCACTACCGAAAGTAACATTAAACCTCCAATCCTCAGGGATGTACAAAAAGAAATGTATTTCTTGCCCATGTGAATCCAAAATGAGTGTGCTAGTTGGAGAGTGGCCTTCCATCTGGTCATACAGGGGCCCACCCTCCTTCTTCCTGTGGCTCAATCCTTTTCTCCAGTTTTGGAATCCTTTGCATTAAGACAGCCAATGGAGAAAGAGCATGGGGAGCATCTCACATAGGAAGATTTTTGTGAGTCATCGCTTCAGCTCACTTTCCATTGGCTAGAACTCAGTCACCTGGCTATGCTTGCCTGCAAGGGATGCTGAGGAATGTAGTCTAGCCATGTGTCCAGAAGAAGGGGAAATGGGTTTGATGGGGAGAAAAAGAAAAGATATGTTGTGTCATGGAATTAGCCAAGGAATATAGCCCCTATCTCTGGGTATCTATCAAAGTGTTACTTGAGAATACCAATTCCTTATTTAGCTACTCTGAGCTTTGATCATTCTTTCCCTAGAACCTTCATAATTCAAGGCTGAAATCAATTCCAGGGTCTATTCTAAATCATGAATGTTTCATTCCCAAAATTGTATGATGTAGCAAAACCTTGCTTTCTTGCAGAAATCACCCCAGAATTTCCCTCACTGATTTTTTCCTTTCTAAAATCAAAACATAAATTAAACAAAAAGTATTTTTGAGAAGGCTTAAAACTAGCAGAATACCATATGACAGTGGTTGAAAAACTTAGCTAAACATGATTTTTCAAATTCTTTTTTTTTTAATAATGCAGAGCCCTGGGCTCCAGACACAGAGATTCTGACTCAGGAAGTCACGTATGAGGCCAAGGATACATATATTTTTTTAAAGTTTCATAAGTGATTTTGATGTTTGGCCACATTTGGAAGTCACCAGCATAAAATGTCAGATTCAAATGTCTTGTGGGCAAGACAAGGAATTGAGTGACTAGGGAAGGATCCTTGTCACATTGTCAGCAAACGTATAGTAAGCCCCCATCAAGCACAGAGGATGGAAAGCTTCTTGCCAGGCTGCTGGGGGTGGAGAGACACACAGAGCATACACACTGACAGGCAAACAGCAACACATGTGGGATTGTGCAGAGTCCAACAGCACAGCCAGTGTTCAAATGGTATGGTGACCTCCCTGTCATGGAGAATGTGGATTATTATAGGACGGACCTTGAGAAAATTTTAGATCTTCCAGAAGTGGGACAGGGCCAAGAGCATTCCAAAGAAGGCCTTCAGGATGAATGGAGGCTTATAGTCAGAAAAGTTTTATGTGGATCCCAGAATAGGCAACTAGGTCGTGTCAGAGAATCCCGAGCAATCTCCTTGGGAGAAGGTGAGCGGGGATACGGGGCCACATATTTTGGACTCTGCACTGTGGAGGATGGGAAACCAGAGCAAGGAGGCTGTTGAAAGCTCTGTGAGGGACTAAATGTGAAATGCTCTCAGCCTCGAAATAGAGCTCAGAAAGGGGGAAGAAGGGCTGGAGGAAAAGAGGCCTCTTCTGCCACCTTCCAAATGGCACCAGGGGCCCAGGACAGCCTTGGGCCAGCCCTCCCAGAAGAGGGGGAGAGACGTGGCTGGTGGCTCAACAGTGCAATGTGCAGCCGGGCATAGCTATGTACAAATCAAACATTCATAACTCTGAAAGGATCTGGCCCTGTGTCTTTCTCAGAAAATATCCCAGATCACTGGAGCAAGGAGTAGATTAGCAACTCTGAGCTTTAAATCATGTTTCTAACACTGATTTACTGTGACGTTGGGGACAAGTTGTTGCTTTTGATTGCTAAGTTTCCACAATCAAGAGTGCAAAGCAGTGAGACAGATCCTGCCTGTGAGCCTGGTTTGAAGAAGTAGTCGCTCAAAATGGCAATAAGTGAACCCCTCTAGAATAACAGGATGTTCAGATCTGCTCAAGATTTCCTGGGTAATATCCACAGTTCAATTTACAAGTCAACAGATGCGCATGTTTTTCATAACCCTTAGTGCCTCTGAAAATGTAGACCTAAGTTCTCAGCCCTTCTCTCCCCAAGCACGAAGTAGAATTAGGGGAAAACTGGACTGCTGATATTTGAAACAAAACAGAATCCAATTCTATACAGGCTGTTCTCTAGGATCTCATCGGTGGTCACCACTTCCACCCTCACTCTGTGCAGGTAATGCATAGTCTTTATCTCACCTGAGTCCCATACCTGGGTTTCCGGTTCCCTGATCGGCAGCCTTCCTACACCTTCAATATGCTCCCCCAACACTTGGCTCTTATGGATTCTTCTGTCCATAGCCCTACCATTTTCCTAGACATTCAGTTCTCGAAGTCTTTCTTGACTTTTCCCTCTCACTGCCCAGATTCAGTGTTTTCCCAGGTTGTACAATCTAGCTCTATGCGGGCAGAAATTAAAAGGTGTATAGAAATCTCCTAGTCACTGTATAATATGAATCACAAGGCTTCTGAATTCCTCAAGGTCAAGGTCGATGTCTTGTGCATCTCTATACCCCCAGCTGCAGACACGGTGCTTGAACTTGGAGTAGGAGCTCAAATAATCTTTGCTCAAAGGCAGACGGGGAGATATGGAACTTCTAACACTGCTGAAGCAGCACAGATTTCTAATAAAAGTATAAAACAGGAACAATGAGCTAGACTCTCCCATGCTAAAGAAAAGCTTCCACTATAAAAAAAAAAAAAATACCCACATTACATGGATGATTTTTTTTTTTTAAACCAAGATGGTGCCTAACAAATTTCAGTGACTTGCTTGGGGTCCTACCACGTATGTAGCCCAGTCCTCACTGCACTCTACCTTTTGAAACTCAGCCCTCACCAAGCAGACAAAACTGCTAATTCACCCTCATAAAGATATTTCTGTTAGGAGACGAGGGAACCAGCAACCACCCTTTTCCTGGGTCTTCTCACCGTGGAGAGGGCCTCTGTCTCTGACACCATCTCAGCTCTCAAAGCCATAAGCCCACACAGCAGCAAAGAGTACAGGAAGAGGCCAGTGTTGCTAATGTCTCTGTGTCCTGAGAAAGGTGCAGTGGACATCCCAGTCTCTTGAGAAGAATGGATGCAGGGGCCATCTAGCTCTGGACAGCCTTCCAGAGGCCCCGACTTGTTCCAAGGGATCCCTGGGGCAAGTGCATGACCTCTCCTCCCTCTGGGCACTCGACAGCTTTGAGCCTGTTGGCCAGGTGTATTTGTACACAGGCACATCCCCTGCCGGGCCAGGCCTCGTAGAAGCAAGATCTGACCTTCACCTTTGGCCTCAAACCTAGGGCCCAGGAAGAGCGCCATATGCTTGATGCAGAATGAGAAAAATGAAAGAGCAAAGTGGGAACTTGCCAGAGAAGGGCTTCTTCCCGCCCTGCAGTCTGGTGGAACAGCCTCGTGGCAGGCCTTGCCGATTGGTGGCATGCCAGGGCAAATGTGGGAACCAGAACCCTGAGTCACACACAGCCAGTGCCTGGAAGCCAGGGACTGAGATTGTTGAAGAGTGAGAGTGATCCTCTGTGCTTGCTCAGCTTGGCTGAAAACTCATTTTCTCCCCTATTCCTCCCCTAAAGGACTCCCTCACAGAAGCCAAGTCATTGTGAAAGATCTCTGTGGCCCTTGGCAACCTGGGAATCACTCTGTAGTGACTCCCCCTCACTACTATGGAGGTCATGATGCCCAGAGGGGAAACCAAGTCAGAGGATGGTAAATTCCTTCTGAGAGTTGGGGCTGAGCAGGAAGAGAGGGTCTGGCCTTTATTGTCTAGCCCCACTTCACTGTCGCAGAGCCAGACTTCTAGAGTCAAGTAGGGCACACATGTCCGGCCCTGGCCCCGGTGATCTGAGCCAGGCTGATCCCAGGAGCCCAAAGCTGGCCATCGGCCGGGCCAGGCCGCTCCTCTTCAACTGGTAACTGAAGTCAATTATGCAGATAATAGGATGGATGCAGCGGGGCTTTTTCATCACATACATTATTCTAATAGAAATGCATACCGCGACCCTAGCTTTGTGACAGTCCATTTTAGAAGACTTTTGCCGAGCAAATCAAGTGCACAGTGAGAAATTGGAGAAAGCATTTTTCCTCAGCAGTATCTGCCAGCTCGATCCTAAGCAGCCAGAGCCCAGACAAGCCCCAGCTGCGAAAAGGGATGCAGAACTCTCCCCCCCTTCCGAGCCCACTAAATGGTCCAGAGGAATCTGAGATGTGGTGCCCATCCATTAAATGAATGCCTTTTACCCAGGCCGGCCATTCTTTCTCGCTCTCTCTCTAAAGCATTGCTATTCCCTCAGTCCACATTCAGACACACACCTTTTTGTCAGCTACTTAAAATCATTAAGTGAACTTAATTAGGTTTGTCAATCCCTAAGGCTGCCAGGGTGGCAAATAAGGCATTCTATTCACTGTCCATTAACAGTCTGTTGCCTGAACGAGCCTGCGCGTTTTTGGAGCTGTGCACGGGCGGCATCAGCATTTCCTACGCAGAGATCTGCCCAATGAGTCTGGGAGACACCCAATTTCAAGGCTGTCCGCTCTCAACCTGGCCCGCTGCCCCAGTGGCCACCTCCCCAAATCCCCTGGGCCAGTTTTCAACAGGCCTCTCTGTAAAGCTGAGCAAGAACAGAGTCGAGGGGTATATTCTTTGTGCGAAGAGAGGCTCCAACCAAGATCTCAAGCCAAGTCTGTTTTATCAACAAGTTCCAAACCCCACCAGCTGGAAAAAAAGAGAAAAAGCAACAATAATCCATGCAATCAAAAGTGTCTTATTTGGAAAAACTGAAAGAGCTGAGCAGGTGTGAACTATTGAGGGGCAGGGAGTGAAATCAATTGCTAAAGGCTAGAAAGAGCTCAGCTGCCATGTTCTTAAATAGCACAGATGAGTGAGGGAGCTGGAGGAGCCCCGAAGAGTTCACTCTTCCCTTCTCCTTGACCAGGCTGCCCACGGAGAGGGTGGGCTAGGTTCTTCTGAGAGGCGGGCTCTCATGGGGGTTCAGCTTTCTTTCTCCACACAGAGTTAAGGCTTTGGGATAACGAGCAGTGGAGTAACTAAATGTTTGTTAGAACCACCTGACCTTCGTAATCCTGGCAGTGATGTGGCATGGGCCTTGCCTTTCCTTAGACCCAGAGAAGTCCAACTGGTACATGCTAGAACTATCCCTCGAGCCCCGAGCAGTCCACCTGGTGCACACTAGAACTTTCTCTCGGTCTCAGAGCACTCCACCTGGTACATGCTAGAACTTTCCCTCAATCCTAGAGCAGTCTAACCGTGCATGCTAGAACTTTCTCTTAGTCTCAGAGCACTCCACCTGGTACATGCTAGAACTCAAGACCCAAGGCCGCAGCTGACCCTGGAGAGTGAGTTGGTATCTATGCTTTTGGGGGAGTGCAACAGGAAAGACGGGTTGCACCAGAAAGACTGAGAGTCTTGAGGAAATTTCACCCATCTTCAGCCAGGAGGGGGGAAGCAGAGTCCGGAACAATCTCTTCTTCCTCTGAGGTTCAGCTGAAGACACTCAACCAGGTACCATCCAAAGCAGAGAATCCTGAATCTCCTGAATCTGGGGGGCCCTGATGGCCACCTGGCTCTCAGCTAGTGTCCCCACAGAACAGAAATTCGCAGATGGCTCCTGCTGTCCCCTCCCTGCCCCAGCACCTGCCATCCCCTGACCCCATTCCCAGAATGCCTCTGCTTCACCCCTGCCACCCCCACACCCCGGATGACCCACCTTCATCCCCTCCCCCCCACAGCCTCTGGAGTCTGGAGCGTTTGGGGCAGGGTCTGCAGGGTGGCCTTGTGGGTGGACAGAGGCCATGTTGCATGTTTACTTCTGATTCGACATCTGATTGAGTCTTCCCTGATTGTTCGGCGTGCTCCTGACTCCAACTATGTGCAATTCGCCGTGTCAATCAAACTCTTTTAAACAGCAGCTGCCACTGCTGTTGCCTTGCAGAGTACTTTAGAAACTCTTCTATTTAGAGACCATTCGAGCCCCAGCCTGCATCATGCCTTCCATGCTAAGAGGCCCAGTGGCGGGGTGAGAACCTTGCAGCCCTAATCTCTCAGTAATGAAGAAGGAGGGCAGAGAGAAGGGAGGACGAGCGGAGAGGGGAGCGGAACCATGCGGTCTCCCTGGAAAGAGCCCAGTTAGGGCAAAACAGGGGTTTTGTCCCTCTCCCCCCTGCTCAGCAGGCACACACATGTCATTCACTTGCTCTGGCACCCCAGGCCCCCTGGAAGGACTCCCGGGTCGCTCAGCACCAGGCCTGGCCCCTCAGCCTGTAGATGATGGGTGAGAAGGTAGGACCCAGAGCAGAGAAATCGGAAAGGTGAGCCATGGGGCCTGACCCACTGCTCTTCCACCCAGGGATGGGATTCTTTCTAGTCTCCAGCCCCAAGTGGCTCCGTGCTCCTGTCTTCATGCTGCCTGCAAGCAGCATCTCTCTCACCCTGGCAACCGCTATAAACAAAACAAGGCGACAGTGTTAGGGCCCCTGTTTGCTGCCCTGAGAATCCCAGGCCTGGCTGTGTCCCAGCTGACACGGGCTTGAGCTGGGAGCTCATCCGCAGACCGCGTCCCCCGGGGAGATCGAAGGAAACCGGGACCTTGCCACAGGTCATAGAGAAACCTGATGCTGTGCGTGATACACACGTGCCACTCACCATCTCTGCGTCCTTCTGCATCCCTCACACGCCCACCACGGGGGCCCGGCCCTGCGCTGAGCCATCCCTCGCTCCAGTGCCTCCGCTGCAGATGCCCTCCCCCCTCACCGTTCCCCAGCCCCACATCCATATCTCCGAGTCCTTGCCTTCCTTCGAAACCAACTTAAATGCTGCTTGTCTGTGAAGAAACCTCAGTGGGGTTTACTGTTAATACTTACAGCCTGCCCTGTGTTGGTTACAAACACTCCCAGGAATCAGAGTCAAATTATTTAATATTTAACTATGGGTCAGGCACTGCACAGAGCAACCCCGATGGACACTGACAATGGATAGGACACCAGATGAGACCCCCGTGCTGTGCAGGGGGTTAACCTTTCAGTTGCTGAATAATGGGGAAGACTCGGGGTACCAGGGGAGGGGCCAGGCTGCCTGAGGCAACAAGCAGGGGACAATTGGGGGACAGTAGCTCTTTATCAGTGGGTACAGAAATATTTTAATAACGACTTCGGCTCCACCAGGGAGCATCCGCTGAATATCAAGCCTACCCATTTCTACTGACCCTCCACACCCCAAAAGTGAGAGAGGTCTCCTTGGAGTTTCAGCAGTCCTGGAATCGAGCCCTAAACTCCAGAATGGATTAACCTATGAAACAATCCCTCAGAAAGGGAAATGCTTCTGTGCTGGAGACATAAGGGGTGCTGTGGACTGCTCCCCTCTCACTTCTCTGCAATTAGGGAAGGCTGACCCAAAGGACAGCTGTGAGCCAGGCATCGGCACACGTCCGCCAGATGCTGAGTCCTGACAGGTGACCGACCCACGCTGCTCCTTACACACACTCCTCTTCACACACCTACAGGTTCTGGCTGCAGATTGTTGCGTGGTGGGGCCCAGGATCCAGAGCCACCGTGGCTTTTGACAATATCTCCATCAGCCTGGACTGCTACCTCACCAGTGAGTTCACCCTGTCCCTGGCGCTTGCCCCCAGCCCAGACAACCCCGGGCCTCGCTATCCCTCCTTCACTTGAGCCCACCTGCCTCTCCCACCTTCCCCGGGGCACACTCCTCTCTCTCCCTTTAACCGAGCCTCACTTAACTCAGCCCATGGGGTCTTCTCTGTTCTAGTCAGCGGAGAGGACAAGATGCCACAGAATACAGCCCCCAAATCAAGAAATCTATTTGAGAGAAACCCAAACAAGGAGCCAAAAGTCTGGGAAAACACGAGAGAGACCCCCATCTTTGACCCCACAGGTAAGGGTTCAACTTACAAATTTGAGCAAAGTCATTTTTGTTGTTGTTATTGCAAAAGGCAGAAGAAAGATACCGGCTATGATGGCAGTGGGGATCTGTGTTTAAAGAATGAAATAGTCAACCTTTAAAAGGACCGTCACCTATACCCTGGCCATGGGGCTCTAAGAGGAGGTTGTTTGGATCTCTTACTGCCTGGCTGAATGGAGAGTCTGGAAGTTGAGCAAAGGAGCAACTCTCCTCTGTGCCTGGGGAATACCCAGACACCAACATGGGAGAACCAAACTGATCTCCTTTCCTCAAACTCGGTGCCTTGAAACCACTCCCCATTTACTGAACAGAGCAAACCTTACATCAGATTTCTTCTCCTCATAAAGAGGGTTAGGCCCTGAATTACCTAGGCGTCACAGGTAAAGGCCCCCAAGCTTCAGGTTCAACACATTTCCCCAAAGCTTGGCTCCCTTCCAAAGCTGTCTGATCCAGCATCTTCTGGGCTGAAAGACTTCTCATAGGGACTCTTGCTGCTTCAAACACAGGCCTCTTCAGCCTCTGGCCCTAAGCCCTGGTGTGACTTCTCAGCTCTTCTTTGTACCAGGAGGAAATCTCTTAGAATCAGTCTCCAAAGCCAGTGTGATGTTCCTTGGCAGTTATTAGACCTGTGAGCCTGGCCCCAGAGAAGCTGGGGCCTGACACCAGCAGGTCAAGCGGTTCCCCCAGGTGGGCTGGGTGCCTGGGCGTGGGAGTGAAGTGGGTAACCTGGAGAAGCAGGTGTACAACATGTCCACCCACACTCTTTTTCCTATAAAAGGTTACTTTATTAAAATAACAATAAATGATAAATGTCTAATTTCTACTTACAATGTGAAATCCTCGTTTAGTACATAGTACGAAGAAAACAAGTGGAGACTTACACCTTCACGCTAAATTCATTGACTCTCAACTTATTGTGTAAATATCAGCTTTGCTTTGTCTTCGAGGAAAGAAACCCCTCCCTTTCTCTGCCTGAAAAGCTGCCCCAGGTGTAGCTCTCTCTGTCCCCAGTTCCTGCCTGATCTAACCCAGCGGCCAGACCAGGGGAAAGAGTTCATTGCTGTTCCCCTCATCTCTCCCCTCTCCTCCCTTCACCTTTAACTAAAACCTCAAAACACCTTTTCATTCGTCCACCTGAAAGGGGACCTGCCACCTCTCTCTGTTTCCCTGCTCTGCCTCATCATTCATGAAAATGGCTAAGGTGAGGGAGGAGGCCTTCTGTCCATCGTTCGCAGCCCCTCCCCGGCCTCCCACCCCAGTGCCGGACCTCCAGGACTCCCCAGGCCCTGGTCAGTGACTGCCTCCCTGCGATGCATTCAGGATACGTTTGGCAATCCTCATGGCAAGCCCTGGCCCCGCCTCACCATCAGCACTGATTACATAGCAGGGGCTCTGGAAACACTTACGGACTGACGGGGTGGTGGGGGGTTGGCGCCGGTGGCCCTTGAGCCTTCAGCTCAGTTCTCGGATGTTGGCAGCCAGCACTTAGGAGAAGCCATCCACCCCGCCTGACTCCCCGGTTTATTGCCATATAACTCCCACTGTCCCTAAAAGGCTCAGCGATGAGGGTCTGCCCAGTGGCCACTCAGACTAATGAAATCACGCGGCGGCTGGAGAGCGGCAATGCTCCCCCACCACCTCCAAATAAAATCAGAAGCGAGTGGCTGCCTGAGAGGCTGGGGCTTCCTCTGCTGCCCAAGCCAGCCTGAGAGCAGGAGGCAGGTGGCTGTGGGTCAGCATTCTGTCTCCAGACCCCCTTCTGGAATGACCCCACCTCCAAGGGGTGAGGATGCTGAGGCAAATACAGCCCCAAGCACCCTTAGTAGGTTCCTTGGAAAGGCTTTAGAACACTGAATACTTAGGCAGTGCTTTCCCGAGACCCACTCTTGCCCCCAGGGAGCTAGAGGAGAGGGAGAAACTGAGGCAGGCTCCCAGCCCCTGCTGACAGATGCCCCAGCCCCACCAAGCTGCCCACCCCCCACAGGACAAAGCCCATCACACCGCCAGAGGTGCCACTTGGCCAGGGAGAACAGGCCACCCTGGCTCTATGCCGAGGCCCTCCCTCACCTGGCTTTCACCTGAACCTACACACACTTCTTGCACACGTCCTCTGTGGCCAGTTACGTGCTCAGAGATGCTGAGCTGAGCAAGACCCAGGTCAGGCGGTCAAAGAACTCCAGTCTACAGGTGGAGGGAGAGGGGTGGCCTGCAAACTAGCAGGTCATGGCTGGCAAGGTGAAGCTGAGCCCAGCTCAGAGCTTCTGCCTGCCAGGGCCTCTAGAGAAGAAGGAAGTGCTGCGGTGGGAGGGGAAGGGAAGAAGCAATCACGGAGCATGCCTTCCTGACCCTGGGCTGGGGTGTTTCAGACACCAACCCAACCAAACCTCACTCTGGCCAAGGAGAGTTGCTGGCATTACCACTGTGGGATGAGAAGATGGTCTAGAGGGATGAGTCGGCCGCTGGTAGGGAATGGAGCCAGGATGTGACCCTGAAGTCTACACATTCTTTCAGCCAACTAAGCCACGCCAGGTAGCCAAGTCCAAAGATAAACAATACACATGGGAAAGAGCAGGAGAGCATCCCAGAGAAAAGGCCCTGCACGGCCAGTAAATACATTAGCTCCTGGCCTTCCATCAAAGGATGGGGGAGACAAAATCACAAGATTCCTTCCCAAAGTTCAGTGCTGTCAGCTTCCGCTGGGCTGGAACGAGGGCGGCTGGTGGCATTTCAGTTCTCCTCCTGACAGGTGTTACAGCGGCCCCTAGAAACACAAAGGTTACACGGGGGCTCTTGAACAGTCTCCCTAAACACTCTGCACGTCCCCTAAGTCAGCCCCACAATGAAGCCCTGACCTCCAGGTCTGGGGCTTCCCTCACCCCGAAGCCCACGGGGCAGAGCTGAGCCACTGGAACATCTAGGCAGGGAAAAGCCTGTCCAGGTGCTTCATGAAGCATTCTCGGAAGCCTGAGTCACTTTAGCTAATCAGATGAAGAAACTGAGAGAGAAAATGGGGCAAGTATTAAGTCTGGGAAAATTACATTTGTCAGCTTTGCACATACAATTACGCTAACCAAATGCTTGGGATAATGCAATCACAGGGCTGCAGAGTTTCTCTCTCCCCCCCTTTCTCTCCCTGTAGTAATGAATGTGCAAGCAGGCTCTACCTCCCCCGCAAAGCCCAGATAAGGACAGGCAGGACCTCCAAGGCCCATGACCCTGCCTCAGCTTCCTTACCCCTCTCTCCTTCTCCTGCACGCTCACGTGTTGTGTGGGGGAGAGCAGGAGGGAATCAGCTTCAGTAAACTTACATAAGACCGACCCCAAACCTTGGGCCCAACCTACGAGCATCAGTAACTCATGGAGCCCTGGCATCAAACCACACCCTCGCCTCTGAGTTGGTTAGTGACGGTTGGTTTACTGTTTTCTGAGTACCCATCTCTTGCCGAAGGGTGGGGGACAATTAAAACTGTGTAGGATCACAAAAAGAGCCCTGCACCAGGATTCAGCAGCTCTCTGCCCAGCCTTGGCAGGCCTGCACAAGCAGGCTGTGGTCCTGGGGCGGGGGGGGCGGGGGGGTCCTGCCTGCTCGGCCTTCTCTCTCCTCATCTAGAAGCTGGGGCATGTCAGCAAACCTGCAAGTAGCAGAGCTCAGAGGAGAGGCACTAATGTCAACACAGGCAAAGGCAAGAAACCGGCTTCTTTTAATAGTCCAGGTTTAAAGTAGACAGTCTCCAGGTCCCTCCTCATCACCAGCCCCGTAGTTTTAAGGGCTGAAGGGATAGGGTGTCAGGGAGCCAGAGCTTCCTTGGCCCATCTCTCTAATTAACCCGTGACACACCTAATGTGCCCAGCAGAAAGGGTGACAGACTGTTCATTTCCACACACGCTCCTATGACTCAAGAACAGATGCCAATTTCAATGAGAAAGTTTTATGTGTTTCATATAAATTGATTGACTCTATTTCTGCTAAATGCATTATCCATTCACCACAGAACAACTATTAGAGTTAATAGAATTTGTAGCTAGAGCCATTATGATCCAAGCATGGCCTTCTGGGGATGACGGCATTGTGGCAAGGCAGGCTTGCCAGGGCCCGGCCCCCTCGCTCAGAGCCTGTCTTCTCTTTTCCACCAGAGCCTTCCGCTTGGCCCGGCCAAGCTCACTTCAGCCGCATACCCAAAGAGTGAGGAGTCACCTAGTTCCCGAACAAATGGGTGTATTCTAATCCAATCCCAAACAGATCACGGCATCCTGTCACCTGTTGGCGCCGCAGACAGCTACCTGGAGGGAGCTGGGGGGAGCTGGGGTCCCTGCTTTTGCCTTAGCTCTTTACTGTGCATCTGTCTGGGAGGCAGGAGGCCCCCAGGCATGGGGAGGACAGGAAACAAGGGTAGAAGCACCAGAAGCCCCCCTCACCCTGGCGGTGAGGGGGTTGGGGAACTCCTGTTGGCCTCCCGGCTTCATTCCATCATTAACAGCCTTCCCCAGAGACGCCCAGTGACAGAATCTGGGACTTCCCAAGTGCAGCAGGGACCCAGATCCACCCCGGGTTCTCTCCAGGTGTGTCCCTACACCATCTGCCTCTGGTCACCTTGCTAGGGGAGGGAGGACCCAGAAGGGCTGCTCGTTCACAACGAAGATTCCTGGTCTCCACGGACCCGTGGGATCTGCCTGTCCAGGAAGAGGAGGTCACACTCTGCATTTGTAACAAACTCTGCAGGAAAGCCTGATTTGAAATAAAGTTTTGCAGCCCCAAAGGGCAGGCTGCTCTCTTGAAAGTAGACGAGGAGAAGCCTAGGCCTGGGGAAGGTGAGGGGCTGGCTCAGAGTCACATGGCATACTTTTAGGTTTTTCTCTCTCAGACAGCAAAGCATTTTGTCATCTCCTCTTTACACAGCTAAAGCCACCAGTCACCCAGCAGTGCTGGGTGTCAGCAACTGTCCCGGGCTCTTCTGTATGCGTCATCTCGTTAGTCGGCACTCTTCTATGACCCGCCTTTTACAGATGAGGAAACAGGCCCACAGGGCGCAAGTAACTTGCCTTAAGTTACACAACTTGTATAAAAAGCTGAAACACCTGGTCTTTGTAAAAATCATATGGAAAAATTAAGTTTTCTAAGCCAGGTAGCATTTGGAAGGGCAAGTTGTGATAAATCTTAAAGGAATCCTACTGTTGACTAGTCTTCTAGAGGAATCTCTTCTCTGAGAAAAAAACCTGTGTCTAAAGTTTTTGCTTCGAGCACATCTGCACCTTCACTGATACTCCAAACAGCACGCTAGGCACACGATGTGCCCACACACGTGGGAAAGCCGATAACTGCAGCCAACGGCACCCCTCTGTGCATCCCAGTCCCCACTGGTGCACATGGACCACACTTTTGTTAGCACCCATTCAACAGGGGGAAGCCGTTCCTTACGACTTGGGCAGCCATGGGCCGTAGACAGAATCCTGGGGACTTGTTTGGGTGGCTGGCCATTTTCCTGCTCATCTGGCCTGCTTTTTTTTTTTAATAGTATTTTTTTTATTATATTACGTTAGTCACCATACAGTACATCCCTAGTTTTCGATGTAAAGTTCCATGATTCAACCAAGTATCGTGGATTATCACCTATTTATTAGCAAGGGAACTCATGAAGCACCAGCCTTAACAAGGCTTGTGGGCCCCCAGTCCCCGTGGCAGGTTCCATGGCTGCCCGATTACCATGTCACTCTTCATTGGAGAGCGGCTCCCTTCCCTGGGAGCTAACCAGGCCAGGCTCAGGGAAGAGAGGCGGCACGGAACAAATTCGTGATGTGGGATCCCCGTGTCTGACGTTCAAGAGTCTTCCACTGCAAGAGGCTTTGTGTGTTGGAGGCCCCGTCAGCATCCCCAAAACGTGGCCTGAATGGTTGCCGAGGGAGAAAAGCCCTTCCGCAGGGATCTGGTGACGGTGCAGGGCAGACAGGAAGGCTCAGTAGGAGGATTGCTCTCCACCCACCCCCGACAGAGCCCCCACCAGCAACAGCTTCCGAAGCCATCAGCCCACCATTGCAGGCGCCCCTTGGATCTGTACCCGGTTACTAAGCATGTTCAGCTTCTTTCCTTTGGTCCTTACAGCCCCCCCACCCCGGCTCCTTGAGGGTAGACATCACTATCAGAAAGCAGGATGGCATCGCTCTTTGTGCGTGTGTTTGTTTGTTACTGAAATAGAGTTGGCACACGGCGTTATGTTAGTTTCAGGCGTACAACACAGTGATTCAGCAAGTCCGTACGTTATGCTGTGCTCACCGCCAGTGTCGCTGCCATCTGGCACCACACAACACTATTGTAATAGCATTGACTAGACTCCCTACGCTGTACCTCTCATGCCCACCACTTACTCGTTCCGTGACCGGACGCCGCTTCACCCACTCTGAGCCTGGCATACTTCTCAAGAGCACAGGCCACCTGTGTTCAAGTCCCAGCTATGCCACTTACTTGAAGCTTCTTCCTTCTCCTTTTTGTGCCTTTGTTTCCCCGTGTCAAAAAAAGAAAAATGGTGCTTTTCTCATCAGTGCTTCTATTTCATAGGCTTGGTAAGAGGATCAGGTGAGTGCATGCCTGTCCCGGGCTGAAGGAGGAGTAGGACCCGAAGTGAGCTGTATGAGTCTCGCTGTGTTCCTCCTTTCAGAAGTGAGGAGCCCGCATCAGGAAGGTTGCGTGACTTGTCCCCCCCAAGTCAAGTGCAAGCTCAAGTTGGCTCACTCCAGAGTCTCCCCAGTCTAACCCCATGCCCACGGGAAGCAGTCCCAGATACCACCCAGCTGCTGGCGAGGGAGGAGGTCTTGCTGCATCCAGATGGACCGGTTTTCTCATTCCAACTTAGGAGATTCAGCTCAGCATTCAACAGAAAACATCACTGCTTTCTAGTCACTGTGTTTTTAGAATTCCCTGAATACCAATCCTTAAAAAAAAAAAAAA
>NC_048221.1:121582383-121595547 GCF_002007445.2 Ailuropoda melanoleuca
CTCTGCATTTGTAACAAACTCTGCAGGAAAGCCTGATTTGAAATAAAGTTTTGCAGCCCCAAAGGGCAGGCTGCTCTCTTGAAAGTAGACGAGGAGAAGCCTAGGCCTGGGGAAGGTGAGGGGCTGGCTCAGAGTCACATGGCATACTTTTAGGTTTTTCTCTCTCAGACAGCAAAGCATTTTGTCATCTCCTCTTTACACAGCTAAAGCCACCAGTCACCCAGCAGTGCTGGGTGTCAGCAACTGTCCCGGGCTCTTCTGTATGCGTCATCTCGTTCGTTGGCACTCTTCTATGACCCGCCTTTTACAGATGAGGAAACAGGCCCACAGGGCGCAAGTAACTTGCCTTAAGTTACACAACTTGTATAAAAAGCTGAAACACCTGGTCTTTGTAAAAATCATATGGAAAAATTAAGTTTTCTAAGCCAGGTAGCATTTGGAAGGGCAAGTTGTGATAAATCTTAAAGGAATCCTACTGTTGACTAGTCTTCTAGAGGAATCTCTTCTCTGAGAAAAAAACCTGTGTCTAAAGTTTTTGCTTCGAGCACATCTGCACCTTCACTGATACTCCAAACAGCACGCTAGGCACACGATGTGCCCACACACGTGGGAAAGCCGATAACTGCAGCCAACGGCACCCCTCTGTGCATCCCAGTCCCCACTGGTGCACATGGACCACACTTTTGTTAGCACCCATTCAACAGGGGGAAGCCGTTCCTTACGACTTGGGCAGCCATGGGCCGTAGACAGAATCCTGGGGACTTGTTTGGGTGGCTGGCCATTTTCCTGCTCATCTGGCCTTCTTTATTTTTTTAATAGTATTTTTTTTATTATATTACGTTAGTCACCATACAGTACATCCCTAGTTTTCGATGTAAAGTTCCATGATTCAACCAAGTATCATGGATTATCACCTATTTATTAGCAAGGGAACTCATGAAGCACCAGCCTTAACAAGGCTTGTGGGCCCCCAGTCCCCGTGGCAGGTTCCATGGCTGCCCGATTACCATGTCACTCTTCATTGGAGAGCGGCTCCCTTCCCTGGGAGCTAACCAGGCCAGGCTCAGGGAAGAGAGGCGGCACGGAACAAATTCGTGATGTGGGATCCCCGGCGGCTCCCTTCCCTGGGAGCTAACCAGCCCAGGCTCGGGGAAGAGAGGCGGCACAGAACAAATTCGTGATGTGGGATCCCCGTGTCTGACGTTCAAGAGTCTTCCACTGCAAGAGGCTTTGTGTGTTGGAGGCCCCATCAGCATCCCCAAAACGTGGCCTGAATGGTTGCCGAGGGAGAAAAGCCCTTCCGCAGGGATCTGGTGACGGTGCAGGGCAGACGGGAAGGCTCAGTAGGAGGATTGCTCTCCACCCACCCCCGACAGAGCCCCCACCAGCAACAGCTTCCGAAGCCATCAGCCCACCATTGCAGGCGCCCCTTGGATCTGTACCCGGTTACTAAGCATGTTCAGCTTCTTTCCTTTGGTCCTTACAGCCCCCCTGCCCCGGCTCCTTGAGGGTAGACATCACTATCAGAAAGCAGGATGGCATCGCTCTTTGTGCGTGTGTTTGTTTGTTACTGAAATAGAGTTGGCACACGGCGTTATGTTAGTTTCAGGCGTACAACACAGTGATTCAGCAAGTCCGTACGTTATGCTGTGCTCACCGCCAGTGTCGCTGCCATCTGGCACCACACAACACTATTGTAATAGCATTGACTAGACTCCCTACGCTGTACCTCTCATGCCCACCACTTACTCGTTCCGTGACCGGACGCCGCTTCACCCACTCTGAGCCTGGCATACTTCTCAAGAGCACAGGCCACCTGTGTTCAAGTCCCAGCTATGCCACTTACTTGAAGCTTCTTCCTTCTCCTTTTTGTGCCTTTGTTTCCCCGTGTCAAAAAAAGAAAAATGGTGCTTTTCTCATCAGTGCTTCTATTTCATAGGCTTGGTAAGAGGATCAGGTGAGTGCATGCCTGTCCCGGGCTGAAGGAGGAGTAGGACCCGAAGTGAGCTGTATGAGTCTCGCTGTGTTCCTCCTTTCAGAAGTGAGGAGCCCGCATCAGGAAGGTTGCGTGACTTGTCCCCCCCCAGTCAAGTGCAAGCTCAAGTTGGCTCACTCCAGAGTCTTCCCAGTCTAACCCCATGCCCACGGGGAGCAGTCCCAGATACCACCCAGCTGCTGGCGAGGGAGGAGGTCTTGCTGCATCCAGATGGACCGGTTTTCTCATTCCAACTTAGGAGATTCAGCTCAGCATTCAACAGAAAACATCACTGCTTTCTAGTCACTGTGTTTTTAGAATTCCCTGAATACCAATCCTTAAAAAAAAAAAAAATCATGTAGGGCTGAGTTCAATTCCAGAAGCTTCACAAGCGTGTGCCAAGCCCCGTGCTGGGTGCCCCGGGGCCGGCAGCTGGGAAGGAGCCCGTGTACCACCCAGAGCTGGGTGCGTAAGCCTGAGGTGCAAGCAAGGCTATGTCCGCACAGGGGAGATCCTGGCTCCCTTTCCAATTTCTAAGTCTGATCGCATCTGGAATTCAGACGGGTCCCCACTCCCCCACTCCATGGCTCTGACTTCACCCTGCACTGGGTGGTGAGGAGGTCTTCATCCAAGATTGGTGCATCACAAATTCTACTGAACTGATCGTCATTTTTGAAAAGAAATCTAGTGCCCTTTGAGAAAGGAAAAAATCTATGCTGTTACTTCAGAATCTCCCAACCCTGGGCCCCACTGGAGAGAGAGCGCATCATCGTCCAGCTCTGACGGACTCAAATACACCTCACAAAGCCCTAGTCTAATGCTACGTGCTGGTTGGAATCATGGCAGAGCTACAGGCAAAATGCCTAAACGCCAGGCCATGACTCCTGTTAGAAGAGAGGATTCACTGCCTTTCGCTCTCCTGGACGGCCTAAGAAAACATATTCCTTTTACCCATTTGTTCCAGTGGAAGGCTGCATAAGTGGGAGACGACAAATGATCCAGGAACTCTGGTCTCAGCACGGCTTGATTAAGGTCATTTAGTTCCAAGACCAGCAGAACACAAAAGGCCCCTCCATCCGTGCAAACACGTTAAACGCTTGTTTGGGGGAAAGACCGCTTTTAAGTATCACCCTACTCCCAGACTTGCTGGTTCAGCCTGCAGAACAAACCTGCACCCTCTTGGAGCCTATTCAGTTTTCTGCTTGTGGCAGCAAAGCTTCAATGGTCCTGGACAGAGAGCTATTTTGTTTTGCTTTGTTTTAACTCCTCTGGGCCCAGAGCTGGACAGGAACTAAGAGGAGAAAGGCTGAAATACTAACTCTGGATCACGTAAGGGGATCCTCCCGACTTGCTCCTCCACTCACAAGAGGAAAGGGGACAAAAGGTGGGATCACCCTAGCCATCACTGTGTCAAGGAGGAGAGAGAAGACACCAGGAGAATGCAGCCTAGCCAGGGCCCTCCACACTGGGTGCTTACACAGAAGATGAGGGAGCCAGGGAAGGTGCTGGCAGGGGGTCTTAGAGTGGCTAGATAATGATCAATTGGTTTATAACAAATTACCATAAATGCACACTTGTTATATTAGTTTCTGTGGGCCAGGGCACGAAGCACAGTTCAGCTGGGTTTTCTCCTTCATTGTTTCTCATACGGTTGCAGTCAAGGTGTTACCAGTGGCTGGGTCTCATCTGACAGCTCAACCAGGGAATGTGTCACTCCCAAGTTCACAAGATTGTTGAGGAGCCTAGGAAGAGAGGAGGAGGAGGGAGAGGGTAAAAGAGGGAGAGAGAGAGAGTCTGCAAGCAAGATGGAAGTTACAATCTTTTGTAATGTAATCATGAAAATGACATCCCATCCCCTTTACCATATTCTATTGTTGAGAAGCAATGCACAGGTCTCACCCATGCTCAAAGGGAGGAGACTAAGCAAGGTGTGACTACCAGGACTCAGAGATCATTGGGGACCACCTTAGAACCTAGCTGCAGTGGGCTTTCATGCGCCAGAGATCACCCGATTGCCAGGAAGCTTTGAGAACTCATTGGGGAGGCTGATGGGCAGTATTCCTGGAAGGATCTCAAGCTTATCAGACACTTAAATATTCACGAAACGCCTACTGCATTCCAGTCCACAGCAAGATGATAAATGAGCTGGTCAAGAACTCTGGAGACTAAGGTTCTAGCATTGTGATTTGAGTAGAATCAAACATTCTGGGCCCCAGTCTTTTGCTTTGTGTGTAAAGCAGGGATAAGAGTTACCTGTCACACTTCTTTCTCAGAGCAGGCTACTGTACTGAGCAAATGAGCTCACTTCTAGCAGGCTTTGAAGAGTACAAAAGAATATACTAACATAAAATGTTCTTGTGATATTAACATTATTATTAAAATATAATGGAAAAGATTGGGCCAGTTCACTCATCCCTCCATATGTTGCCCTCTATAAATTTTCAGTGTATTTATAATCCTCCTCCTCCCCAAACTATAAGCCGTGTACCTTTGTTTATACATAAGTGTGTGTTATAAGTATATTTTTCCTTGAATTTTTTTGCAAAAGTTTCAAGCAAATCCCAGCTCTGCACTCTTAAAGCTAAAAAGAGAGGAGGGGTAGTATTTTGCATTTTGGGTCCTCTGGTACAATTAGTTCTCTCCCAACACAGTTTATCTTCAGTTTGCAAATGAAACCTTCAAACTCCTTTTGGGGGAAATATATGACTCATGTGGGGCCATAGAGGATTGCCCCAAAAAGGCCCATTCACTGATACAAATTGAAAGAGAGATTTTAGTCTTTTAAAGCTTGTCAAAATCTCAGTCATATGAGAACTCCAGAACTTTCTCCAGGAACAATTTTTTAACCAAATCCCAGGAGATTGGATCTGAGAGGCCTGATTTGGTTTTTATAGTGAATATTGAGAGTATTTTCCTAATAATGTGAGCACATTTTACACATTTAATTATTATTTTTTTTAAGTGACTGATATATTGATCCTATTCCAGGATTAATGTTCATTAAGTGAGGAAAATAAGGCATGGTTTGGGCTTGTCCAGCAACCTAACGGAATCAGAAAAACTCCCCGGGGCCTCAGAATAACTACCTGGAAAAGAGACTGTTTATTTTCCTCAACTGGCTTTATGACTTTGATCTTACTAATAGTCCATACAGTCTATCAGTTGATAGTTTCCATCAGCCATCAGGTCAGTGGAGGGCCCACACCACTAAGGAGTAGGACTCAAACATTCTCTTCAAGACTATGGGGCTCCCTACATTTCAGTAATGTGTGTGTGGTTGTGTGTCTATGAGTGTGTGCTGGTGTGATGTGAATGACTATATAGAGATGTGTGCTGTCTCCTCGGTACCCTACCCCTTTCTGCTGTGTAATCATGGCTAAGAGACAAAATACCTTTCAACAAACACCTGTTTATACCACCAAGACTACGCTGGCTCTTTCCATCCTATATTGCTCTAATGCTAATACAGGAACACAGAGGGCCAGTGGTGCTCCCACCAAACCACACGCAGTACCCTCCGCATGCATGATGTCCTCCTTCTGACCCCTTGAGTGGGTTTGAGGGCTGGTATGGCCTACTCTCTTCTTCTATATTATTTTGTTCTTCACTCAACGAAGGTTTATTAACTTTCTCCCATGTGACTGGCACTGTTTTAGGTCCTGGAGACAAAGCAGTGAACAGAATTGACCAAGCCTCACTTAGGCTTATAGAGTTTACATGCCAGTGAGGGTAACAGAAAACACACAAGTGTACAGGTGATATATTTCAGAGAGTGATGTTTTGTGAAGAACATAAAGCAAGTTAAGGGGACAGAAATGACAGTGGCAAAGCATATGTGATGTGTGCATATGTGCTATCATGATGGGGGTGTTAACAGAGAAAACTTCAGGTTCCTTCAAGTATGTGTCAGAGCAGAACCAGATGATACTATTCACTACTAACGTTAAAGTCCTACTTTTACTCGTAGGCAGACGCAGCCTGGGAAAACCTCCAAGGCCCTCACAACATAGCTACAACTCTCATAAATGTAAAGACCTTGACTATGAAGTGTGCAGAGACACAGCTGAGGGTGGGTGAAGAAAGGGCAACGCACACCTGGGCTGTGCAGGCCAGGCAGGGAGAGCGACCCAAATGCCTGGCTCCCCACCAAGGGGAAGGCAAGCCGAAGGCCATGTACAGTGTCTAAAAAAGCTTTGGAAACCTACTCCCTCTCCAAGCCAGCATCCCTGTTTGAGGGAAGCAGCAGGAGTCTCTGGTCATTGGCATTTTTACTACAAGCAGGTGGGAGATCTTGATTCTGGAAGGGTCCGTTCAGATTGAAGTAGGAACCAGGCAATGGCTGGGAGCCCAAGGAAGGGTCCAGTCCCATAACAAAAAGTACTTTATAGATGATTGCTGACATTAGTTCAGTGACCCTATACATGACTAGTGTCATTAATTCGGTGCCTGATGATGGGGAGATGCACATCTCTATGATCTTGGCTTTTTCCCCGTGTTTGTTTCTTATGGCGCTGCATCTCCAGCCACCATGGTGGCATCATTGGCAGGAATAAGAAAGAAATGTCTCTTCTCCCCTTTTCTCTAGCCCTCTCGCTCAGATACTTTGCCTTCTCTTTTTGGTCCACCATTTGGTCCTATTTCTTCCACCACTACTTTCCCTTCTGCTCTCAACATTTGGATTTCTCACCCTCTCAGGTGTCCTTGTTCTCTAATTCATCTTAGAAAGTCCAAGACCCAGACCCAGAAGCCAGGACATTTGTTCTTTCTAGTTCCAAATCACTTGGCCAGTTGGGCCACCAGCCCTTCATCTATCCATCTGTCACAAGTATTCTAGTCACAAGGGCCTTGTAAGGATTTCACCCTTCATGACTCAGAACCAGACAATAAGCAAGAACTACTAAGATAAAGCAATGAAGGGCCTGGCCTCCTATACTGTTGCCCGTCACTCAGGAGTCAGTGAATCCTCTTCACATAACCCCTGTGGCCAAGCAGTAGACTAAGGTCTTCTCTCCCCCCACAGTCCATGGACAAGAGCAGATAAGGGCAGAAATCAATGACTCTTCAGGCCTGCATGTGGTAAGGCTGGAGTTTGAACCAACACCACTTCCCACTTGAAACTCAAAACCAAATCCATTAAGTGTAACCCCCAGATGGGTGAGTCTGCAACACCCCTCTCCCTATCAAATACTTTATTAACACAACTCTGGCCTGAAGCCAACTTGGGAATAACAAAATTAGCCCCAAGGACTCCCTTAACTTAATTTTTACAGCTATGCTTCCAAGAGAGTGTTTTTCCTGTGACCTTTCTCTTCTCTCATGTGTTACTGACTTTCCCTCAGGGAGCAGGGGGTGGCTGAGAACACAACACAGAAGCCATTAAAAACTCCCTCAGATTGCCGGGTGTCAGAGCTGTTTAGGGTAATTCCGTCCTGAAAGCAGCTTTTATCTCAACAGCCCTGACTTGTTGCCCTGTTGATGGGGAGCTGGCACGCTCAAAGGTTCCCTTCCTTGAAGGGATAGCTGCCTCCCAGCAGAGAGGTACACGGTCCTCTGGTCTTTGTTCTCTGGGAGACCGCAGCATTTTTAGGCATCCTACCTGTCTAGTGGAACCGTGTGAGGGGCAAAGGAGACGATGATATAACAGTAACACAGATCACGTACAGGAGCATATCTAGCACAGAAGACAGGGCCGGTGTTTTAATTATTGTTGCCACCTCCTAACTTCTCATCATCAAAAAAAAAAAAAAAAAAAAAAACAAAGAGAAATGACCAGAAAGCTCTGCACAAATGAACATGGTGTGTGGATGTGTGGATGTGTGAGTGTGGTGTTTGTGTGCGTGAGTGTGGTGTGTGTGTGTGGAGTGTATGAGTGGGTCATGTTTGGTGTGAGAGTTTGTGTGATGTGTGTGAGTGAATGTGAGTGTGAGCATGTGAGAGTCTGGTGGTGGGTGGAGTGTATGTGTGGTGTAAGAGTGTTGTGGGTGTGAGCTTGTGTGTGAGTGTGTGAGTGAATGTGAGTGTGAGCATGTGAGAGTCTGGTGGTGGGTGGAGTGTATGTGTGGTGTAAGAGTGTTGTGGGTGTGAGCTTGTGTGTGAGTGTGTGAGAGNGTGTGGTGTGAGAGTGTTGTGTGTGTGAGTGTGTGAGAGTATGTGTGTGAGTGCATGGTGGGTGTGACAGTGTGCGTGTGTGTGCATATGTCATGCAAGGAAACTCAGCCTGAGAAGCAAACTAGAACATGGAAAATCCACCAACTTAGGACTGTGTTGTAGGAAGAGTAAATGTGACCTGCCTCTCCTCACTTAGCCCAGAATTTAACTTTTCTACATGGCCACCTATCTGGTAAGGTAAAATGATTCTTCCCCCTTCCTTCTCCACTGACCTAACATAGTTTTCAGGAGATAAATTTGCTGGAGGATGGAGGTGCTACATAAATGTGTTGTAATTAAATACATTGAAATTGGAGGCCTAAAGAATCCAGCCCTGTTCACTCAAAATCATAGTAATGTCCTTCGACCTAAGATTGGACTTCCAGGAACTTCCACCATCTACTCAATAGAAGCGCAAAGTATCAGTAGATTTCAAAACTGTGAGATAAAGGCTTCTTGCAGCTAGCTGGGGCCACTCTCACACCCTCACCCAACGCTGAGTGTAAAATAAGATGATACGTAGGAGGACGTGCTGAAGCACTAGGAAAACATGAGCGACAGTGAACAAGAAGAAAGTGAATTAATATAAAGTATTTAGATCTGGGGCCTTTTCACGAAGGGACAAATAGCCCTAAACAACTGGTTACGTCTGGGTGGCTCTATCAAGAAAAAGTTAAATTATCCCAATAAATAAATGAATCTAAGCATTAAGTTTCAACAACTTCTACCATCCTCCCCAAAAAAGGCAATAACCACTGATCACATATCTAGAAGGGGACACTGCTCCATTATTTAAAGAGTCAAGACAGATGACAGAAATGTTTTAACCTCATGATGGCTGTAATATGTGTATTATTTTTATTTTTCCCTAATAAGGAGAACCGTTTGTTAATTTTCCTCATGTACCCAAAAAGGGTTACTTTTTTCAATTTATAATCAAGAATGGTGTCCTATACATGTATGGATGGTGAGTGATTTTATTTACTTGGATTTTANATCAAGAAAAAGTTAAATTATCCCAATAAATAAATGAATCTAAGCATTAAGTTTCAACAACTTCTACCATCCTCCCCAAAAAAGGCAATAACCACTGATCACATATCTAGAAGGGGACACTGCTCCATTATTTAAAGAGTCAAGACAGATGACAGAAATGTTTTAACCTCATGATGGCTGTAATATGTGTATTATTTTTATTTTTCCCTAATAAGGAGAACCGTTTGTTAATTTTCCTCATGTACCCAAAAAGGGTTACTTTTTTCAATTTATAATCAAGAATGGTGTCCTATACATGTATGGTTGGTGAGTGATTTTATTTACTTGGATTTTGGTCATGACTTTATTTAATGGTATCTACAACGGCCATCAAAATGGTTCAGTATGCCACAGCTCCTGTGAAGTTCAGCTCAGCCAACAATATAGAGAGAATTCAACTCCGTGGATCAGAATCAAAATGGTACCCAAAAATCCACCTGCATCATTGAGTGCTCTTCTGCGGTACAGCCACATGGGCTGTAGATCCTTATTATTGTGATTAATAGTAATAGTTGAAAACTTATTTTCCTTGGTATCACGCTTTATTTCTTTGCATTCAATTGAGCAGATAAGATGACTTAGCAACAGTAATAAAACTAGTGCAATCACTGTCTAGCCTATTTTTTGTAGCATAGTGCGGTGTATTACTAATTGATTTGTTTCTTCTTGGAGGGTACTGCAATACACTTAAAATGAAACCCAGTGTTTAATGGGTATTTCCTTACTCAGCTGTCTATAACCAATCAGTATTTTGATGTTTGTGGGTTCTTTGTGCAATTTAGATGCGAATGAGTATTAAACTCGTTTTCCAGTGTGTGGTATACGTAGAACAAGATGAAGCAGTTCTTTTTTTTTTCTTTCTTAAATGAGTTTTAATACAATAGCTTTGGTCTTATTTTTGTTGTTTTTTTGTTGTTGTTGTTTTCAAGAGAAAAGAACCAGGCTTCCTCCTTCCCCTCCCCCCAATCCACGCTCCTCGTTGGGGGGCATTCGATCCTCCTGTAGCCCCACAGAACCTCAGGGACCAATGTAGGCTCTCATGGAGGGGGATAAGAGGACCCTTGTGCTCTCAGATTGGCAGTTCAGCATCAAGCCCACCTCACTACTAGTCTAACTATGACCTTGATCTTCTTGCCAAAAACCAAGGTTTTGCCTGATTGCTTCATGACCCCAATCCCTCTCTCTTATAGCTCTGCTTCCTGGCCTTGTAAACATTCCAGTTCCTGGATTTACCTTTTGACACCTCCTGGCTCCCCATGGCCTCTCTGGGGACCAGAGTCCTGAGGCTTAGCACCTGCTTTCCCTGGCTTCTGCCCACAACTCCCTAAAGCCTGCACTCTGCTAGGCTATGATACTATAGGGCCACAGTTCTGGGGCTGAGAGTCTGCCCACCATGCTATCCTGACCAGACTCTCACCTGGCCCCTCATGGTGGCCTGCCTACTCTCTGGGCCTGAGCAAGCTTGGTATGGTCTGTCCTGGCTTTATGTGAGCCCAAGTCTTATGGATTTAAAAGGGAAAAAAAAAAAACCCAGACTCTTAGACAAGTTTCATGAGGATTTCCTGGTGAGTCTAGCACCTCTTCAAGCCTTGAACTGGAACTCAGAAGATCTATGCTTAATTCCTGGCTTGACTGATTATTCACTCTGTGTACCACAGGCCAGTCACTTGGCTTCTCTGAACTTGAATTTCATGATTTTTAAATTTAATACAAACATTACATCACGGTGCCTGACTCATATTATGTGCACATTCTATACTGAGAGGTTTTTGCCTTTCGTGAAAGGAGTTTACTTCTCATACGTCTGAGGTTCAGCCCTTCCTGCCCGACACACACACAGAAGGCAGCATAAAACAAGTTAGGAACAAATGGCTTCTACCCGGAGACCAAAGCTCACCTTGACTTCTCCTGCCCCTGGGACTACTGTCACTAATTCTCTTGCCTCTCAGGTTCTGACCTGACTGCTTTGATCTGTAAGGTTGTATCCAATACTTTCCACCCCCAGAGACATTTCCAAAAATCAACCTAGTGTTTGCCTACCCTCTCATGGTTATTACTCTATCTGCCTTAGCTTAGAACTGATCTCATGCCTGTATATCCTGCCTGACGTTCTGCCAGACCCTTCCTGCTCCCAGGGTCCCCTTCCAGATGCCTCCTCTGGGGCCCTCCTAGGCCTATGGCAGTTAATACCACCAGGCTCAGAGCAGCAGCAATTTCCATTTATATCCATGAACCCACCTCTCAAGCAAGGATCTGGAAATTATTATAGTCTTCTCCCAAAAAGCCTTAACCCAGTGCTCAGTTGAGGGGGGGCCAACATTGTGTTAGGCACTTTAGAGGGACACCAGAAATAAAGCAGAATAGCAATTTTCCCTGTCCCCTTATACAAAGCCACAAGAACGCATGGTTCTGGTAACCTTATCTCGAAAAACAGATTCTAGCATTAAAGTGCTAGGAAAGACACAGGATCAGGGACTCGTGTAGGGACAATATGAAAAGGCTAGAAGTCTTCAGGATAGGAAGCTGGGAAGGGCTTGAGCACCACCAAAGGATCTTTGGACAGAGAAAGAAGACCCCCCAATTTCTAGTTCCTTCTCTAAAGCTGATTTACTCAGAAAAGTCTCCTCCCTTCTCTAGAATGTTCTTTCTCCATTTTGACAATGAAGTCCATGAGACTTATTTCACAAATCTGGTTGATTCTCCTGAGAAGATTTTTACAAAATGGAAGTATTGTCCTCCCCCAACCATCACCCAACCTAGTATCTACTAATCAGGATCTCCAGGGCTCTGAAATTCATACTTTTTAAGGTCCTCAGGTGGTTGGGGGACCACTGAATTCAGTGATCTCCAAGGTCCCGTCTTGCTGTGACATTTGATGATGTCAGATTCCAGACAGAATGAGCAAAGGGAACCAACAGGATGAAGCTCAAGCAAGACAAGCCCACACACATAAGAAGCAGGACAGCCCTTAGACAATGGACAATGAACTCAGAAACCCCATACCCCTAAAAGCTAAAGCCGGTGGGAAACATAAATTGATTCCAAGCAACTCTGGGCAGATTTATGAGGGTCAGGGCTGTCTGAGGGAGCAGGGAGGACCACCATGCCTGGAAGGCTGCTGAAAGCAAGAGAATTCTAGCTGTATAAATCATGGATCTGACCTGGGATGGCAATCCTATTCCCATGGAATTCACTCCAGAAAGAATTTTCTCTCTGGACCTTTCCATCAGAAATCACTGAAAATAAAAACAAAATTTTGTGTATAGAAACCACCTGAGACTAATATATGTTCACTGAGTTGGGAAAAAACTGATCCCTTTATTGAGAAACAGCCCCAGTGTCCCTCCTTTTATGGAATGGGGAACATAAATCTTGAGATTGGGTGTCTCTGTTTCCCACAGTAAGAAACTGAATAGAAAGTTATGCACTTTTAAACTGTATTCATTATGCATCTCTAATGCCAAATGTTCTTCTATGCACTTTGCTTAGGTCATCATTCAGTAGTCTCACTAAGTCTAATCTTGGTTTGTTCAGATTCGGAAACTGAGGCTTAGAGAGGTATATGATTTACCCCAAGTATCATAGCTGGTCAGGAGCAAAATTCAGGATAGGAAAAGTTAGCCCATGTGGATCCAAAGCCCATGCTTCTCTTCCTACCTCACCAAATGCCCTACCTGGTCAAGAAGAAGAATCCCAGTCTCTCTGGGAATGTCTCAGAACATTGAGAGCAATGTTAACCGAGACTGAAGTTAGAAGTGGGTCCCACGGAAGAGGAGATGCTCAGGTAGGGTGCCACACCCACACCTTTCACTCTCTTCCTCAGCACTCTCTTGAGGAAAAAAGAAAGAAGGAAAACCCAGATATATATTCTTTCATTTCCAGGACTGAATTAACTGCATGCATTGTCATGCTGCTGCCCCAGACTGAGAAGGCTGTCCCCAAACCCAGGCTGCTTGCTTTAGGCACACACTGGATCTGAGAACAGGCTTCAAAGAGCTGGAGACCAA
>NC_048221.1:121597732-121624609 GCF_002007445.2 Ailuropoda melanoleuca
CCCACACCTTTCACTCTCTTCCTCAGCACTCTCTTGAGGAAAAAAGAAAGAAGGAAAACCCAGATATATATTCTTTCATTTCCAGGACTGAATTAACTGCATGCATTGTCATGCTGCTGCCCCAGACTGAGAAGGCTGTCCCCAAACCCAGGCTGCTTGCTTTAGGCACACACTGGATCTGAGAACAGGCTTCAAAGAGCTGGAGACCATATGGAGCAAGTGGATTTTTCAACTCCCTTTCCAGGATTATCTTTTTCTCTCTGTCCCCATTCTCATCCCCAGCTCACTGAGCTTAAATCCCTGGGTGCTGCTAGGGAAGGATCCGTATTCACAGAAGCTCCCGGGCCGCACTTCCCATTGTCAAGAACAATAGCAGCTGCCCTGGGGGTAGGTAGGAATCATTGACACAGCTCATATTTTTAAGCTTTGGACTTTACAAAGACCTCTCACATCCCTTGCTTCCTTTAATCCTCATGCCGATCCAGCCCCTCTTACAGACTAAGGAGCTCCATCAAGGTCCCACAACCAACAATTGATAAAGCTGCCCCTAAACCCCCGTCCTTTTCCATTCACCACTTGGGCACAGCCCACACTTAGGATTTGGGTGCTGGAGATGCCCTCAGTATTCAAAGAGTTAGCTCTTTGAAATAACAGGTTACTCCCTTTAGAATACAAAAGGATCAGAAAATTAACAATCAACCATTCACACCAAACATGAATGGATTCATCACCTTCTTGCCCTTGAAATGACCTTCAGAAACCAAGTAGAAATCAACATCTTCATTTCAAAAAAGTGAAGGCAGCTGAGAAAAGCATTGAATACACAGTGTTGAGTAGCTGCATGCATTGGCATCTCAACCAGAACTTCGGTCTCCTGACCTTGGGTCAGGGCAGTATCACAAAAGCCCACCACACTGGCCAAGTTTTCAGATTGTCAAAACCACCCAGTGCAATCTCAATCTGATTGCTTGTAATTAGCAACCCAAATTTAGCTTTCATTTCCACATCATTTAATTAGTTGAAAGTCTTCAGAAATTTTTCACTTTAACGNTTTAGTGAGCGAAACTATGTATATCAAATTAATTTTCCCATAATTTTCTATAGGTAGAATTTGACTTGATCACGTTAGAGGGAAATAATTTCTTCAATCTTATCATGAGATTTTTATATTTTAAGTAAAAGTAATTTATCATGATCACATTTTTAAGAAGTTGTTATAGGTTGTAAAAATGTTAGAATTCTGGCCAACATGAAATCTGACAGTTCCTCGAGACCCAGCCTGGGTCAAAGATCGAAAGTTTCAAAGGAAATGGCCCAGTGGCAATGGAGGGATGGGGTTTGCTAAATGATCCTGAGCCACCCCTAGAAGGCCACATAAAGACACTGGGTGCTCTGGGTAAGAGGCTTAGAAAAGGAGAGCATGCACNTATGGTGATTAACATAATATAATAAAATAAAATTAATAAAAAAAAAAGGCAAATGTGACCTGTTTCCCCATTTTTTATACTTTCTGTTGCATAGAGAGCCCAAAAGCCACTTTCACCATGTTTACGAACCTGACTCAGTTGTAAATAAGGAGGCTGAGCCCTGTTGAGGGCCTGACAGATGGACAAACCACTAGCCAAGAGTTCAAGATTTCCTGCTCCCACCATCATTCTGGGTCCCTGGGCCAATGGGGGCGGAGGGGGGTCATGGAGCTGACCCTATGTCCAGTTTACTCTTTTGAGCTTCTCCAAGCAAAGAAGATCTTATATGCATATGTCCAACCTTTGGGAGCAGGTTCAGTGCAGTCCCAGAGCATAGATTGAGCACCTGTCGTTTGCCCAGCGCTGTGCCAGACTCGGTGAGAACCAAAGAGAGGGCCCAGCCACTGCCCAGGCCTGTTTTACCTGAAGGGGGTCTTCACTCCCTCCTGATGACTCTTACAGTGCCGTGTTAGCAAGACCCTCGGAGGGTTTTTTTTTTTTTCTTTATCATCATGTGTTGTAGGTGGTTGCACCCCTTTTGGACTCCTTCAGTAGGCTGTAAGCTTCTCAAGGCTGAATCAGGCAGCCCCACCTGGGTCTCTCCCCTTATACCTGACCCAGGGCCTGGCACAGAGTAGATCCTTAACAGACGTTTCCAGTGTGAATGACTGATTGGTGTTTCTTGCCCTGGCCTTGGCACCACCTTGGAACGTGGATTTGGGGCCGTGGGGTGGACAGCTCAGAGGCAGCCCAGGGAAGCCTATGGAGGAGGGAGGGCCAGGCCAAGTGAGTGATTGCCTTTCCTCTTGTGCTGCAGTTCACTGGCTGTTCACCACGTGCGGGGCCAGTGGGCCCCATGGCCCCACACAGGCCCAGTGTAACAACGCCTACCGGAATTCCAACCTGAGCGTGGTGGTGGGGAGCGAGGGTCCCCTGAAAGGCATCCAGACCTGGAAGGTGCCAGCCACCGACACCTACAGGTGCGTATGTGGGAGGGGAAGGACAAGGGGCGATCTACCCTTCTGAAAATGATGGGGCACTGCCTGTGGGTGCATGCCCTCAAGGTGCCTAGGCACACCGAGGCCCAGAGGCCACAGATTGTGGCCCATAGTAAGGTATAAGGGCTGGAGATGGGGAGATTTGGGATAATGGGATATGGCAACAAAGATGTGTCCTCTGTCCTCAAGGAGCCCACAGACTATTTGTGGAGATGATATACATGCATGAGCTGGCTTCAGAACATTCTTTATTACTAATAATTACCATTATAGTGGAATCTTTGAATATTACTTGATGCTGTTCACACGAGTCGGTGCATGTAAAATGTTTGGGAAACAAGCGTACAATGTATACGAAAGATGATGCTCTTACCCTTGAGCCTACCCTTGTCCCACCACCCAACCCCAACTGCACAGCATTCCACCAGAGCAAGGTCAGGCTGGAGGGAGGCCTGACGCAACGGGCCACTTGGCCAGTAAGTGAAGCTGACAGCAAGCCTCAGACCAGTGGTTCTCAACCATCAAAATGACTAGACGGCTGGTCAATGCAGATCACTGGCCCCACTCTCGGAGTGTCTGATTTTGTGGGTCTGGAGAGGGGTCCAAGAATATGAATATTAAGAAAATTTTTATGCTAAACATTTTATATGAATGAAGCAAATATGACAAAATATTGACATTTATTGGATCCAGGTTGGGAAGGGAGACAAGCGGTCTTCATCGTGCTGGTTGTAGTCATTCATTCATTCACTGAGAATATGAATTTCCAGCCTGCTCCCAGGTGATGTTGATACAGCCCCTGAGAATGACTGAATTAGGTTGAACCCTTGTGTGTAGTCTTCCCACAGCTGTATGGACAAGGCCAGTGCTGCAGTCTTCATTTGACACATGAGGAAACTGAGGCTCAGAGAGTTGGGAGCCTCCCCACAGACACACAGTCCAGATATCACCTACAACCCCAGACTTCTGAGTCGGAGGCTCCTTCCACAGCGAACAGTGGCCTGAACAGGAAGCAGCATGATCATGACATTGTTGACGCAAATGCCCCCAGAGGCTGAACGCAGTGGGAAGTGAGCTCTCTTTCCCCTTCCTCAGCCCCCAGCCCCAGCACATCCTCAGCCCCCCCAGGAAGGAAAGGAGCATCTCATGTTGCCCTGTTTTCTGTGCAGCCCCACCCCTGGGACCTCAGTGTAAATGCATTTCAGGGAGAGCCCTAAGTGCTTTTTAAATGACATCCTGGGCAGGAATGCGGTAACAAGGTTTGGCTGCAATCAGATTAGCTGCTCTGGGTCCCACACATCCACAGTCAAGGGTCGAAGACACGTAGCCGCCCCTGGGCCTGCCACGCTGAGCAGGCCAGGTCTCCCCTTCGTACATGGCTGAGGTTCCCTGAGTCACCCACCGTCCCAGAGAGATGGGGATGAATGTTTGCTGAGGGCTCACCAAGTATCTCCCCATTTTAGCAGTGAGGCAGATGTCATTACTATTATTGATATTCCCTCATTTCCATAGGGGGAAACTGAAGTCAACAGCTTAGCAATAGATCAAAGGCCACATAACCAATAAACCCAGGGTCCTCTGGCTCAAAGTCTGCAAGTTCTTTCCACTAAAGCCCACACCTGGACTCTGAGAGGCATGCAGGGGACAGGAGGAGCAAGAAAGGGAAGTAGGCCTAGCAGTCAAGCACCACCCACCTCCAGGAAGCCTCTGGAAATGAAAGCCTGGGAGGGGAGGCCCCACCACCTGCAGGGATACTGGCCAGCCCAGCCCTGGGTGCAGATCCCTGTGTGTAAGAAGCAATGTAAGGAGAGAGCAGAGGAGCTGGGAGCCAGACAGAGACCTCAACAGTAAACACCCAACAAGACCCACTACCGCATCCCCGTCCAGGGCAGCTCCCAAGTCAGACTGGCTGAAAGTCCCTTACTGTCCCTCCCACAAAGGTCCACAAATGTTGGAGGTGCCATGTATGGGGTTACTCTTGGGCTTG
This sequence comes from Ailuropoda melanoleuca, assembly GCF_002007445.2. Taxonomy (NCBI): domain Eukaryota; kingdom Metazoa; phylum Chordata; class Mammalia; order Carnivora; family Ursidae; genus Ailuropoda; species Ailuropoda melanoleuca. The sequence goes on from NC_048221.1 coordinate 121,602,184, forward strand.
GATTCCCCAGAGACAGTGTGAATCAGACCCACTTCCAAACTCAGGCAGGTCATTTAATCTCTTGGGACTCTATTCCCCCGTCTGTAAAAGGCAGGGNCCAGAGACAGTGTGAATCAGACCCACTTCCAAACTCAGGCAGGTCATTTAATCTCTTGGGACTCTATTCCCCTGTCTGTAAAAGGCAGGGAGTAAGTCAAGCAGAGAAAGACAATTATCATATGATTTCTCTCATCTATGACACATAAGAACTAGGATGATCGGTAGGGGAAGAAAGGGATAAAGAAAGGGGGGTAATCAGAAGGGGGAATGAAACATGAGAGACTATGGACTATGAGAAACAAACTGAGGACTTTAGAGGGGAGGGGGGTGGGGGAATGGGATAGACTGGTGATGGGTGGTAAGGAGGGCACGTATTGCATGGTGCACTGGGTGTTATACGCAACTAATGGAGCATCGAACTTTACATCGGAATCCGGGGATGTACTGTATGGTGACTAACATAATATAATAAAAAAAAATTTAAAAAAAAATAAAATTATTAAGAATCTCAAAAAAAAAAAGGCAGGGAGTGGGGGTTGCTAACATCTGCCCAGCAGGTGGCAAAGATGACAAAGATGATGTGCGAGCCTCCCACCACGTCCACTCGCACTGAGTTTTCCCTGGCCCGTGGGCAGAGAAACCAGCGGGAGCAGTGGAAGCCTCAGGCAGCAGGCAGTGGCCGGAAGCATCTCCAAGAACAGAGTGATCCCACAGTACTTCCTGACTTCTCTGTTTCCAAGGACTTTTTTCTGACTTCTTCACACGGCCCCATGTTTCCAAATATCTCACCTGGGAGACAAACTGTACTTATTAAATAATAATTAATTCATTCCCCCCCTTTTTATTAATCACAGCCACATCTAAGTCTAGCCAGGTTTCTGATCTGCGTGAATGGCCACGTATTGCCACACCTCCCTGATAGACCCCCAACCCAAATCGGGGAACTGTTTCTCTCTCTCTGGAATATTGAGCCGAGCTTTTGGCCCCCAGCATTGCCTGGTGAACACTCATTAGAAATGGGGACAAGGAGCCGCCTTGCTGTTGAAGCAGGACACTTCAACGTGTCCAAATTGCCAAAGGGGACATTTTGATCCGTAGGACTTTTTAAAAACTGGTCTAACACCATATCAAAAAGGAAAGAGTTAAATTTGAAAAACGTTGGGTTTTTGTTGTTGTTTTTGAAACCTTGGGGTTTTTTAACCCTTCAAAGTCTATAACGGGTATTTCCGACCTTGACCCTGGAGGAGGCTCAGAGCTTGGACAGTAATGCATATTGATCATATAATTTAGTATCAAAGACACAGACCACTTAATGATTTGCTTTGTAGACCCCATCAACACGTCCCCGAGTCAAAATATCCATGTTGACAAGTCAGGTGCCCGCTTTCTGGAAAACATTTTCTCCATATTGACTAATTCTTGTTTAGTGAGTGCAGTTCATCTCGTGAGAAAGACATGGGACACATCATGCTTTCTCAAGAGGTGAGAAAAAGGTGAGAAAGGGTGGGAGCATTGCTTCTGCTGTCCCCCTGTTCCTGGAAGACCGTGAGCGCTCAGCTAGCGCTGGCTGCTGCCTGAGGCCGGGCGCCATTATTTTTCCAGCTGACTTCTTTACTACCGATCAGAGAGGTGAAGGAAAGAGAGGTGACACCACGTGCCTACTGTATGCCAAGGTGGGGCCATCATTGCCTGGGGCTTCCTCATACATGCACAGAGGTAAATGTGTGCCCTTGTCTCGTCAGTTATCCGGGGCCCATCTCCCACCCTCTAGTCCTTTGCCTACCACTACGAAGGAAGAAACCCAAAAAGAGGGAGAGGAAGAAGAGCTGGGGGCAGGAAACAGCAGGCTTGAGGGGGAGGGGGATTCAGGGACAACACCTAAATCCCCATCGCCCCCCAGCCCCCTGCTTTCCTGCCTTGGGCGTCCCCTTCCCCTGGATTTGCCAGTTCCTCTGTCAAAACAGGGATGCTCTCACTCCCTCCAAGTACATATGTCCCGGTGTCCAGACCTGCTCCCCTCCTGCTTCCCAAATCTCTGTGGACCGCGTTCAGCACATATTAGAACACTGTGCCTGCCACTAAATATATAAAGGTGCACAAGGCCCACTCTCTGCCCAGGAGGAGCCCCAGCCAATGGGGGTGTTGGACCCAGAAACAAAGCATTTCAGTGTTGTGTAGAAAGTACTGTCTCAGAGGCTGGGGAAGGGCCTGAGCTCATGAATGGCTTCCACAGGGAGACAGAGCTTGAGTTCAGTCTTGAAGGTGATAGAGTTGTCCACAAAGAAGAGGGGAGGAAGGAGCCCCTGGGGCTGGAGCCTCACATCGCATCCCGAATGCCGTTAGCTCCCCCTGGCGCCGGCTTGGGGGACAAGCGAGTCTGGAGGCAGGGACAGGAGGGAAAGGCTGATGGCGTGGAGTCCTAAAGAGCCAAGCCAGGGGCAGGGAGATGGCACAGGGAGGGGCCTGACGGGGTCAAGAAGTGTTTGGGAGGTGGAATCCGCATGACTGCAGGACTGGGGGAGGAGGCAGAAGCCAAGTGACAGCCCATGCTTGGGGGTGAGGAGGCAGGACAGTGAGTGACAGCTGCCATCTCAAGGAGCTTGACTGAGAAGGACAGGCAAGGATTAGGGCAACAGCCAGAGTGACGCTGATGAAGGGAGTCTTCTGGGTCACGGCTCTGAGTGACAATGTCTAGAGTGTGCCCGTGAGGGTGGTGGCTGAAGTGGGGCCCCAAAAGGGCATGGATGCTGGGGCAGGTGGGGGGCTCCTCCCCGCCATGGAGCAGAGACAGACTGCTGGGGATTTCATGTGACTCTGTGTGATGTACCCCACACAGTGCTCACTGAGTAGATGTCGGCAGCCCCTCTCACTCTTCTGCCGCCCTCTCCGGTCCGTCCCTCCCTTTCTCCCCTCTGCCTGCCTTCCTGCTTCTCTAGGGCTCAGCATCCCTCCTAGCCTTCCGTCCTCCCCCGCCCCACCGCCACACACACAGATCATTCATAAAAACATTTGTCAAGCACGGCCCACAGCTCCTGATGGCAGTTCTCTCATGGTTCACTCGTTCCTCAGACATAATGTACAAGAGGTCCCGGATCCCAGCTGGAGCCAGCAAATCCTGTCGGCCACAGCTGTTCCTGATGGTCTCCATCACTGACACTCATTTCCTCACCTGGCTCCAGGGACTGGTGTACGCAGCTGGATGACACCGTCATTCAACACAGTCCACCCACAGTCCTGGAGCTCCTACTGCGTGCCGGTCCCTGACTAGGCGCTCAGGACCTGCCGAGAGGACTGACTCTGGAGCCTCTCACCATCTTTGCAAAGACTGCAGGGCAGAAAAGTTAAATTAACAGTCCACAGCGCCAATAAAGTTCTAGACAATTGCAGAAGAGAGTCACAGGCATGATCAATTGCCAGAGTAATTGTGCCGATAGCCATCGCCACGAGGAGCACAGAGCAGGGAAAGTCGGAGGCAGGGAGATTGCGCAAAGATTGATGGGCTGCAAGCAGGATGGTGTTTGGGTCCAAATTCCGCCAGTGACATCATGTGACCTTGACAGTGTGCTTTCCCTTCTCTCCAGTGGCCCTCTCTGTAGAGGGAGCGGTTATCGAGAGAGGTTACTGAGATCCCTTCCAGCACTGACATTTCCAGGCACGCAGGGCTGCGCTGGTCAGGAAGGGTGGAGGAAGAAGTGAACCGTGAGCCTTGCTCGCCGGAGCAATCCAGAACAGAACTGGGGCTGCGAGAAGCGGAGAGGCGCATGCCTCCTCCACTCGCCCTTTACCGCTACCCCCAGCGGTGTCTCCTGATGGCTCAAATGAGCCATCTAGATAATGCAGCGATACATGGAAACAGAAATTTCCCACGGACCGAGCCCTTACACCCTCCCACGTCTCCTGGGCCCTCACAATAACCCTGAGGCCTGGGAAGGGCACGGCAGATCTCCCTACCCTGATTTTGCCGCGGAGAAAACCAAGATGCGAAAGAGAGAAAGGACTCACCCAAGGTCCCCCTGGGAAGTAGAGGCACAGCCCAGAGGGGGGTGAGAGGAATGAGGTGCTTCATGTATCTCCACGCGGGGTTGGCCCCTCCAGTGTCCCCGCAGAAAGGTGGCGCTGACAGGCCACCATGCCGCACACTAGCGCGCTCGCATCTCAGGATCCGGCAGGCAGCCACTTTGATTTGCTGCTAATTCTTTATTTTAAAAAGATTCACAACTCAATTACATCAGGTAACAATGGCTCACAGTCAATAATACAAAACACAAACCCAGTAAACACCCATTCTGACCAGGGGGCATGGATTGAGATGAGGAAAGACAAAACAAACAAACAAAAAATTACAGCATCAACTCATCAAGAACAGTATCTTGTAATTTCCAGTAAATTGGAAGCCCTGCAAGTCATTTTCCCACTGGAGTGGCAGGTATATTAATTAGTTGTCGTTCGTCAACCATCAAAAATAAATTGTTTACAAGGGATGGGGAGCCGCTGCAGAAAGCCGGGCTGAGGTTATGTGTGGCATGATTCCTAGGACTGGGTTGGGGGGGGTCTTCCGAAGGCCCAAGCCTGCCTGTGCCCCCACCGGCTCCCTACAGAGGTGGCTCCTGGGTGAAACCCACAGCCTTGACCCCAGGCTCCTCTGGCCATGTCCCCCTCCACCTACTGCCCCATTCTCTAGAAATCCGGGGCTCGTTCACTCACTCGCTTCCCCCTCCCAGAAGTCACCCCAGAAGCAGAAGGGAGAGGCTCACCCACCGGGGTGCATCAGAACAGCAGCTACTATATTGCTCACTGACTGCCCTCCAGGCGCTGAATAAGGTCCCTTTTAGGTATTGTCTTATTTAACGATCAGAGCAATTTTTCAAGGTAGATACTATCATCTCCCTTTTGTGGATAGGGAAACTAACTGGAGCTCAAAGGGGGTAAATAACCCACCCAAAGGTTACACAGCTAATGAGTAACACTGCCTGGGGCCAGGACCAGGAGAGGTAAGCAAGGTGCCCTCAGGCACAAAATTTAAGAGGGCGCCTGCTCTCCAGGTCGGCCAGGTGCGGGGTCCGCACCTGGGAATGATGTCCCTCACCCACTCCAGGGCCTTGAACAACAGCTTGGATTTGGATCCAGGTCTGTCTGCATTCAAGCCCATGCTTGTCTTCTTGTGGCACAGCCCACTCCAGAGATGAGCATTGTAAGTAGCGACTAGAAGCTTCCAAAGGAGTGCAGCTCTATGGTGGGATGTCAGGCCTCGGAGGGCTGACGAGGGAGGCGCTGCTTCTCCTACAATTAGTCCAGGCAGGCAGTCACCTGCTCACCTGGTTTTAAGCCAGCCCCTAGTCCAGGGCAGAAATGTGGGGCTGAGGCCAACACAGGAAAGTAAAATCCGGCTGTTGACAGCTGGTGGCCAAGCTCTGCTCTCTACTCTATGGAGCCAACCCAGCCTAGAGTCCTACCTTGCACTTGGCATCCTCATGCAGTCTTTTCAAGTCCATTACTTCTCCCCATGAGGGCAGGGGTCCTTGTCCTTATTTTCTCTCTTGGTAGGGAAGCTGAAGCTCCTAGAGGTTAACTGGTTTGCCCCAAGTCACACAGCCAGCAGAGCGCCCGGTATATGACTCAGAACTCGGCCCTCTTTGCATCCCACCTCATTGCCAAGAGCTAGGTCTAGGCCTAGATGGGGCTGGGGGGCTGGGGTTCATATCTGGAGGGGGGGAATGGCAGGAGAAATAGGAAAGAAGGGCTAGGGAGGAAAAAGGAGGCAAGAGCAAACAACTTCTAAAATATAATAATTTGGCTAAATTTAATCATGTGCAAGAGTTCAGAATGATTCATAATGTATGCAGATTGATGCAAATGACTATGCAAATGATGCAGGAAGGGCTGAGCAGGGTATAGCTTACCGCTCAGCCATAGCACAAGTGGGCAGGACAAGGTCTCTGTCTCAGGTAGCAGTTCTCCAAGCAAAGAACACCTTCAGGTTGAAAGAATTTTCTCTACAACCTGATGAAGCCCTGGAAACATGGAGTAGTGAGCAGAACTAAGGCGGGGGGCCCAACCACATGCTCTCTCTAAATTCTGTGCAGACCATCCCTAGAACCCCAGCACCACCCACCCCTGCCCCAGGCTTCCCTTCCCTGAGCTAAATAATCCTGCTGCTTTCTTTCCCTTCCCTGAGCTAAATAATCCTGCTTCTTTCCTGTCACCTGAAAAGCCTCCCTTTTCCCTCAGCCTTTTAATAGTCCTGGGCACCTTCTCCCTTTCTAATGAGTCAGGAGCAAGGATGGGCCAGTAGCGTCTCGGACCACCCTCTCCGTGCATCCAGAAAAGCCTTGCAACAGCATGTGGGAGAGAAAATGGCCTTTTTGAGGGAATCGGGGCTTGGAGCGGGGTCTGCCAGTGACTGGCTGTGTAGCCTCATGTGAGTTACTGAGTCCCTCTGAGTCTCAGTGTCCTCATCTGTCCAGTGAATTACTAACATCTACTATTTGTGGCTACTGGGGCTCCTATGCGTTCATGCCTGCCACCTTGTAGGATGCTCAGGAACTGGCCCCTGCCCCTCTCTGCAGACCTACATCCTCTCACAGCCCCGCTCCAGCCACCTGCTGCGGCCACACCGACCAGAGGCTTTCTTGATTCTTCACTTCTGCTCACACAAGCCTAACTCCTCTCCTCCATCATTTTCTGCCTGCGTGAGAGTCCTACCCATCCATCACCTCTGCCATGAGGCCAAGTTCAGACTTCTGTCCCCAATGTCCAGCAGCAGCATGCCTGTCACAGTCCTGTCCCAAGCCCTGAACACCTGACTGCCCTGACTTTGTGCAGAGATTTGTCACTTTCTCAGGGCTGTCACCCATGATCTCTTGTTGATTCTGAACCTCTCCGCTACCCTGTGAGTTCAAAGAAAAAGATATGGTTCTTCTTTGACTACAGAAGAGGCTGGGACTCCAAGAGGACACCCAGTTAGGAAATGGTCCACTCTGGTCGTAGAACCCCAGAACCTCTTTGCTTCCCTAATATATCCACCCTTAGGGTAAGACTTCTCTTTTCATAACTATAACTGCCTCTCCAGTTTCTTTGGAAGCCCCATGAAAGGCTGAAGCTCATCTCCAAGTCTCCCCTCATCCACAGAGCCTTAAACCGTGTCAGGTTTCAGTGAGCTCCAATCAGTGTCTGGTCACCGACAGGGTGACAGACATCAGAGACTCTCCATGGCATTCCATGGAGACCTCAGTTCTTCTCCTGCCACGTTAGCAATCAGCCAGCCCTCCAGGCTTCTCTCTGCACAGAGGGGCTTAGCTCTGCCTCGGGAGAGCCCCCAGGAGGCCCCTTGCACACTTGGAACATGGGCCATTTCCTAGAATAACAGGTGGAGAAGCCCCCACATGCGCACATGTACAAAACTGCCTCGCATCTCTTCCCGAATGCTTTTCATAAAGAACCTTGGATCTGAATACATGGGGACATGAAAACCTCCCAAGACCCTTTCCCTGGCACATGGCCTCTGGAGAGGCGTTTGTAACTGGTGTGGCGCTGTCTTCAAGACACGCTGTTTTTCTTTTTTTTTTTTTTTAAGATTTTATTTATTTATGCGACAGAGATAGAGACAGCCAGCGAGGAGAGGGAACACAAGCAGGGGGAGTGGGAGAGGAAGAAGCAGGCTCATAGCAGAGGAGCCTGATGTGGGGCTCGATCCCATAACGCCGGGATCACGTCCTGAGCCGAAGGCAGACGCTTAACCGCCATGCCACCCAGGCGCCCCAAGACACGCTGTTTTTCTGATAAGGTTCGCCAATTGAATTCTCTTCCTCCATCTCAACAACCTAAGAGGCACAGAAATAGTCCTGTGCTCCCCCTCCCCCCCACTCTGTTTTTGTTCATCACGATTGGTTGTTTTCTGCACACACATGGCTCTAAAAAGAGTTATTAGTGTGATGGGAATAAACAGTCTGCACTCAGAAACACTGCTCACCTCGGTCATTCCATGTGGGACTTCCTTGTGTCGAGACCCAAGGAGGAATCTTAAAAACTGTGTACCCAGTCAATTACTGCTGCTTCCACCATTAATAATAATAATGATACATAAGTTGTAACAATTGTATACTATGGAATAACTTATATATCAGCCACAATTCTATGACTACGAGTCTTAATTCCTTTAATCTCACGCACACATGTGCTAGACCTTAGGTTGGCTTATTGTCCTCATTTTACAGATGTGGACCAAGGAAAGTTAAGTCATTTGTCTAAAGTCACATGAGTCCTTTGATCTCAGACGGGGAGAGAAACTGTAATGGGACATTCCAGGTATTCAGGAAATCATTACCCCAACCCCCCCCCATTAAAACAGAACAGACTCTCCCTGTCTTCCTTCTCTCTTTGTCCCTCTCTTTCTCTCTTATACCCCATACTAGTTCTTTACCTTCCAGGCTCTGGGAATGAGGCAGTTCCCTATCCCTCTATAAACCGGACTGTCCTCTCCTGACTGTGGGGAGAGGAAACCTCCTTTCCGACTTCATGGGCTGATGCAAGGTGGTGGGGGGAGAACCATCAGGACCTCTGGTGGTGCGCTGAGCCCACGGGGAGCTGCTGGGTCGGCAGGAAGGGACTCAGTCTTCATGTGCTTTGTTCCGTTGCAGCATCTCAGGCTACGGAGCTGCTGGTGGGAAAGGCGGGAAGCACACCATGATGCGGTCCCACGGCGTGTCTGTGTTGGGCATCTTCAACCTGGAGAAGGGCGACACGCTGTATATCCTAGTTGGACAACAGGGGGAAGACGCCTGCCCCAGCGTAAGTGCCCAGAGCAGGGACCTCTCTTTCACACTTACCAGGACCCGGGCGGCCCCTCGGAGGGCATCATGCTGGATACCCTCCTTCTGGGAGCTCATGTTCAAAGTTGGCAGGACTCACCCCTCATTCTGCTTACAAATACCCCTCCTCTCCAGCCCCATTTGGGTGTATGAGAAAGCAGGTGATATGGCTGTTGGGGTTTCACATCCCCACAGGAACCAAGGTTGAGGCATGGGTTTCAAGAGTAACCCTTAAAACTAAAGATCCTCCTTGAATGGCCAAATGGTTGTCCTTCTCAGCAGACTAGAAGCTAAAGCCATCTCCTAAACCTTCTTGCTGGGGCACCATAGTCTTTAGCCCTATTATCATAAACAGGACATTTTACAGAGGAGAAAATCCAGAGTACAGAAGAGTAGGGACTCTGGCTCCTGCTTCTGCTGTGCTCCGCCCTTGCTTGGGCCCTGGTTTCTATGCGCTTCCCCACTTAAAGCCATCAACTGACAAGCCAGACTGCCATCGTCTGCAGCCCCAGAGACAGCCTGTCATTCTGGTGTCTGATCCCATTGCGGTATCCACCTGTCAGACAAGGAGAGCTCCAACAGCAGGCCTTGAGAAAGCCAGTAGTGATCTGAAATCGCCAGGAGAATGGGACTTCGAAGACTAACAAAGCAGCAGCCGTGGAGACCCGGGGCATCCAGTTGTTTGCCCCTTGTCTGTGTTGGGGGAGACAGGACCCTGGTGGTGCGGGCTGTCCTGGCAGGAATTCGGCACCGTGATGCCAGGCCCCACCAACCCGTGAAGCCCAGCTTCCACCCAGGGCAGGCCCAAGGCATGGAGCTGGGTTCTAGCACCCAGGACCAGGGCCCCTTCCCCAAGAGTTTATTCAAGAGTAGCCTCGGGGGACTGATGTGGGAACAAGAACAACCCAGAAAGCAGTACAGTTCCACAGAATAAGCTCAGGACTCCTAAAAGCTGGGCCCCAGTCTGGGAGCAAGGAGGAAAGCACAGCACCCATCCCCCACCCCCACCGGACAGGGTTTAAACAAGGCAACAGGCAGGAGTCAGCTCCGCAGGTGCAACCTTGCACGTGAGAAATGTCTGGACTCCAACTTTTATTTAGCAACTATAATCAGGACTTTTGAACCTGATATAATATATTAAGTCATTAAGTTACAGGCTGCTGCAATTTCCACAGGAATGTATTGAGTGCTAATGTAATTCTTTCATCTAAGCAGAAAGATTGCATTGACTTCTGCAAGGGACTTTTACTTGATTGGATTGTAATCAGTTATGTCTTTTCACAGGACCAGGTCCTTTTGTTTTTAATTTAATTGTAATCTACTTGTTCCTCGGGGCTGCTGCACTTTATCATTTTATTAATCAACCTACTTGCTCTCAAACTTCGGGAATGCACAGGGAGAGTTCTGAAGAAGCCCATTCTCAGCCGCACCCCCTGCTGGTGGGGCCGGGCATAGCAGGGACGGGGTTGGGGAGGGGTGGGGGTCTGGGTCATGGGTCTTCCCTGTGGCTCCACACCTCCCCCATCAGGAGTCAGTGGGAGAGGGAGAAAGAAAGCTCTTTCATGGCACTACCTGCATCTCCAGTCCTCTCTCGGCAGAAAAATGGTGCCTAGAGAGGATCCCCTAGAGAATGGGGTGCACGCTATGAATTAAACTGCGGGATTTGGCAGCTTTCCTGGCTCACATCTGTGTGAAGTTGCTCTTCTGTGCCTGGCCACACCTGAGCCTGGGATGGGCTCCAGCCGCTGGAAACCCCTTCAGCTACTGCTTCTCCAATTCCTCCCAAGCCTCGTCTGGTGGCATGGGTTTCTTGACTTCAGCACTATTGACATTTTGGAGCAAATGAGTCTTTGTTGTGGGCGACTGTCGTGGGCACTGTAGGCTCTCTAGCAGGGTCCCTGGCCTGTATCCACCCAATGCCAGGAGTATCCCCCAGTATTAATGATAAAAAATGTATCCAGACATTGCCAGATGTCCCCAGGGGAGCAAAACCACTGGTCGAAATGTTAAATTGTACAACTTCCATCACTCAAAAGGCAAAAATTGTGAGGGGTCAGCCCTCACCCAGACAGCCCCCAATTCATTCAAATGTATTCAGCAAATATCTATCAAGTACCTTCCATGTGCCAATCACTGTTCTAGCAACTTGAGATATATCCACGAACAAAAGAAAGATCTTTGCTCTGAAGGAGCTAATATTCCCATTGGGGGAGGAGGGGTGAACAATGACTAGTAGTATCAGTCAATAAAAACACCTGGAAGTGAAAGTGTTCCAGTGAACAGAAGTAGGGTGACAAGAGTCAGGTGTGTAAGGCAGGTTGCAATGGTAGAGAGGGTGGTCGAGGGAAGCCTATTGAACAAATGACAGCTGAGAAGAGTCCTGAAAGGGATCGAACCCCATATCTGGGGATGCTAGCCAAGCAGAAGCCAGGGCACTGAGGTGGGAGAGTGCCTGGCGTACTCTCGATCAGCTGGGGTGTGTTGGGGGAGCAAGAGGGAGAGTCGGTGAGAGATGAGGTGATCGGGCCACCATCAGGACATTTTTAAGCCATAGGAGGGTTTTGAGCCTAAAGGTGGGTTAGGGAGCTGCTGTGATTTGTACATTATAAGACTCCCTCTGGCCTCTGTACAGCAGATAGCCCACTTGGGACCAAGGGAAGAGTCAGCATGTTGAATTCAGTGGTTACTGCATTCATCCGGGCAAGAGATGATGGTGGCTTGGACGAAGATGGCAACAGGGGCTAAATTCTGGGCATATTTGGAATGCAAAATCAAAAAGGATTTCCTGCCCAACTAGATGAAGAACTGAGACAAAGAAAGCATCAAGGATGACTCCAAGAACTGCACACAGGAGCCATGGGAACAAAGGAGATGCTGTCACCTGAGCTGGGAATACTGTGGAAGGAGCAGGTTTGGGGACGAGGTTAGGAGAGGTCTGGTGGACAGCCGGTAGAGACTTCTGTTAGCCAATGGAGATGGGCCACTGGACTTGAGGAGCAAAGTCTAAATGGAGATAGACATTTGGGAGAAGTCAGCATAAAATTGAGCTAGGATGACATTGACTAGGGAGCAGTACTCATTAAGAGGAAGACCAAGGGCTGAGCCCCAGGGACCCCCACCATGTAGAGCTCAGGGCAAAGAAGAGCAGAGAAAGCTGAGGGGAAGGAGCAATGGATGGCAGAGGAGATTCCAGAAGGTGTGGCCTCCTGGAAGTCAGGCCAAGAAAGTCTATCATGGAGATGTGATCAAGTCCGCCAAACGCTGCTGCTACATCCGGCAAGAGGCAGACTGAGAATCCACCCTTCTTCGCCTCCCCCACCAGATGTATTTTTTTTTAAGATTTTATTTATTTATTTATTTATTTATTTGAGAGACAGAGACAGATACTGACAAATAGCGGAGAGAGCACAAGCCAGGAGGAGAGGGAGAAGCAGGCTCCCACTGAGCAGGAAGCCCCATGGGGGGTCTGGATCCCAGGACCCTGGGATCATGACCCAAGCCAAAGGCAGCCACTTAACCAACTGAGCCACCCAGGCGCCCCTCCCCCACCCAATTTAAAGGAGAAGCCCAGGGGTGTGGGGTGATGGGCGTGAGTCTGGGCTCTCCTTAGAAGAAAGGCCATTCCCCAGCCCAACTGCTCCCTCCTTCCCACTCCTGCAATCCCAGCCGTCTGCAGATTCTGTTCCCAGGAAGAGGGCATCCCCAAAGGGTGGACCCCCCTCCCCCGCCCCAGATAGAGAGGAGGAGGAGAGCAGGGTCTGAGGGGATGGACCTTCTTAGTACCACTGGTTCAGACTGGACAGCCCCTCGATGTGCACAGGAGGACGCAGGTCCAGGGAAGTGAGGTGCCTTGCCCAACATGGCTCAGCCAATCTCCTGCATAGCCAGTCAAGAAGCCAGATTGGACCCTGTGTTTTGTGCTCTGCTCTGCCCAGCAGACAGCCCACATTTGGGTCCCCTGCCCCCGGGGCTCAGCCCTCGGGGCATGGCCCTGGCATGTCACGCCCACCCCAGGCAGCAGTTAGCAGGGTTTCCTCCCAGCACNCTCCCAGCCCTCCGCCCCCCCCCGCCACCCCCCATCTGGACAGCACTGCACACACATACAGGAGAAATGTCAGCTCTCTACAATAGCAATTCAGAACCTTCCACCCACACTAAATCCACTCTAAAAAATACCAATTATTTCCATCATTAAATCCAAAATGCCATAAAACAAATTGCATCTTGGCTATTTATCTGGAAATTTCTCTAGTACTCATTGCCGGCACCCCTGAGTGCTTTAGCATAAGGAGTGGCTCAAGATGAATTGCCGTGTCCACTGGCTGGTTACACAGCAGCATTCAATGGAAACGTGATGTTTTATTGGCCTTTTTTCTAATAAGTGAAAGAAAAGCCATTTTCCTTTGAAGCCGGGTGGATGTTTGGAGCGTTCTTCTTAGCTGCTGTGCCCAACAGGCAGGCTGGCTCTCCCTGAAGCATTGTCCTCTTTATTCAGGGATTCCAGAATTCTGTGTCAGGGATTTCCTGCACGTCCCCAGGGACTCCCGGATGCCTGGGTCCACACCAGGACCGTGTAAAATAACAGTAGCTGTCTATTCAGCCCCTAACACAGGACACACGATCCTCCGTCCATACAGCCTGCAGCACCTGTACTCACATTCCATACTTGGAGGTCAGAGAGGTTGAGCGCCTCCTCCTCAGTCAACCAGGGGTGTCTGCAGATTCCTGGGGTCATGCCCAGTTCTCCGTGATGGACACAGAGAGCTCCATGGAGGGCTGCGTCAGGGGATTTCTGGAGGCAGGAAGTGGTACCTTAGATGGGAGGGAAGAGATGTCCAAACAGAAACGATTTTCCCATAGATGGGCTGGGACTAAATCTGAGCCTGGCCAGGCACTGCTGTGCTCTCCTCCCATGATACTTCAAAACTGCAACTTCTCAAAAAACCTTCAATGGCTCACCACTGCCTAGAGAATGAAGTCTGATTGTATTCAAGGCTTCTGGCCATTATCTGACTGTCCAGTTGAATTCCCTTACCCATCGCATTTACACTCCCTCCAGCCCTACCTCCCTACCTAGGGCCTTGGTCATCCCCTTTTCAGAGTCCAGAGGATCCTAACAGGTCCTCCTGGACTATCTGTCTGTCCTAAAGTAGACTTTTCTGAACCAAAGAGACTCCTTATGCTTTCCCCCAAATTCCCCCCTCACCTCTTTCTCTCTGGGCTCATGCTACTCTCTTCCCCTGGAATGCCCTGACTTTCCCCCATTCTCTGTTTTAAAAAATCTCCCTATGCTTCAAGCCCAGCTAAACACCACCTCCTATAGGCAGTCCTCCTTGATTACCAGTCAGCAACAAAGTTGCTAGTTGTCCCCCAACTTTGCATGCATTTTCTATCTAAGCTATCTTAGGGTCCTTCTCTAATACTCTCTAGTGAGAGTATTATCTCTGTGTGTGTAGATAGCTAGATAGCTAGCTAGCGAGATAGATAGGGACAGTTTATCTATCTGTAGATACATAACATATATCTATATCTATGTATATATATCTATATATCTATAGATATATATATCTTCAACTTAACTGTAAGCTATTTGAGAGGTCATCAGAGCCTATCATGAAGCATAGAAGGTCTGTCTGCTGAGAAGTAGAGAACCTTGGGCACCAACCTGAGAGGTGCTTTTTGTTTCTACAGACAAACCGATTAATCCAGAAAGTGTGCATTGGCGAGAACAACGTGATAGAAGAAGAGATCCGTGTGAACAGGAGTGTGCATGAGTGGGCAGGAGGGGGTGGAGGTGGAGGCGGAGCCACGTACGTGTTTAAGGTAAGGCCCGCTGCCCAGCTCCCATGGGCAGTGACTCGCATGTGTCATCTGTCCTATCGGATCCTCATGACAGCTCTGGGAATGGAGCACCTAAGGCGTCCTTAGCCCCATCTAAAAATGAGCAAAGCGAGGCCCAGAGGGATGTAGGGTCCCTGTCTGTCCAAAAAAAGGCAGGTTCTTCTCTTGCAGACGTATCCTCTTGATGTCCCCATGCAGGCCTTGCTGTCCCTGCTGCAGAGTTCCAGAGGGTCCCACGGTGCCCTCCTCTGTCCCAAGGTGGGCTTTTCTGGCATGATCGAAAGCAGGCAAAGGCTTCTTGCTAGGTCCTCCCACCAGGACAGTGATGCTGAGGGCTTCATTGTGAAGTTGTGGAGGTCACAGCCAGAGACCCCAGAGAGTGGGGAGGAAAGAGGGAGCAGAGAGACGAACTTCTGAGCACCAGCACCCAGTCCTCTGAGGCTAATGTGAGAAGCTTCAGGAAAAGATCCATCCCACCTGCTGATATTCATATATTTAGATCTAGATTCATATATTTAGATCATCTCTGACTGAACATCGACGGATAGAGGAGCTGGGCGGGGGGGTGGGTTGAGAGCAGATGGGTTGCTGGAACATGAGGTCAGAGCCCTGAGACCACGGCCCAGCAAACACTCCGACACTTTAAACACTGCAGTGGCTCAGGGGTCCCCAGAGTGGGAGCCCCACTCGCTTTCTCAATCTCTGATCGTCTCCCCGGGCAGATGAAGGATGGCGTGCCAGTGCCCCTGATCATTGCAGCCGGCGGTGGCGGCAGGGCCTATGGGGCCAAGACAGACACGTTCCACGCAGAGAGACTGGAGAATAACTCCTCGGTTCTGGGGCTGAACGGCAACTCTGGAGCCGCAGGTAAGGCGCCGCGAGCCTGCGCTTCCCTGGGACAGACCCCCAGGACTGCGTGAGCTCGGGCTCGGCCGGGAGCCGTCACACGCCTGCATCTCCACAGCTGGTGCTTGAGAAGCTGGGAGCTCTGGATACTGGTACCCACGTCGAGGGAGGAAGGGCGGGCCGCAGCTTGCGGACCTGGTGGCGTCTTTGCTGATGTGAGGTTTGAATTGCAAAGGTCACGGAGCACAGGAGACAGGTGGCTGCACTGGGACAGGCAGCCCAGCCTCCCTGGGTTTCCTCAAATGCAGCTGGATGTGAGCTGATGGAAGAAGTGCCGGCAGAGTCAGGCCTCCTAGTTCCTGTGGTGGGTGCCTCCAGGCCCTGGGCTACCAGCTCGCACATCTGGCCTGGCAATCCGTGCTCGCGAGTGAGAGCCAGCCACACAGAGATCAGAGACAGACACTGAAGGGGGTGTGACTTCGGATTCCTCTGAAGCCAGCCATGTCTGAAGGGAAAATGCGTTCAGTTTTGTATTTTCTTTTATCCACAATCAGACCAAGGATCTTTAGAAGCATTTAAGTTTCGAGGTTAATTAAACAAATACTCAACCTTCCCTTCGAGTGAGAGAAGGAAGCATAGAAATAGGGGCTGGGGTCTCAGTGAGGACAACCCAGTGCTATTCTTGGTGCGCCTGCAGGTTGTTTTCTTTTCCATACATTTGCTTAAAAGCTGTAAGACAGAGTAGGGGATCAGAAACCACCTGAGCCGGGAACCCCGCAGGGCACAAGGGTAGAGTGGCAGGCACAGGGGAGGGAGGGCAGACACGGCATCAGGGCCCAGTCATTCTCATTTATTTACCACGCTCATGGCCCACTTCAGGTCCCTAATGTTGCTGAGGGGCCTTCCCTTTGCCACAAGACATCAATGGCCCTGAACTGCGCACACTCCGTCCTCCGGCTAGCAGAAGGGAGGCCAGCCACTTGAAACCCGAGCCGGATGCCACAGGACTGCAGCGTCCCAAGCTGGTTTACCTGGAGGCCTTGATTCAGTTCTGATCGTCCCTGTTCTAGACTGAGCTTGTTCCTGACCTTGGCCTCCTGTCCTAAAACCCAGCTCCTCTCTAGCACAGTAGTGCTCTCCTTCCACAGCTCCCCCACCTCAATGTCTCTCTGCTGCCCCCTCAGGGTCCAGAAGAGCCTCCGCCACACATTCTTCCAGAAGGCCCTTCTAGGCCAGTTAACACTTGTGGTTCTGCAGACCCACGCACTGCTGTTTCTCCAGGTCCTCACCACCCAACACCTGCTGGAACGGAAAGTACTATGGGGTCTTTCAGTAGGCCGCCTGTTGAAATGTCAAACAAAACAATATAGGGGGAGACAAAGAGGGTCCTGGAATCTCAAGGGCCGGCAGGAGAGATTGATTGTGGTTAACCTGTGGCCTGAAGATAAAGTTGCATTCAACCTCAGCTCTGTGAATAGCATTTCCTCCGTGAAAGTTCAAAGCAGCCCCAGGCAGTGGGAAGCACAGCTCCAACAGCTGTCATCACAAGGGGACTGCCCACCCCTTCCCTGGACCCCCTCCCCACCCCCAGCTTCCCTGCCCCTGACCTTGGAGCATCTCCTTAGAAGAAGTCAAGCAAGACAAAGCTTCAGAGTGTGAAGCCCTCTGCACACCTGTGTTCCACCTCTTACGCCCAACCATCCCTACATGTCGTGGTTTAGGAAGCATTTGGCATGCCCATCGGCCGTTTCGGTCTGAACATCAACCCAATGAGGCAAGTCTTACTATCCCCAAGTTACAGGTGAAAAAACTGAGGCTCAGAACAGGGAAGTTATGGCCCAGGGTTTCAGAAGCAGTAAACAATAAAGCCCATCGGGTTGCCTAGCCTAGTCCAGGATTCCCACAGAGGAACCCACTGCAGTGGCCCAGCAGGCTTTTGACAGTTGGTGGCCCAAAGACTGGCGGGTCCCGGTCCTTGTTGGGATGAGAAACATTAATGAAACAAACCTGAGCTTCAGGAGTTGGGGGCATGGAGAGAAGGCAGAGGATTAGTTTCGCCGTCATACTGCCTGTGCCCCCACGTCCCCCATCCCTAACCAAGCATTCTCCCCAGCTTTTGCTCCAAAGGCCTGATGGGAAGCAGGGTTCTGAAGCGTGGTCCCAGCTGGATGTGCACGGCTGTGGCCAAAGCAGTTCTCACTAGGGAAGAGGGCACGCTCCTGCTTTCCCAGCTGTGGCTGCTGAAGCCCCCAGGCCCCACCGGGCGCTGGCGCTGGAGCCTGGAGCGAGCGTCCTCAGAGCACGCGGTGTCCTGCCTCCTGCCGGACCCAGCAGCAGGGAGCGGAACTAGCCAGTGCCCTCTCACCTGGGGTCTTCTCCGTCTCTTCCTGCAGGTGGCGGAGGTGGCTGGAATGATAACACTTCCTTGCTCTGGTCTGGAAAGTCTTTGCTGGAGGGTGCCACCGGAGGACATTCCTGCCCCCAGGCCATGAAGAAGTGGGGGTGGGAGACGAGAGGGGGTTTCGGAGGGGGTGGAGGGGGGTGCTCCTCAGGTGGAGGAGGCGGAGGATATATAGGTAAAGATGATTCGTGTTCAAGGTGTCACTCCCCCCCCCTTAGTCCTAGGCACCCCCTGTCCTCTCCCCGGCCCTCGCCTGCCCTCCCCCGGCCACCCCAAGTGTGGACTGTGATGTCACCATGCACGCCTTCCTCTCGGCCCCGTAGGACCAGCCAGAGGCAGGGTGTTGGCTCTCGAGCCAGCATCCTGCCTCAAGGCTTCAGTAGCAACAGCTCCAAGATCTCGTGTGTTCTTGATGCCCCCCTCTCCCAAAGCCAGTGATAAACGGCTTTGATGCCTAGACTATTCTCTGAGCCACCCCTAAAGTCGTGCTGGCACCAGAACCTTGGAGGCCACGCTCCCCAGGCCTATGCCTCCCTTTGGACGGCCTGGCCTGAGTCTTTGCCAAACCAGCTCCCTAAGGGCCTGGTTTGTGGCCTCTGACCTCACAGACTCCCTCTCCCTTCCCTGCCCCAGCCCGCCAGCTTCCAGAACTTTGGCCCTCTCCATGCCGATGGGCAGGCCCAGCCCAGCCCATCAGCCAGCGGCCAGCCACTGGCCCCAGCTCTCCTCCGAGCTTCAGAGCAGAGCACAAGAGCCTTCTGAAGTTGTGAGGCTGCGAGGCTGAGAGGCTGGGAGACAGCGGCTCCACCACCCCCACAGATTAGGACACGATGCATGCACACGCACTGTGATGTTCTGTCTGTGTTCTGCTTTACGCTGTGTGTAAGATGCTTGTGTTAACCAGCAGCTCTTCTTCTCCAAACTCTGAGGGGGGGGGCGGGAGGAGCCTGAGGGGGGAGCCCAAAGATAACCCAACCCAGCTGAAAGGAGGGACAGGAGCCTAAAGGCACAGGGGCCCATCCCCCCATGTCTCACCCTGCCCCAGTGGGACTGGAGACCAACCCCTCAGTGCTACTGGCCTGGCCAGTTCTGGAAGAGGCCCCGAGGGGCTAGTCCAGCCTGAGGACACAAGACCTCTTCTGAGTCTTGTTCACATGCACTGCTTCCGAGCAGCCCCAGTGCAGTGCTGTGGATTCCCCGGCGGGAGCTGGCCCAGACCTGAAGGGAATGTAGCCCTCACACCCAGCATCTACCAAGCCACACCCCAAGTGCCGCCCCTGTGCCCCAGGCCTCCCTTCCCTCCCCACCGCCCCACCCTGAGGCCTTCACCGCCCCTGCATGCCCCGCTGATGCACAAATGTATTGAGACTTGGGCCCCCTGCCTCTCTGCGTTAAACTCTCTTCTGGTTTGGCACAGGCGGCAACGCAGCCTCAAACAATGACCCCGAGATCGACGGGGAGGACGGGGTCTCTTTCATCAGTCCACTGGGCATCCTGTATACCCCCGCTTTAAAAGGTATCCCCTCTGCCAGGCGACAGAGCTGACCTGCTCAGGGCAGCTCTCCCACCCAGACAAAACCTCAGGGCCACTGACATGAGGCCAAGGTACAAACGCATGATTATGGGTCCCTCACAGGCCCACTGCTCATCTCAGCAAGTTTTCTGGAAGTCAGGATGTGTGGTCTGATATGCACATGGAGGCAGAAGACTGACTTTCAGGCAGACTGGTCCAAGAAAATGCAGCAGTAACAGTCCCCCGTCCCCACCGGGCCAGCCAGCCCAAGGGGCACGCACTCCGACCCTCCCACCCACCTACAAAAATGCAGCCCCGCGTCCTCTGTCTGAGCTCCTTCAGATGCATCAGGGACTTCCCTCCACACAGCGGTCCTTCAGGGCCGTGGGACGTAGGGACAGGAGCTAGAGGACCCACACTGACCAGCAGAGAGAAAGCACAGAGACCGGGAACGGGGTGCAGAGAGGTCCTCACGGCCTCAACCCGAGGCTCATCCTCCCTTCTTGTCGCCAGTGATGGAGGGCCATGGGGAAGTGAATATTAAGCATTATCTGAACTGCAGCCACTGTGAGGGAGACGAGTGCCACATGGACCCCGAGAGCCACAAGGTCATCTGCTTCTGTGACCACGGGACAGTGCTGGCTGACGATGGCGTCTCCTGCATCGGTAAGAGGGCAGTGACAGGGAAGGGGCCCAGACTGTGAACCCACAGTGGCTGCAGCAGGTTCCCACGATTCTGGTTCTCCTCAGATGCAGTTTTGTAAGCGTCCTGACCCCCACCTGTCCACCCCAACAGGGGTGCTCTAAGGACTGGGCAGAGGGACCTGTGTGTGGAAGGCGGGTCATGGCCAGTGAAGGAGCCCTAACGTGTCTAGTCCCACTGCTAAGCCAGGGCGTGAACCCCCACATCCCCACCACAGGGGCCATGATGTCCACACTGGAACACCGCCAGTACCAGGGACCTCGACACTCCCCAGGCACGCTGTCCCACCCAGAGTTTGCAAGCTGGGCTTGCAACACCTCTCAGGCACTACAGGGGTTTGAAGACCCACCTGGGTCCTCCTCCTTCAAGTCTCCAGACAAAAAAACACATTTGTTTCCATCAGTTCACACAGGACACTTTTATGTCTCCTCCTCGTCCTGTGTCCCGAGTCTGCAGGCATTCCATTGACAATGTCCTTGTGAGATGTAGTGTCCAGGACCAGGCAGGATGTCCCAGTGTGGGCTGTGCCAGTGTGCACCCAGGCCCTCCCTCCCGTGCTCCAGGCCCAGCGCTCTGGGGGCCACTGGCAGTAACTCAGCCTCCCAGAGTCATTGACGGGCCGCCTCTGCTCCCGGGTCATACTGAGTCTGGTCACCTAAGACCTCCGATTCTCTTCCATAGCCACTACTGGCTCACCTTCCCACCCTCCTCCTGTCGTTGTGGACTTGATGTTTGGGATCAATGTCCAGAATTTGATATTTATCCCAGTCACGTGTTCCCTCCACCCAAAAACTACTCTTGAAGGCTGTAAACCAGAATGAGCCCACTTTCTGCCCCGGGCCCTCTGCAAAAAAAGGCCTCCAGGGTGGGGGAGCCGTGGCTGGCGTTAGTCTGGGCGGGGGGAGGGTATTTCTCTCTTGGAGTCAGCTGAGAGGGTGATCAGCGTTGTCACCAGTGCCCCACGGGGACCTATCTTACAGTGTCCCCCACCCCAGAGCCCCACCTGCCGCTCTCACTGGTACTGTCTGTCGTGACCTCAGCCCTCGTGGCCGCCCTGGTCCTGGCTTTCTCCGGCATCATGATCGGTGAGTGTGCCAGAGCCCCGGGGTTTCTTGGGGCGGGGGGCAAGGAAGGCCGATCTGGTGGAACAGAAGAGCATCCCCTGCTTTGCCACTCTGGGTGGGTGGTGATTAGAGCAGCCTGGCCAGCCTACCACAGAAGCCCCTTCCCCCAGCCCCCAGCACCGTGCCGGCTCCCTAGAGGAACTGCTGGTTCCATACCTACACACACACACACACACACACACACCCCGTAGAGCCTTCTGGAGGCACTGTGCAGAGGAGGACACAGTCGCTCACCCCACCCCAGAGTTCACTTCCAGCTGCCATCAGACATGGGCTTCAGTGGACACATGGCTTGGCTCAGGCCCCAGGGAACACCTCCAGCCCCACCGTTCCCCACATCGAGCAGGCAATGTGGAGTTGGTTTCTAAGTGTTTCTGTTAGGCCTGTGAGCCAAGGTGAGCAGATAGGCAGGGCTCGGCGCGGTCCAGCCAGGCTCTTAGTGCTGCAAGAGCGCAGGGCAGGTGGGCAGGGACGTGAAGGGAGGCAGAGGGGAAGGCTCAGCACCGGCAGCGCTTTCAGAGCAGCCTCTTTGGGGCAGCCGAGGGGCTGGTAGGGGCACCTGGGGGTGGACAAGGGGATGGCAACAGGCGTTATTCCCATATGATGCCATCCTTCCGAGGGACAGGGTGATGAGAGCTAACACTTGCTGCACACTTACCACGTGCCGGGTGATTGACAGGTTTTGGTTCACTGACTCCTCCCTTGACCCTATGAGTGTGGTTGGTCCATTTCAGAGAGCGAGGGCCTGAGCACGCAGCCGTCGACTGGCTTGTCCCGGCCGTAAGCTGGTGGGGGGGGGGGGGGGGGAGGGGGGACTGGGCTTTCGAAACAGAATCCACCCTGTGCATCACAGCTTCTTCCTGCCTCCCACGGACTTGGCCCTACAGAATGTTCCCGCAGATAGATAGTAAGAACAGTGATAATGGTCACTTGCCCTGGTAGAGCCCTTTAGAACTATCCAAAACCATTTTACAATGATGAATTTGTTTCATTATGACATTCCTAGGGGTAGGGAGTGGGGGGAGGGGCACTTAGGGGACAGGCAGGAGTTACTGTCCCTGCTTACAGAGAAGGAGGAGGAGGGCCAAAGAGGTCACATGACCTGGTCAGTGTTGCTCAGCTTGTCAGTAACAAAGGTGGGATTAGAATGCA
>NC_048221.1:121625477-121658249 GCF_002007445.2 Ailuropoda melanoleuca
CACTCTGGGTGGGTGGTGATTAGAGCAGCCTGGCCAGCCTACCACAGAAGCCCCTTCCCCCAGCCCCCAGCACCGTGCCGGCTCCCTAGAGGAACTGCTGGTTCCACACCTACACACACACACACACACACACACACACACACACACACCCCATAGAGCCTTCTGGAGGCACTGTGCAGAGGAGGACACAGTCGCTCACCCCACCCCAGAGTTCACTTCCAGCTGCCATCAGACATGGGCTTCAGTGGACACATGGCTTGGCTCAGGCCCCAAGGAACACCTCCAGCCCCACCGTTCCCCACATCGAGCAGGCAATGTGGAGTTGGTTTCTAAGTGTTTCTGTTAGGCCTGTGAGCCAAGGTGAGCAGATAGGCAGGGCTCGGCGCGGTCCAGCCAGGCTCTTAGTGCTGCAAGAGCGCAGGGCAGGTGGGCAGGGACGTGAAGGGAGGCAGAGGGGAAGGCTCAGCACCGGCAGCGCTTTCAGAGCAGCCTCTTTGGGGCAGCCGAGGGGCTGGTAGGGGCACCTGGGGGTGGACAAGGGGATGGCAACAGGCGTTATTCCCATATGATGCCATCCTTCCGAGGGACAGGGTGATGAGAGCTAACACTTGCTGCACACTTACCACGTGCCGGGTGATTGACAGGTTTTGGTTCACTGACTCCTCCCTTGACCCTATGAGTGTGGTTGGTCCATTTCAGAGAGCGAGGGCCTGAGCACGCAGCCGTCGACTGGCTTGTCCCGGCCGTAAGGGGGGCGGGGGGGGGGGGGGGAGGGGGGACTGGGCTTTCGAAACAGAATCCACCCTGTGCATCACAGCTTCTTCCTGCCTCCCACGGACTTGGCCCTACAGAATGTTCCCGCAGATAGATAGTAAGAACAGTGATAATGGTCACTTGCCCTGGTAGAGCCCTTTAGAACTANTGTGTCATCCAATGCGTGTCCCCCCTTTTCTTAATAGAGCGTGCTAGTTGTTGACAGGAGAAGATACACTTTTACCCCAGGTGACTCTTCCATAAGGCCCCTCACCAATCCCAGCTCTCAGATCTTTGTGTAAAGGAAGTGCGTCCCTAAACAGGATGGAGGCCCCCGCACCCCGTTCCACACCAGTNGGAGTGGGGGGAGGGGCACTTAGGGGACAGGCAGGAGTTACTGTCCCTGCTTACAGAGAAGGAGGAGGAGGGCCAAAGAGGTCACATGACCTGGTCAGTGTTGCTCAGCTTGTCAGTAACAAAGGTGGGATTAGAATGCATGCGCGGGTCCTCGGACATCAGCTGAGAGACCTTTTCAGTCCGTGGCAGCTTCCACCTGTAGGAAGCCCAAGTGACCAGGACCCCCAGCTTCACTCTCAAAGCCACGGCCACGTTCGGCCCCCCCAGTGACAGGGCTAAGCAGAGACTCTAAGGCAGGTCCGTCCCTGGGAGACAGGGGACCCCTCTGAAGGCCGGCTTCAGCTTCAGAACTTTTGGCAGTCTGGCTGAAACTCGTTTAGAGGGCATGGCCCTCTCGGGTCCTCACTCAACCTTCCCTCGTGCTCCCATGCTGGAGGTCAGACTCTCCCAGCCTGCCCAAGCCCCTCCCCACTGCCACTCGGCCGTTTCCCCTCATGAAATCCTTGCACGTTGAATCCTGTCCTGGGTCTGCTTCTCTGGGGACCCCGGCTAACGGGCTTCTGCTCCTGTGGGAGCCAATAAAATCTTTTCCATTTACATGATTTTAAACTGTACAGCTCCTTTAAATGATCTTTCGTTCCGTTAGTATTACTAAGTGTGATGGAAACATTTAGATCCCCAAGGAGGAGATGGCGATCCAGGAAGGCTTCCTGGAGGAGGCAGCCCGTGCTGGGCTTCAGGGGCCAGGCTGCCTGGTGCAGACCATGTTGCAGCTAACCTTCACCTGTCCGTAGTGTACCGCCGGAAGCACCAGGAGCTGCAGGCCATGCAGCTGGAGCTGCAGAGCCCTGAGTACAAGCTGAGCAAGCTCCGCACCTCGACCATCGTGACCGACTACAACCCCAACTACTGCTTTGCTGGCAAGACCTCGTCCATCAGCGACCTGAAGGAGGTGCCTCGGAAAAACATCACCCTCATCCGGTGAGCGCCCCACCACTGTGCTGGCCAGTGGGGAGGCGCCCTAGGGGGCTGGATGTCATCCCTGCACCATGGATTTTTCTAGCCACAAGAGGCCAGCAAAGCCACCTCTCAGGGCATTTCCAGCCCTCCCGGGAGAAGGAGGTTTAATGTTTAGGGCCATTAGGGGAGGTATTTGATTGTCTATTTAAGCACCCCATCTATTCATGGGGTTTGCTCAGTGAGAGTAGAACAAGATGGGAGGGAGCCGGGGCAGTCCTCAAAATCCACCCAGGTGCTCCCTCCCCGAGTCTTCTTGGCCCCTCCTTCTCCAGGTGGAGCAAAGTGCCCCTCCTCTGAGCTTCCAGAGCACCCCATGCCTTCCTCCATCAGTTACTGAGCGCACCCCGCAGGAGTGTCCATCAGTGATCTGTCCCTCCCCAGGGCGTGGGAGCCGGTCCCCGGGCAGGGCCATGTCTTGCTCACCTCTATGACCCCGGCGGATATCAAAGACTACTTAGTCTTCACTGAATGAATGAACATTCAACCAGTGTCCCGAATCCCTGGTTGGAACCTGTCTTGCCAGTTTTCAGATAAGGCAGTGGAGGCCTGGGATGGTCTAGCAAAGCCAGGTGGGAGGCATTACTCTTGAGTCCACACGTGACCCCCTACCTCCTGTGTGTCTCCTTCTCGTGGCCCGCCCCCCTCTGCCTCACCTTGCCTCTTCCTCTGCACAGGGGACTGGGCCACGGTGCCTTCGGGGAGGTGTATGAAGGTCAGGTGTCCGGAGTACCCAGCGACCCGAGCCCCCTGCAAGTGGCTGTAAAGGTAAGAGGCGGCTCCATCGCGGGCCTGACCTTGGGCGGCAGTCTCTGTGGGCCTCAGCTCTTGGCTGACAGCCTCTCCCCGCTGCGGCTCACAACCTTCTCCACGTTCCCACCCTCCCCTTCTGTGCCCAGACGCTGCCTGAAGTGTGCTCTGAACAGGACGAACTGGATTTCCTCATGGAAGCCCTGATAATCAGGTAAATAAAGCCATGGAGAGGCACCCCCACCCCTGTTGGATGTTCCTAACTGTCAATCTCCAAGGGAAACGGTGTTGTCCTCCAGCGCCCCCTTCCTCTCCACCGGGAGACTCCCTAAAATTCTTAACACATCTTACCTGAGTGAAATAGCCCCAGGTGGTCGTCCCAGAAAAAAGTCTCTGTGGCCTAATAATCCGACAGGTATCACTCTGCCTTCAACGAGCACCCCTGTGTCATCCAATGCGTGTCCCCCCTTTTCTTAATAGAGCGTGCTAGTTGTTGACAGGAGAAGATACACTTTCACCCCAGGTGACTCTTCCATAAGGCCCCTCACCAATCCCAGCTCTCAGATCTTTGTGTAAAGGAAGTGCGTCCCTAAACAGGATGGAGGCCCCCGCACCCCGTTCCACACCAGTTGGCTTGCACCCTTCAATGTGTGGCTCTGGGGCCCCTCACTAGAAATCTCAGTGCCCAGGGCTCCCGAGAGCATGAGGTCTGACAGCAGAGCGCCTTCAAGAGGACACAGGTGTTTGACCTTGAGCTCTCATCACGTGGGCTCATGGCCTCCTGTGGCGCTGGAGAGCCTCCAACATCCACACACAGTGGAGTGGCCTAGGGTCCCCCCTCCCCCCGCATGGAAGTCACAGGGGAATAGGGCCGGGACAGAATGTGAGGTGCCCATGGGGTCTGGGGCCAGAGCAGGGTGCCCAGCAGGNCCCCCCCCAGTGACAGGGCTAAGCAGAGACTCTAAGGCAGGTCCGTCCCTGGGAGACAGGGGACCCCTCTGAAGGCCGGCTTCAGCTTCAGAACTTTTGGCAGTCTGGCTGAAACTCGTTTAGAGGGCATGGCCCTCTCGGGTCCTCACTCAACCTTCCCTCGTGCTCCCATGCTGGAGGTCAGACTCTCCCAGCCTGCCCAAGCCCCTCCCCACTGCCACTCGGCCGTTTCCCCTCATGAAATCCTTGCACGTTGAATCCTGTCCTGGGTCTGCTTCTCTGGGGACCCCGGCTAACGGGCTTCTGCTCCTGTGGGAGCCAATAAAATCTTTTCCATTTACATGATTTTAAACTGTACAGCTCCTTTANACAGCCAGTGAGAGAGGGAACACAAGCAGGGGGAGTGGGAGAGGAAGAAGCAGGCTCCCAGTGGAGCAGTGAGCCCAATGCGGGGCTCGATCCCAGGACCCTGGGATCAGGCCCTGAGCCGAAGGCATAAGGGTAGCATATTTTCTGATTAGACATGTGATACANAAATGATCTTTCGTTCCGTTAGTATTACTAAGTGTGATGGAAACATTTAGATCCCCAAGGAGGAGATGGCGATCCAGGAAGGCTTCCTGGAGGAGGCAGCCCGTGCTGGGCTTCAGGGGCCAGGCTGCCTGGTGCAGACCATNATGATTATTGAATAAAACTCGGAAATTATGAGATGATATGGAAGGAGACGCAAATCATCCAATCTCACCATTGCTGATTTCCCATCACTACTGTATTTCGNTGTTGCAGCTAACCTTCACCTGTCCGTAGTGTACCGCCGGAAGCACCAGGAGCTGCAGGCCATGCAGCTGGAGCTGCAGAGCCCTGAGTACAAGCTGAGCAAGCTCCGCACCTCGACCATCGTGACCGACTACAACCCCAACTACTGCTTTGCTGGCAAGACCTCGTCCATCAGCGACCTGAAGGAGGTGCCTCGGAAAAACATCACCCTCATCCGGTGAGCGCCCCACCACTGTGCTGGCCAGTGGGGAGGCGCCCTAGGGGGCTGGATGTCATCCCTGCACCATGGATTTTTCTAGCCACAAGAGGCCAGCAAAGCCACCTCTCAGGGCATTTCCAGCCCTCCCGGGAGAAGGAGGTTTAATGTTTAGGGCCATTAGGGGAGGTATTTGATTGTCTATTTAACCACCCCATCTATTCATGGGGTTTGCTCAGTGAGAGTAGAACAAGATGGGAGGGAGCCGGGGCAGTCCTCAAAATCCACCCAGGTGCTCCCTCCCCGAGTCTTCTTGGCCCCTCCTTCTCCAGGTGGAGCAAAGTGCCCCTCCTCTGAGCTTCCAGAGCACCCCATGCCTTCCTCCATCAGTTACTGAGCGCACCCCGCAGGAGTGTCCATCAGTGATCTGTCCCTCCCCAGGGCGTGGGAGCCGGTCCCCGGGCAGGGCCATGTCTTGCTCACCTCTATGACCCCGGCGGATATCAAAGACTACTTAGTCTTCACTGAATGAATGAACATTCAACCAGTGTCCCGAATCCCTGGTTGGAACCTGTCTTGCCAGTTTTCAGATAAGGCAGTGGAGGCCTGGGATGGTCTAGCAAAGCCAGGTGGGAGGCATTACTCTTGAGTCCACACGTGACCCCCTACCTCCTGTGTGTCTCCTTCTCGTGGCCCGCCCCCCTCTGCCTCACCTTGCCTCTTCCTCTGCACAGGGGACTGGGCCACGGTGCCTTCGGGGAGGTGTATGAAGGTCAGGTGTCCGGAGTACCCAGCGACCCGAGCCCCCTGCAAGTGGCTGTAAAGGTAAGAGGCGGCTCCATCGCGGGCCTGACCTTGGACGGCAGTCTCTGTGGGCCTCAGCTCTTGGCTGACAGCCTCTCCCCGCTGCGGCTCACAACCTTCTCCACGTTCCCACCCTCCCCTTCTGTGCCCAGACGCTGCCTGAAGTGTGCTCTGAACAGGACGAACTGGATTTCCTCATGGAAGCCCTGATAATCAGGTAAATAAAGCCATGGAGAGGCACCCCCACCCCTGTTGGATGTTCCTAACTGTCAATCTCCAAGGGAAACGGTGTTGTCCTCCAGCGCCCCCTTCCTCTCCACCGGGAGACTCCCTAAAATTCTTAACACATCTTACCTGAGTGAAATAGCCCCAGGTGGTCGTCCCAGAAAAAAGTCTCTGTGGCCTAATAATCCGACAGGTATCACTCTGCCTTCAACGAGCACCCCTGTGTCATCCAATGCGTGTCCCCCCTTTTCTTAATAGAGCGTGCTAGTTGTTGACAGGAGAAGATACACTTTCACCCCAGGTGACTCTTCCATAAGGCCCCTCACCAATCCCAGCTCTCAGATCTTTGTGTAAAGGAAGTGCGTCCCTAAACAGGATGGAGGCCCCCGCACCCCGTTCCACACCAGTTGGCTTGCACCCTTCAATGTGTGGCTCTGGGGCCCCTCACTAGAAATCTCAGTGCCCAGGGCTCCCGAGAGCATGAGGTCTGACAGCAGAGCGCCTTCAAGAGGACACAGGTGTTTGACCTTGAGCTCTCATCACGTGGGCTCATGGCCTCCTGTGGCGCTGGAGAGCCTCCAACATCCACACACAGTGGGGTGGCCTGGGGTCCCCCCTCCCCCCGCATGGAAGTCACAGGGGAATAGGGCCGGGACAGAATGTGAGGTGCCCATGGGGTCTGGGGCCAGAGCAGGGTGCCCAGCAGGCTCAGCCCCTTGCTTTAAGGGTAGCATATTTTCTTTTTTTTTTTGTTAAAGATTTTATTTATTTATTTGACGGAGAGAGAGACAGCCAGTGAGAGAGGGAACACAAGCAGGGGGAGTGGGAGAGGAAGAAGCAGGCTCCCAGTGGAGCAGTGAGCCCAATGCGGGGCTCGATCCCAGGACCCTGGGATCAGGCCCTGAGCCGAAGGCATAAGGGTAGCATATTTTCTGATTAGACATGTGATACATGATTATTGAATAAAACTCGGAAATTATGAGATGATATGGAAGGAGACGCAAATCATCCAATCTCACCATTACTGATTTCCAATCTCACCATTGCTGATTTCCCATCACTACTGTATTTCANCGGATATCAAAGACTACTTAGTCTTCACTGAATGAATGAACATTCAACCAGTGTCCCGAATCCCTGGTTGGAACCTGTCTTGCCAGTTTTCAGATAAGGCAGTGGAGGCCTGGGATGGTCTAGCAAAGCCAGGTGGGAGGCATTACTCTTGAGTCCACACGTGACCCCCTACCTCCTGTGTGTCTCCTTCTCGTGGCCCGCCCCCCTCTGCCTCACCTTGCCTCTTCCTCTGCACAGGGGACTGGGCCACGGTGCCTTCGGGGAGGTGTATGAAGGTCAGGTGTCCGGAGTACCCAGCGACCCGAGCCCCCCAAGTGGCTGTAAAGGTAAGAGGCGGCTCCATCGCGGGCCTGACCTTGGACGGCAGTCTCTGTGGGCCTCAGCTCTTGGCTGACAGCCTCTCCCCGCTGCGGCTCACAACCTTCTCCACGTTCCCACCCTCCCCTTCTGTGCCCAGACGCTGCCTGAAGTGTGCTCTGAACAGGACGAACTGGATTTCCTCATGGAAGCCCTGATAATCAGGTAAATAAAGCCATGGAGAGGCACCCCCACCCCTGTTGGATGTTCCTAACTGTCAATCTCCAAGGGAAACGGTGTTGTCCTCCAGCGCCCCCTTCCTCTCCACCGGGAGACTCCCTAAAATTCTTAACACATCTTACCTGAGTGAAATAGCCCCAGGTGGTCGTCCTAGAAAAAAGTCTCTGTGGCCTAATAATCCGACAGGTATCACTCTGCCTTCAACGAGCACCCCTGTGTCATCCAATGCGTGTCCCCCCTTTTCTTAATAGAGCGTGCTAGTTGTTGACAGGAGAAGATACACTTTTACCCCAGGTGACTCTTCCATAAGGCCCCTCACCAATCCCAGCTCTCAGATCTTTGTGTAAAGGAAGTGCGTCCCTAAACAGGATGGAGGCCCCCGCACCCCGTTCCACACCAGTTGGCTTGCACCCTTCAATGTGTGGCTCTGGGGCCCCTCACTAGAAATCTCAGTGCCCAGGGCTCCCGAGAGCATGAGGTCTGACAGCAGAGCACCTTCAAGAGGACACAGGTGTTTGACCTTGAGCTCTCATCACGTGGGCTCATGGCCTCCTGTGGCGCTGGAGAGCCTCCAACATCCACACACAGTGGGGTGGCCTGGGGTCCCCCCTCCCCCCGCATGGAAGTCACAGGGGAATAGGGCCGGGACAGAATGTGAGGTGCCCATGGGGTCTGGGGCCAGAGCAGGGTGCCCAGCAGGCTCAGCCCCTTGCTTTAAGGGTAGCATATTTTCTTTTTTTTTTTGTTAAAGATTTTATTTATTTATTTGACGGAGAGAGAGACAGCCAGTGAGAGAGGGAACACAAGCAGGGGGAGTGGGAGAGGAAGAAGCAGGCTCCCAGTGGAGCAGTGAGCCCAATGCGGGGCTCGATCCCAGGACCCTGGGATCAGGCCCTGAGCCGAAGGCATAAGGGTAGCATATTTTCTGATTAGACATGTGATACATGATTATTGAATAAAACTCGGAAATTATGAGATGATATGGAAGGAGACGCAAATCATCCAATCTCACCATTGCTGATTTCCCATCACTACTGTATTTCGGCGAAGAGCGTAGTCCTTCAGCTATGCACGTGTGCTCACACGGAGTGCACTGGCCCCACTGCCCCATCTTAGGCCCCAAATCGTAGGGCCTCTTGGCCAGACTCAGTCCCTCCCCATGAGCACCCATGCAGGACGCACCCATGGCCCTCTTCCTCCCTCTCTTTCTCACGCGGTCAGCTGGCAGGGCTCCCCCAGTCCCTGTAGAAAACAGTTCCTGCACCTTCTCTGCCTGACGGCTTCCTCGAAGAACACACATGATTCCTAGCAAGCAGTCCATGCACTGACGTCCAAGACACTGGCCGCTCTCTTGTCCCCCCCGACCCCACTTCCTCACCAAGTCCCTGTGCAGCTTCCTCCTGCCTCCAGCCAGACACTCTCATGCAGACTGAATCCTGTCCGGCCTGCCCTCTGCGGCTTCCACCCGCTCCGCAGTGAGATTCTCCCCAGCCTAGGCTCCGTCCCGGAGCCCTGCTCCCAGCATTTACCGAGCACATTTACATAATGCAGCTGCCAAAAACAGAACTTTGTCTCCTGCTTTTCCTACTTAAGATTTCTCCAGACTCAGCTCAGTTAAATTTGGTTGCTCCCCCTCTGCTCTGCAGCAAATTCAACCACCAGAACATCGTGCGCTGTATTGGGGTGAGTCTGCAAGCCCTGCCCCGATTTATCCTGCTGGAGCTCATGGCAGGAGGAGACCTCAAGTCCTTCCTCCGGGAGACCCGCCCTCGCCCGGTGAGTGAGACCCTGTCTTTCCCTAGTGGTTGTACCAGGGGGATGGAGCAGAGAGTGGGAGGGGCAAGAGTGGGCAGCCTGAGGAGCAACCGAGGGAGTCAGCCCCGGGGCTTGGATCTGGGGGAATGGCCGGGAGACATTGGGCAGAAGGTAGATGCCAGCCGAGCCCCCCCTGGGGAACTTGAGCCAGGCTTGTGCAATGGGTCCTCCAGCCTGAATCCATTTTTGTGGCTTGCTGATTGCGAGAATTAGGGACAAGCACAGGCGGGGCGGGGGGGGCCTCTCATGGCGGCCATGCCATTCACTCAACGGACTTGGGGGCAGGGCATTCTATATCGACTCATTCTGAACCCTACTATCGTCATCTCTAAAGTGGGGACATCCTGACCTTGTGGATTTACTGTCAAAATAAAATACGGAAATATTTATGAAACTTCTCCATGTGTGTCATGATTAAGGGGCTGGAGCTTGGGGGAGCAAAGAAACCTGAGTAGACCCAGGAATGCCACCCCCCCAGCCCTGGTTGGCCATTAGACAATCATGTGGCTTAGGACTATGAACCCCCAACCTCAGGATCGGCAGTGTGAAATCCGAGGGCTCAAGACTAGAACATCTTGGAGGTTGTTCTAAATTCTAAGACTAGCCCACCAGGTGTACCCAGAGTCCAGCAGCCCACTCCTGTCACTGGAGGGTCTTCCGGAGGCCTTGAACACCAGGAACTGGAGCAGAGCAGACCCCTGAGCTAGGACCCAGCTTCCTCAAGTTGCTGCTGGACCATGAAGACCACAGGGAAGATTTGCACCCTCTCCACCCCCAGGAAGACAGAACAAGAGGACGGCCGCCTTGCGACAGAAAGCCCAGAACTGAACACCGTGTTCTCAGGGACTCGGACGGAGGCAGAAACATTGAAAGGTCACACCTGCTGTAATCCCCACCGTCAGTCAGATTGAAGTTAGGATACCTTAGCCCTGGGAGCCTCCATACTATTCCTACAAGCCCCTGGGCGACCTATCTCAGCACCTAAGAAGAACCCGGTCTAACTCCCTGCAAAGATGCGCGTGTGCACACCTGACCACAGCGGGCAGGAGGATGAGGGGAGGGGGGAGAAGGACCAACCCCATCTCATAATAACACTCTTCAGCATTACCTTCCTCTTCCTCGTGGTTGCCATGTTTCTGAAAACCACCCTGTGATGTAGACGGATAGATCCCACCTTAATTTTACAGTTAAGAGCACTGTGGCTCAGAGAGGTTCGGTGACTTGCTGAGGCCACACGGGAAGTGGAAAAGCTGAGACTAGAACTCAGAACTTGGGACTCTTGATTCAGTGCTCGTTCCAACCTACCATGCTGTTTCTCGCAATGATCCTCTTTGGGAAGCCACGGAATACCAAGATGAGGTTGGGCCGTTGAGAGCCCATACAGCCAGCTGTGCAGACATCTGTGCCGGGTCTGGACACCAGCCTCAAAGGCTATGCCACCACCAGTCAGCAAGGCAGAGCTTCAGTTCTTGTGCCCTGAGGTTCTCAGCAGTGCTCTGGCAGAGGTCAAATAAGGACACATAGCATCACACTTTGGAAAGAGACCTAGCTCTGGTTTTCCTACTGGACACTCCTGAGGCTTGAGAAGGAAGTATGGTGCACACAATGGGCAGACTTGCTTGTACAGGGGACCGGGGACCCCATCACTTGGCAAGCCCAGGGACGTTGGCGGTGGGGAATCGTCCCTCTGTCTTGTAAGCAAAAGCATCTCTCTCTTGTGATGATGAAGATGATTTGTAGATTGTCCCGAAGAGCAAAGTACCAGCAAGGAAAGGCAGACCCTTCACACCACACCTCCTAACCCACTGCACCACCCGAAGGAGCCTGATGCCGAGCTGTGGCCTCTAACGGCAGGCGCTGCCCAAGGGATGCCCACAGCCAGAAGATGCTCAACTCCCCTTGGGCGAGCCGCTTCTGAGGGTCAGGATCCCACTCACCAAATCCACTCATCTAACCCTTTACCCCGCCCTTCCCCCCCGTGTGGCTCTCCTTGCCAGCNGAGACAGCCAGCGAGAGAGGGAACACAAGCAGGGGGAGTGGGAGAGGAAGAAGCAGGCTCATAGCAGAGGAGCCTGATGTGGGGCTCGATCCCACAACGCCGGGATCACGCCCTGAGCCGAAGGCAGACGCTTAACCGCTGTGCCACCCAGGCGCCCCCACTCATCTAACCCTTGACCCCACCCTTCCCCCCCGTGTGGCTCTCCTTGCCAGCCACGCCCCCAAGTCCCAGTAGCACCCCCGTCATCCTGCCCCTCACCTTCATACACACGACCCATCCCAGGTGAGCTGGTCCTTCCTGAGACGCCCGCCCACGGGAGGTGATTTGAAAGGTTGGATTATAGCTCTCCAGAGGGAGCCCTCACACATGCGTTGGTGGCCGCAGCTTCCCTGGGGGTCTGGGAGATTTGTCGGGCATTGGGCATGGATTCTCAGAGCCACAAAATCCAGCTTAGCCGGGGGAGGATCGGGGTGACTGTGAGAAAGGAACATGCATTGTCGTGGGCAGGGGGCTGTACCAGTAACCCTGCATGGGATGAAGGAGGGAGGGACTGGCCGGTGAGCATCGCAGCTGGAGAAATCCACACATCGAAAGATGGTGGGTAGAGCTGTGACACTCTGGATTCAAAGGCCTGAGTTCCACCTGGTTCGTTTGTTTGAACCCCCGAGACTCTCAGGGCTTACCCGAGACCTGATGTGTGCAGGCACTTGGCAGGGCGTTCAGAATCAGACAAAGTCTTGGTCCTCTCTTCCTGCCATCCCTGGAGTCCAGCAGTTCCATAGACTATCAGGATTGAAGGACCTGAGAGATGGTCTCAGAGGCTCTGGCTTCAGATAACAGGTGTGCGGACATGAAGTGAGAGAACAGATGTACAGATGCAGTGGGACAGAACGGAGGCCCTGGCCGACCCCATCTGTCATGGAAACAAATTTCCTGAAAACCTCATTTGGTCCTAGGATCCCACCTTCTCAAGAAGGAAAGATTAATGTCAAAGTAATTTTACAGACCCAATCATTATTCAACAAATATTTATTGAGGGACGCCTGGGTGGCACAGCAGTTAAGCGTCTGCCTTCGGCTCAGGGCGTGATCCTGGCGTTATGGGATCGAGCCCCACATCAGGCTCCTTCGCTGTGAGCCTGCTTCTTCCTCTCCCACTCCCCCTGCTTGTGTTCCCTCTCTCGCTGGCTGTCTCTATCTCTGTCAAATAAATAAATAAAACATCTTTTAAAAAAAACAAATATTTATTGAGAGTTTAAGATACACCCGATATAGGCTAACAGCTGTCTCTGGTATCCGTTGATTCAATCAATAATGACAGAAGCCGTTAAAGGGTCAGTAACCTCTCAGTTAAAGGTGGCCATCATTAACCACAACAGTGTCTGTACCTGTTTGGAACACGGCAATGCCTGTGGGTAGTGGCTCTGAGAAGATGCTCTCAGTACACGGGAGGCTCCTGGATCCCAGAGATCACAGTGTCCAGGTGAGACCTCGGCTTTGGGCTAATGCCCAAGGGTCAGTCTTTGGCTCCGAGGTTGCCAGACCAATGCTGGCTCCAAAACGCATGACAGGGAGTTTGGTGCCGGTGAAAAGTTGGCCACATCGGGAGCCAGGAAATAAGAGGCCCCAGCAGCAGGGACTTCTCATCATTTTTGACAATGGATTTCTGCTGCTTTTTGTACCTCGAGTTCCCTGTCTGCACCTGCTTCTTCCTTTCACCTTTCTCTCTTGCCCTTATATGCATCGATTTAAAATATATCCCTATTCTGGGGGCGCCTGGGTGGCTCAGTCAGTGAAGCATCCGATTCTTGGTTTCGGCTCAGGTCGTGATCTCAGGGTCATGGGATGGAGCCCTGTGTCAGGCTCCACACTCCTTTGGGAGACTGCTTGAGATTCTCTCTCCCTCTCCCTCTGCCCCTCCCCCTGCTCGCTCGCTCTCTCTCTAAAATAAATAAGTNTACCTGCTTCTTCCTTTCACCTTTCTCTCTTGCCCTTATATGCATCGATTTAAAATATATCCCTATTCTGGGGGCGCCTGGGTGGCTCAGTCAGTGAAGCATCCAATTCTTGGTTTCGGCTCAGGTCGTGATCTCAGGGTCATGGGATGGAGCCCTGTGTCAGGCTCCACACTCCTTTGGGAGACTGCTTGAGATTCTCTCCCCCTCTCCCTCTCCCTCTGCCCCTCCCCCTGCTCGCTCGCTCTCTCTCTAAAATAAATAAGTCAGTCTTTAAAATATATCCCTATTCTGTTTTTCACCAGTAAAACAGTTCCTACCCCATTTCCTGGGATTCTTCACCTCTAAATGGCTCAGGACAAGCTGCTTCAGGAAGGAATAGATCTCAATATTATTCTGCATTTTATTAGTATATACATTACCCTTTGGGAAGAGCCCCTCAGAAGCTGTAACCAAAGAAATCGTTCTCCTTCACTGGGCCTGCTTTCTCACCTGTAAAAGTAGGATATTGGTCTAAATGGCGTCCCTGAAGGGGGAACACCAGTGCCCTAAGGAGCTGCACACTCTCACGCGTGCTCGGAAGAACTCTGTGGTCAAACACATTTCAGAGCCATGCCAACTGCCCTCTTACTGATTCACAGTGGACATCAGTGTAGAGCAAAGACTGATAATTCCTGTGCTCAAGAAACCAACTTGACCCGGGAATTCCCATGCCTGTTTGATCAAATTCCATCCCACAAGCCCGCTTTGGGAAATACTGAACAAAATCCTCTCTAAGTACTGGATGAGATATGTCCCTGACCATGGCTGCCCAAAGAACGTATGGTGGCCAAAGGAAGTGCCACACTCAGTGGCGAATCAGTGACAAAAAACCCTGATTCCAACTCCTTTGCCCAGGATCGATACAAATGTCATTAGACACACTTGCTATGCTCTGCCTCGCTGGTTTAATTATCAGTTTGACACAACATCTAAACCTTCCCCAATGCTCCCCCAGACCTATGTGCGCGCGCACACACACACACACACACACACACACACACACAGGTTGCCAACTCTCCGCTTCTGTGCAGACTGATAAGTGGAGCAGTTAATTTGCTCTGAGTAGCCGAAGACAGGGAGCTCAGATAAACCCGGCCCACGGGTTAATGCCTGGGAAGACTTAGTCCCTGCAGCACGCGAGGCATTTAAGACATCAATGGTCCTTGCATCCTGAGTGATGGGGGCTAAGACACGAAGAGACTCAGGGGAGCTACGACCGGTCCTCTTTTATAGGACCAGAGCATTTTCCTGGAGAGAGATATTTCTAATACTACAGCAAAAAGGATTAATACTTCCCTTGGAAATATATTACTCCCCCCCCCAGGAGATGGGTACTGTCTCTCTCACAGTGCCCAGGGGTTCTGACCCGCATCAGGACCCTTGAGAAGCCCAACCCAGGGACCACTTCCTGAGACTGCCGTAGTCCTCCATGCAGCTTCCCCACCATAACTGCGGGTCCCTTCATGAAGGATCCACTCTCTGCCTTTTGTTGTGGGTCCTTGTAACACTCTAGCGAGGGTGATAGCGTCATGCCTCTTCTTCCGACAAGGACGCCAGCTTGGAGACAGGCAAAGTAATTAGTCCCGGTCACACAGTGAGTAGAGGACGAGCAGGGATGAAGCCCAGGTCAGCTCAACTGGCCACCGAACTATGGTGCTCCCTGCATTTGTGTGCTGTATTCTGATTCAGTTGGGTACTAAGCACTGTGTCCATGTATTTTCCATCCCTTCTTGGACATGTGATCCTGAACAGCCCAGTTTTAACTCCTAGAATCCTGCCTCCCCCAACCCAGATCCTTAAAGCCCAGCTCAGGGTGGTTTTGGCTCCCGGCTAGTGGCTGTGGGACCTGGAGTGAGTCCCTTAGCCTCTCTGAGCCCTCAGCCTTCTCCTCTTCAATGTGAGCCTTCTCCCCCTCTTCCCTACCACCACACAGGGCGTTGCATCAAAGGAGGTCCTGTGCGTGGACTTGCTCTGTTGCATACAAGGCACTGCCTGCTGTTCCATGGGCAGAAGGTTGTCTCCCCCAGAATTGAAGCATGCCCTAGAGCAGCTCGACCCCACCCTGCCTCCCCAAGTAGATCCATACTATTGCTCCAAGGAGTCCTTTGGAGGACTTGGTCTGGGGCAGAGCAAACTCCCAGCCCGCATCTGGGTAAATCACAGTTCAGCTGTCATCAACCAGCCCACCCCCAGCCTCCACTGAACGGCTGCTGTGGGCTGAGCATCATGCCCGTGTACTGCGCAAGTGGACACTGAAATCCCTGCTTGGGGAGCTCCCAGTTTACTTGGGGGTATGGTCAAATAAACACAACAGCAGAGTGCATGGGACACGGAGTGATAACAGGCTGCCGCAGACTTCGGGGATTTAGGAATTAAGAGGGACACCAGGATGGGAGGCAGCCTTCGGGAAAGACTGCCAGGTGCTCAGCAAGGCTGTTGAGAACACTGAGATGAGCTATACCCCGGGGTGGGGTGACGTCTCCTCTTGCACAAGAGACTTCACACAGAAAAGCCTGAGATAGCTCTTCACCTGCCCAGCATTTCCTGGACACTTTTGTTTTGTCTAGATCTTCTTGAAGAAGATTATTTCTTTAAATATTTTTAAACATTTAAACAGAACATTTTAAAACCTATCTCCCTTGATTTCTTTGCAGTTTTGTTTATAAGTTTGGGAGGTTTGAATGTTTGTGAAGATTGAGGTGGAAGAATGTGCAGAATGCACGGGAAGGGGACGGGACCCCTGCCCCATCCTGGGTTGCTCTCAGTGCTGGCTGCACGTTGGGCGGACCCGGGAGGCTGTGAAGCTAAGAACACCACGCCCCCCACCCCCCAGAGAGGCGGTTCGTTGGTCTGGGTCGAGGCCCGGGCAGGTGCTTTGAAAGCTGCCGGGTGATTTCTGATGTGCGGCTGGGGCTGAGACCCAGCTGGACGGCGCGTCCGTGTTGGCTCCTCGCGGGCTCGTAAAGCCTGTGTTTCAGATCTTTTGTGCCCATGAGCTTCTCATCAGTGCCGCCCTTCTGT
Organism: Ailuropoda melanoleuca; assembly: GCF_002007445.2. Classification (NCBI taxonomy): domain Eukaryota; kingdom Metazoa; phylum Chordata; class Mammalia; order Carnivora; family Ursidae; genus Ailuropoda; species Ailuropoda melanoleuca. The sequence goes on from NC_048221.1 coordinate 121,641,729, forward strand.
CTCCCCACAGAACCAGCCCTCCTCCCTGGCCATGCTGGACCTTCTGCACGTGGCTCGGGACATCGCCTGTGGCTGTCAGTATTTGGAGGAAAATCACTTCATCCACCGGTGAGTCAAAGCGACCTTGCTCTACCCTCTGCCTTCCGTAAGCTTCCCTACACATCTCCAGGGCCCAGACCCCCCCCCTCCCCTGCAGAGCAGAATGGTAGGTCTCTCTCCAGACTTGTTTGGATGACTCAGCTTCGCTTGTCTTTAAGATAATTACTTACTCTGTCAGGGCTTCATTTACCCCATATGTGAAATGAGTATCATAAAACATCCATCCCAGGGCCGGAGATCTAGGGAGCTGTTCTTGAGCTTCCACAGGGACTCCTGCCTGTACCTTGCAGTCCGCTATCCCTTTAACGTTTTTCCCACCTAGAAAACCAAGCTCCCTAAGGGAAGTTAGAGGAGTTCATAGTTTCACATATTTGACTATGGGTAACTCGAAGGCAAGGACCCTGTTTTATTCATCTTCGTATCCCTGGTATATCGTGGGGCAAAATTAATGTCTGTTGGATACATTAATTTTTTTTCTAAAATACTCTGAAATGAAGCATAATGATCATTTTCTTTGCTTCCATACTTCATTTCCTCTACTCTATAGGACCCTTATGTTTAAATGGTGTTTGATTGAGGCATCCAATCCACACGTAATGCTACAGACATGATGGATTATACGTATTTCTTTCCACGTGGATGTTGATGACTTTCTCAGCTGACACCTTGATTCTGAAATCTGGAAAGTCAAATAGATTGTTAGGCTCTTTGCAGAGCTCTTCCTAATGATATGCTTCTCAGTTAGTAAATACCAGCCTGCTGAATGAACAATCACTTTTTAGCACATGTCCAAAGAGTATAAGACACGTTCGTAATAATTAGAACATGTAAGTACAAAGCAGGAAATGAGGGAAGCTGTGTGAGTTCAGCAATGGAAAGGCATGTAAGCAGATAGCAAGCTATGCTTTCTGCCCCAATAAGAATGGAGAAATTAAAGATCAAGAAATGCACTCGCCTAGGCTCCTACAGTCATTCCCGAAACAAGGCGATAAACATTCACCCAGGCTTACCCTCTCACTCTCACTCCATCACTTTGGTCTTCAGATCTTCCTCTTGATTCTACCTCTGTCCCATGTGCAGGTCTTGTGCTTCATAGAAATAACAGGATTGAAAAAGGAGCTGGGACCAATCCTTCATGCTCTCCTCCAAAGCCACGCCCTTTGCTTCAAAGTACGGCGCAGCCCTGCCATTGTTCTTGCCCTTTCTGTTGTGCCCAGAACTCTCCATAAATCTCAGCTCTGGGCTTTATTGCTGCTCAGACAGGACAAGGCTGTGCTCTTCTTGGAATTCATTCTTGGCTAGAGCCATCTTTCCACCTGTTGTCTGTGTCCTCTAAGTCTGGACTCCCTGGAGAGCAAGCTGGGCAGTCACCTTGGTGACACTGGCCACCTTCCTTCCCTTCTCACCGAGATCGTTTCAGCTTTCTCATCTCTGCCCCATGTTCGTCACCAAGTGTCCAGATTCTCCGACTGAGGGATCACCTTTCCTCTGACGTTTGAAAACCTGCTTTCCTGGAGCCGTGAAACATTTCGACTATATCACAGTGCTTTGTTATTATAATGAGATAACAGGATCACATTCTCTCAAGATTCTTATCACTTCCACATCTGTAAATAGTTACTGAAGGTCAGAATTAGATCCCAGAATAAAAGTTTGTTGCTACTTTTATCTTTTTTGAGAAATGAAATTGTCAAAGATCAAATCAGGAATGTATCAGAGGGTCTGCTTTATAAGCAAAAGGCAACATGTAACAGAAATTGTCCATCGCAATCAAAGCTTTTCTTCTGGGGTAACTGGCATTAGGAAAGCATCTTTCACACCTCCTCGCTGGCTACGTACGAGCTCTGTGGCACACACACTCCCACAGCAGTGTGACCTCTAGTGCTCTCTCCTCCACCGACAGCCTCCTCAAGATTCACAGGCTCCCAGGTGTGCACACCTCCACTGCCTGAATTCAGAGGGGAACTCCTTCCCCAGATTCACAGGCTCCCATTTTTCTATTAGATCTGTTTCCTTTGGACATGGTTTATTGCCATTTCAAGAATTATGGGTCATTCTACCAATTCTTGGTGTGTTCTATGATATCCCATTCACTTTCTTGCCATTAAATTCAGGATCACTTTTTTAAGCAACCATTTCATGCACATCAGCGTAAAGACCTTCCTGGAGATATAAATATTGTTTCTGGTCTACTTCAGTATATTTCTCTTGAGAAGCAACGGCTATATATCCCACTATTTTTCTTCTTTTTGATGTCATATATGTTATGCTTTCATAGTTTTATTAGCACATTTTATGCACCATTGCTCTTCAAAATTCAACTGAAACCCTCTGCATCAGGCCAGCGGCGTTAACAACACCCATCTCCTGCTCTGCCCCACTGTTCTGGTATCTTAAGTGTCCTAGTGACCCCCAGTCCAGATCCTGTTTAGTTTGCCCATGTCCTTATTTGTCCACCAAAGATCAGGACCTTTGGGAAACCAATTGAAAATATGAAAACACCACCTGTACTCCCTAAGAAATACTTTTTTTTCTGTCCAGGACTTTCATATTATTAGAGACCCATGCCAGGCTTTCTCTGGATGCACCCTTCATTCCCACATGCATGTGAAGAATGGGTGAGCAGTTGATGAGTGGACAAGTCTTGGAGAACTTTGATCATGCCTTCCAGGCATGCTGCAGGAAAACAGGCCCTCTGGAGTGCAACGGCAAAGAAGACACAATAACTTTAAGTCTTGAAAGATTCTTCAGCCCAGAGCTGTGATGCATACAGCTTAGCAAAGGCATTAGTGAAAATCATGAGTGTAAGAATAATAGTAGCTTATTTAAAAAGAAAACTAGGATTATTGGGGAATACTTTGACCGGCTTGGTAGCATGGAAGTCATGCTTTCCCAGAACATTCCTCAGGCAACTGGCAGAAACCAACAGCAATCTGTACAAAACAATAACCTAGGCCAAATGGCATTTCTTATGTCCCTATACGATCCTCTTTTAGCTTAAGTTTTTTAATAAAACGAGAATAGTGCCCTGTATCTTCTAGGGTTGTTGTGATAATTACCCATGAAGCACTTAGAACAATGCTTAGAACAGAGTAAAAGGCCAATAAATTCTAGTTCTTATCGTCATTACTTTCATTATTATTATCTCGTTAAACATTTTCAATCATCTTCCCTAATCCGTTTCCACTCGCCTATTATTTCTGAGGGCTAGAATTGGTCTAGCTATTTCTCTCGTAACGAAGTATAGTGTAGTAAAGGAAATAGAGGGCAGAGAAGGGAATTATTTGAACTTCAGATTGGAGGTGAAATTCCTTGGGATGAATATTACCTGTTTATCTTCCCAGAAATAAAATTAGGAAGTGCATTTTCTCTTTCCTTCTTTTCTTCCCAGGGACATTGCTGCCAGAAACTGCCTCTTGACCTGTCCGGGCCCTGGCAGAGTGGCCAAGATTGGAGACTTTGGAATGGCCCGGGACATCTACAGGTGAGCAGAGATGGCCCTCACCCATCAAAGCCGCATCCCCTGGAGAAAATGGGATGTGGCTGCCTGTGCCCTAAGTCATCTCTGGCCACCTAACATTTCCTTAAGTCCCTGTCCAGCACATACAACACCTTAATTAGTGCACATGCCTGGTGGTCTAATTCTAGGATCACACCGACTGGTGTCACTGACACCGTGTTCTTAAGTAGATCGTCTGTCTGGTTCCAACTCTCCAATCTCAGAATGTTCTCAGACACAGAGGAACCCAGATACTTGATATGGAAAAAATTCTCAGTAAACTTTGGCTTAACCCCTCTCCTCAATATTTGGGAATTCTAAACGGACTTGGCTTCCATCAGCGCAGACAGGAGCACCCCAGGACTGACAATATAATGCCCTGGCTCCCCGGTCTTGTCTACCTGCACCAGGAGCCACGGGAGGGGGTTCCGAGCCCGTAGGCCGGCTTCATCTCTTTATCCCTGTCATAGTCTCAAGGGTACATTAAAAAATAAAATAATTTTTCTAATTAAAAAGAAAAACCTTCCATCGTACTTTACCTCACTCTTCTCTTCCCAAACCCTCACTTCATTTTCAGCTGATTATTTACAACCATGACTTGCTGCATGAGCTGAGCAAGTCACTCCTTTGCATGGTCACTAATTACGCCCTCCCCACCCAGTCCAGGGGTGGAGCGAGGAGAGACAGTCCCAGAGAGCTTTCACTCTTTGGAGAGTACAGGGGAGCCCCAAAGGCCCCCGTAGAACTGGTAGCGATCAATCGACAGGGGAGGGAATGCTGACGGCACCCTGCTCCTGCAGGGTAGCAGTGCGGGGAGGACTGGGTGCTCCACTCTCCCTTCTCTTTACCTCTCCGAGTCTCAGTGCCCCTCCCCTCCCTTCTCAGAATACCCAGATTGCCCTCACTTCCAGATACAAATGTTGCAGCCTGACTCAGCGAGCGAGCCGTTCCCCTCCATCCGCAGTCCTGACAGCTCCGCGGCCCTAGCTTCGCCCCCAGCCGGCCCATGGCCCCACTGTCCCCACACACGCGTGCGATCTCGTGTGTCAGGAATGGTCTTCCAAGAGCTCCTCAGCGCTCAGCTCATCGGCCCCCGTCTGTGAAGCTCGTCCTGGCCCTCACCCCCGCCTCTGTGTCAGTGAGCTGCACACACCTCCATCACCATACGTGTTCGTCTACACTTGCAGGCATCTGGGGGTCGGTTTCTTCCCCTAAACGGTACGCTGGGGCGAGAGAGACTGTGACTTACTCGCGTCCTCAGCACCCGGCAGAGTAAATACTCGGCCCTGGGCTCCCCCTTTATCCACGGCTTCTCCTTCCCCGGTTTCAGTTGTTCACGTCAGCTGTGCGGTCTGGAGGCAAATGCTCCTCCGGACACACCAGCAAGGGGTCCCCAGTCCCCTGACCTCCTGTCCCAACGCCTGCGTCATTGGGCTCACTTCAGCTCCGCACGTGGGCATTATCATCTCACGTCATCACAGAGGTAGGGCGAGTACAGGACAGGAGGACATTTTGAGAGAGAGAGAGGCCACGTTCACGTTTATTACACTACATTGTTGTAATTGTTCTATTGTAGTTTTTGTTGTTCCTCTCTCACTGTGCCTAATTTATAAATGAAACTTTATCGTGGGTGTGTATGTATAAGAAAAAACCTACTATATGTAAGATTTGGGACTATCTGTGGCTTCAGGCAGACACTGGGGGTCTTGGGAGGATATTCCCCATGGAGGGGGGGGAACACTGTCCATGTTTATTGAAGTCATTAATCTAGGCGGCTGGTGGGGGGCTCCCCCCCGCCTGAGCACCCCCCAACAGGAGAACACAGGGCTGGGGGTGGAGCTGGTTTCGAAGGTGTGAGCTAATTTATTAGTCTTTGCCAGTGATGTCATTAATGCAGCTCAGGATAAAATAAAGTTCTTAATTTTCAACGGCCTGTATTCCCCTGCTCTCCTCCCGAGCCACGAGCACCCCTCATTCCTTGCAGTCCTGGAATGGCCGCGGCCTGTGGTTGCCTGGCCAAGCTCCCACTCGGAGCCGCCCCGGGACCAAGTGTGGGTCTCCGCTTCTCCTCCACAGAGCGAGCTACTACCGAAAAGGAGGCTGCGCCATGCTGCCCGTCAAATGGATGCCTCCAGAGGCCTTCATGGAAGGAATATTCACTTCCAAAACAGACACATGGTGAGTCTCCGCTGCCCCCCTGCGCGCCTCGCTGTGCGCCTTACGCGCGGGCTCTTGAGCCAAGGGCTCCCACGCTCTAGCGGGGAGGGTAAGAGGAGACGAGTCCGCGCGCCTCTACAACGGGCTGTCAGATGCTCGCATGGGTCCCAATCGGCAGAAAGCCTGGTAGAGCCCAGATTACTCCCCGCACCCGGAGAGCTTAGGCATCGCTGGAAGCCACGTTGCTACCAAGTTTCCAGGTGATCCTCATGCCCCCGGCCGGGACCACGCATTGAGAGACGCGTGATTTTTTTTTTTTTTTAACCTAACTGCAAAGTTGGGTTTATTCCAGGAACGCAACATTGAGTTAAGATTAGAAAAATTGATCAATAACTTTCTCTCCATTAACAGAAGAAAGGAGAAAATAATGATCAGCACAGAAGTGCTGCAGGCTTAGGGGTGTTGAGACCCATTCTACAGTTAAAACTAAGAGTGCAAAACACTGTACGTGATTATCCCTCCTGCGTAACTGACACTTTGTGCTCCCATCTCCCCATGGCCTCCTCCCTCCTCCCCTGCAACTGCGGCTCCACTCTCCTCTTTTCTGGTGCTGCCTCGAAGGGAGAGCGTGAAGGAGGTGTCCTCCTGGGCCTGGCTTCTTTCCCTAAGCGTCGGGTCCTCCGGGTTCATCTGTGTTGTCACAAATGGCAGGATTTTCTTCTCTTTTAAGGCTGAATAATATTCCGTGGTATCTGTACACGTCACGTTTTCTTTATCCATTCACCGGTCGCTGCATAGTTAGGCTGCTTCCATGTGTTGGCTCTTACGGATGATGCTGCAGTGGACGTGGGACTGCAGATTTCTCTTTGAGAGACTGACTTTATTTCCACCAGCTGTACACCCGGAAGCGGGGTCGCTGGATCTTAAGGTAGCTCTGTTTTTAATGTTTTGAGGAAATCTCCATACTTTTTTACATTTTACACTCTGTAAGAGCAACATAGAATTTTAAATGGCAGATCAAACCTGTGCTATCTGCCGAAATACACACATACCTGTGCACATGCATGCACGCACTCACCCACATGCACACACACATGCATGCACTCACCCACATGCGCACGCACACTCACCCACATATGCACGCACACTCAGCCACATGCACACACACATGCATGCACTCACCCACATGCACACACACGCACACTCACCCACATGCACACGCATGCATGCACACACATGCACAACACCAAAGAGAGTCTTTTTAGTTGTATAAAAATCCACACGGACAAAGATGACAACAATGACAAAATTTTGGAAACTGTAACGTTTATGGACAAGTGGTACCTTGCTTAATGCAAAAGCCCCAGAAAGGCCCAGAAATTGAAGGTGCCAGGCACCCCTGGCAATAGAGGGCAGCAGACAGGAAAATCAGTTACAGGTATGTTTAAAAAGTAACCAGATCCTTGGCCCAGTCCCTCACCCCCACACAAAACCAGGGGTTCCCTCTGTGAAGAGCCTTTCTCGTCTTGGGCACATTAGACGTCACTGAGGATGAATTCTGTACTATAAACAAAGATACATATTTTTTAAGTCTACCTACTTCAAAATGTGTGCCCCCTTCTTCCCCTCAGTGCCCAGAACGTGGCCGCAGGTAGGAGTCGATCAGAGAAACCCTCAATGGAGGAACTGACCCATGAAGAGAAAAACTCCAGATACTAGAAGTGGTAGTAGGCTAAGTAATGGCCATCCAAAGTACCAGGCCCTAATCCTGGGAGCCTATCATTGTTGCCTTATAAGGAAAAAAAGAGTCTTTGCACATGTGGTTAAGTTGAAGATCTTGAGGTGGGACGGTCATCCTGAATTATCTGGGTGGGCCCTAAATGCCATCACAAGGGTCCTCGTAAGAGGCAGGCAGAGGGAGATTCCACGCGCAGAGAGGAGGAGGCAGTGTGAACAGAGATAGAGGCTGAAGACATGTGACCCCCGGTCAAGGAATTCTGGAAGCCTCCAGAAGCTAGAAAAAGGCAGGGAATAGATTTTCCCCCAGAGCTTCTGAAGTGAGTGTGGTTCTGCAAACGCCTTGACTTTATCCACCTTGATTCCATCCCAAAATACTGCCAATTTCAGACGTCTGGCCTTCAGAGCCATGAGAAAATGAACGTCTGTTCTTTCAAGGCACTGAGTCTGTGGCACCTTGTCACAGCAGCCCTGGGAGCCTGATGCACCCAGGGAAACAAGCAAGCCAGCTGCCCCCACTGGACAAGATCGACAAGGGCTTCCCGTTGGCTTTGTAATGGCCCAGTCATAAAATACGAACAGCCAGCCAAGAACCAACAAAGCCTTGGGAAAACATTCTAATCTGAAGGAAATAAACACAGAAAGAGGAACTTGGAGAAAGAAAAATACAGAAAGCTTAGGAAAACTTGTAAAAACCATACTAACCTCAGAAAGATAAATTACTGCAACCATAATCTAAGGACGAAAGATTTTTTTTAAATAAGGTTTTTAGAGAAAAAAAAGTTCTTAGAAATAAAAATAGGAGAGAGCCCTCAAGGAGATGGCGCATTAGTCCCCGGAGCTGCACACAGCAACGTCAGGTCAGGTGTTCAAGGTCAATATCAACAGTGATAGATCATGTTGATAGCATGTGCCCTTGATATGATGTGGTGAAAATGACATGTAACCTCTGTGGTCTTTCTCCCCACACCCAACAACTCCGATCTAATCATAAGAGAAGCACACATATCCCAAATGGTCGTTCTACTAAAGCCCTGAAGAATATTCCTCAAAACTATCAAGGTCATCATAAACAAGGAAAGCCTGAGACATTGTCACAGTCAAGAGTAGCTCAGGGAAACATGACAACTACATATAATGTGATATTCTAACAGGGTCCTGGAACAGAAAAAGTAAATTTGGCAAAAGCTAAGGAAATCTGGATAAACTATAGGTTTTAGTTCATAATGATGCCTTAATATTGGCTCATTAATTCTAACAAATGTACCATATGAATATAAGATGCTAAAAATAGGGGAAACTGAATGTGGAGTATGTGGGAACTCTATGTATTATCTGCATCATTTATTTACAATCTAAAACTGTTCTCAAGAAATTTATTTTTTTAATATGATGATAGATATGTAAAAGTAGCAGGAAGTTTGGAAGATGGAGTTGAATAAATCTTCTAGAAAATAAAACAACTAGGGGCACTTGGATGTCTCAGTCAGTTAAGTGTCTGACTTTGGCTCAGGTCATGATCCCGGGGTCTTGGGACCAAGCCCCATGCCAGGCTCCCTGCTGAGCAGAGAGCTTGCTTCTCCCTCTCCCTCTGCCTGCTGCTCCCCCTGCTTGTGCTCTCTGTCAAATAAATAAATAAAATCTTTAAAAAAAGAAGAAAACAACTATAAGCAGATGGGATATATAGGCAAGAAAGGAAAAGAAAAGTAAGAGGATTAGACCCTTAGGTCCAATTAGCTGACAAACAGGAGTCCCAAAGAGTGTACAGAAGAAATGAAGGAAATAAAAATATCAAAGAAATAATTCAAGAAGATTTTCCAGAACAGAAAGGCATGCATGTCCAGAATGAAAGCAAGCCCCAAGTGCCAGGCGCAGTGGTTCAAAGGAGCCACACAAAAGCACGTCATCATGAAATTTCAGACCTCTGGTGGTCAAGATTCTGTAAGCTTCTAGGGAGAAAAATAAAATAATCGCAGTAAAAAATGCTCAGAATAAAACTGGTCAGAGAATCCAAATGGCATCGAATTTCTCAACAGCAACACAGGAAACCAAGAAGACAACGGACAAAAGTCCTCCAAGTTGTGAAATAACATCACGAGAGGAGGGGCCACAATGATCGGAACCCCCTCTCTGACCCACGTTTGACGATGTGAGCGGAAGCTGTGTTGTTTTAAGTCACTGAGATCTGACTCACCCAAACCCAGTGGCTCTCAGTGTGGTCCTCAGATCGGCAGCACCAGCAGCACCCAGGAAGTGTTAGAAACGCAGGTTCTTAGCTCCCACCTCAGGCCTAATGGAATAGGAAGTCTGGGGTGGGGCCCAGCCATCTGTGTTTTTAGGGGCCTTCCAGGTGATTCCAGGTGCACCGAAGTTAGAGCACCACCAGCTACCCTATCCAGATGCAGAGAGTAAGAGGATGATTAGGTAATTGTTCTGAACACGTGTCTCTCCTATGACCCAGCAATCCTATTTCCAAGTGTCTACATTAGACAGAGGTTGACAAAAAGGGACTTGGGCAAAGACATTCTTTGCAACATTGTTTGTAAGAGAGAAAAAGCACAAAGGAACCTAAGTATCCCTCAAATGGGGGATAGAAAATAAACTGTGGTTTACTGATACCACAGAAAACTCTTCAGCAATATAAAATAACACCCCAAACCTACATGTATCAACATGGATAAATCTCTATGCAACCTGGAGTGAAAGAAAGACAAGTTCCAGAAAGGGGCGGAATATCATTATGTATAATCTTACAATACAAAAATCAAGTCTATAATACAGATGCTTTACTGTTTATGCTTTCACACGTTGTAAAAACTGTGAAAACACAGATGGGAAGGCTAGATTCTAACTCCAGTGGGGGAAGGGGGGGAGGAAGGGGGAAAGGAAGGAGGGTGGAACTTAACCGTATCTATTTTATTTCTTCCAAAAGAAAAGGAGACGGGGCACAAATAAGACAAAGTGTAACATCTCGTACCTAAATATCTATTAAATTACATTTCCTTCTTCAAGTTTGGATTATTTCCTAATTAAAACCCTTAAAGACACAGATAATTTGCATAACCCCAGATACTGATGAGTGCCAGGGAGACAAAAAAGCAGACGATCAAGAGTGGAGGGGTGGAGGGGCCCCAGGAGGGAAGCTGTTTATTACAGATGGTAGGGAAGGCTCCATGGAGGAGGTGACGGGGGGTCCTATGCCTGAATGGCAGAAAAATGGAAAGATCTGAAAGACTCTGCAGGCTGAGGAGGACGTCAAGTATAAAAGGCCAGCGGCAGGAGCAAGATGAGTTTGAGGAACGAAAACAGGCTTTCATGGCTGGAGCTAGTGAGCCGGCGGCAGGGGGGGGGGCAGTGGTAGTTGAGTTAGACGGGCAGGCAAGGGCCAGACATAGAGGGCCCCCCAGGAACCAGGGGTTAGGGGGTGTGGGTTTTATTTAGCACACAATGGGATGCCCCTGAAAGGTTGGAAGCCAGAGTTTGACAGGATCTTTAAATAGATAGAAGATAGATGATAGATAGATGATTGATGATAGATGATATAGATAGATAGATGATAGATAGATAGATGATAGATAGATGATAGATAGATAGATAGATAGATAGATAGATAGATAGATGATAGATATCACTCTGGCTGCCAATGAAAAGAGACTGGAGTGGGACAGGGGAAGATGGAGAAATCCTACCCACTTCTAGATAAGAGAACAGAGGGGCTAGGCTTAGTAATGGCGGGGGAAGCCATTAGCAGTGGTGGGATACAAGCTCTGTCTTGAAGATGGCTGACGGGACTAATGAACGTGGGCTGTGGAGTGGGAGGTGTGGAAAGAGTGAGATGAAGGACAACTCCTAGGTGGGCCGTCAATGGAGAGAACGGAGGAGATGGGTTGGGTGCGGAAAGAGCTTTTGCACAAGTCCAGTGTGAGATGCCTATAAGACAGGCCAGTGGAGACGCTGAGTGGGCTTCTGGTCTGTGAATCCGAAGCTTGAGGAGAACTTCAAGAGACAGTGGGATCAGCTGGCCGCATATTTAAATACAACACAGTAACCTCTTTTTCTTTAAGTACAGCGGACGCATAAGGTACAACATAGCAATTGGACAAGTCTACACATTGCTCTGTGCTCGCCACAAGCATGGCTACCATCTGTCGCCGTAGAGCGTGATTACAATACCATTGACTATATTCCCCTTTCATCCCCAAGACCTACTCATTCCGTGACCGGAAACCCAATACACTTTTGGTTCCCAGTTTCCCAAAAACTGTGCTCCACCCTCTACCACACCTCAAGACAGTCTTCCAGGTATGAATAAGGGAAAATAAAATGTAACTTTAAAAGACCGATAAGCACAGCACAGCTCATGATTTTAAAACCTTTTCATCAGATTATCTTCATTGATTCAAATTTTTAAAGTCACTTAAGCAGCAATCACTTAACCTGTTTCTATAATTTCAGGCAGAGCAAGTTTAATACCAAGAGAAGGAGAGTGGGATTTAAAAAAAAAATACTTGTTTTTATTTGACTGAATGCTTTGGTGCCAAGCTGTGGGCCCTATTGCTCCTACTTAGGACAGACTCATAAGTGATGAAAGAGCCATCTGGCATGCAAAATATAGATTTACTTGATCGGTAGGGTTGCTAGACAAAATAAAAGATGATCAGTTAAGATTGAATTTCAAATCAACAAAGCATAATTTTTTAGTATAAGTACATCCCATGCAATATATATTTATATTCTAACAGCATTTCTTATTTGTCTCAAACAAATTTAACTGGATGTCCTGTCTGGTTAATTGCTAAATCTGACAATTCTTCCCCGAAATTATCAAGGTTCTATGACCAACACTACTTCTTGCTCCTTTGAACCCCAAACCAAGGAAATAAACATCTATTTGCAATCTATATGCTGGTCTCTCAAAGGATACTACAATCTAATTCTCTAGCTGTCTAGACAGGCAGAAAGCAGGTATCTGGAATGCTCGCGGCCTTGCTGCCAGGCTTTTGCATGATTTTGCTTATTTTGTTTTGCCTTAGAGGAAGACAAACCACCAAACAGAGAAAAATAATGTATGTGCCAGGCAATTTGTAGTTACCAGAGTCGAGAGATCTAATAACGTATTCCAGTCTGTCTCAGAGTAATTGCATAATAACCTCTGCTTTAGCCTTCTCACCTTAAAAATATGGAAAATATCTTTGCCCAGTGCTCCTCACAAGAGTCTTTGAAATTCCGCTGAGCTGATGTATGTTCTGTTCCTTCAGAGATGGAGGAGCTGTAGTTCTCCACAACTGTCGATAGAATATTTATTAACATCCCAAAACTACACCAGATACAAAAACAAAGACAGGCGTGCTTTTTTTTTTCTGCCAAAAAGCTAATAATGAAATTAAAGGTTTAAAATAAAAATTTTAGTAAAAATATGAAAGGAGATGATTCTGAAACATGATAGCCTCATTTTAAAGTTAATTTAAAACAAATAACAAATGAGAATTCAACTATATTTCTTTAAAAAGATAAATAACCAAGAAAGTGCCTACCGTAAATTAAGACATAAATACACAAAAAGTTAACATAGAATGATAATCAATACAAGAAGCAGACATAGAGATGAAGTGAATTGAGAACCCAGAAACCTGTTTTTACTCACAAGTCAATAGTAAGGGGGAAAATATTCTATGAATAGTGTTAGAAGAGTGGATGGGGCGCCTGGGTGGCACAGCAGTTAAGCGCCTGCCTTTGGCTCAGGGCGTGATCCCGGCATTATGGGATCGAGCCCCACATCAGGCTCCTCCCGATATGAGCCTGCTTCTTCCTCTCCCACTCCCCCTGCTTGTGTTCCCTCTCTCACTGGCTGTCTCTATCTCTGTCGAATAAATAAATAAAATCTTTAAAAAAAAAAAAAAAAGAAGAGTGGTTGTTTGCAAAACAATTCAATTTAGAACCCTTACCGCACACCGTGAACCAAACTAAGTTTTCAGATCCAGCTGGAGAGGAAGAACAAATACAACTTAGAAGAAAACAGCAAATACTCATCTAATCTTTAGTGAAGGGAGGATTGCATAATCTATAAAACAGATGGAGGAAATCACAAAATTTTTAAAAAATAGATTTGACTACCTAAAAATAAAATCTTTGGTAGAATTAGAAAGCAATTGATAGAAGTATTTCGATTTTGAATAAAGGTTAACATCTTTGATAAAGTATGTCTACAAATCAAAAAAACTTGATAAATATCAAAACAATATGTAGATACAAACGGGCAAAAGACGCAAACAATTCAGAGAGGAAAAAAGGAAGTGAATTAATAAATACTTGAGAAAACACTCAACTGTGTTAATTATCAAGTCGGTAAATATAATTTAAAAGATTCTACCATGTTTTACCTTAAAATCAGTGAAAGTTCTTATTTTTTATCAAACTCAATGTTGGTGAGGGTGTCTGATGCATTCTTGCACAATGCTGGCTCCTTGATGATCGGAATGACACGTCCGGAAGTGTGCAAGTGGACAATAGGTGCCAAGAACTTTTTGGTGTTCGTGTTCTTTTGATCTAGCAATTAGATTACAATTATCCTAGATTTTACTAGAATATCCTAATCCTAAATTTGAGGAATTTGCCCTAAGGACGTTGGTCTTTTAAAAAATGCATCCCGGATTTAAAAGATGTTCATAATAGTCTTTTAAATTTTTTAAGAATTGAAGACAATATGGAAATGATAAGGTAAATTGTGGCACAACTACTCAATGGAATGTTTTATGGCCGTTTCAGATGTTTCTACGAGCACAGAAAGTGTTTATGCTATAATGGAAATTGCAAAAACAGTCAAGGTTCAAAATTGCATTTGAAATATAACGGCAATTATGTAAAAGAAATCTAAGTAGAGAAACTTGACAGGAACGAAAAAATAACAAGCTAACCATGGTTATCTTTTTATGGAGCATCACCTGTGGCTACGTTCTCATCTTCTTTATTTTTGTTCTCCATATTAAGAATTCTCAATTGTGGAAAAATGTGTAATAAAAAAATTTAAATTTTACATCTGTGTATGTGTGTCCCTGTATGTGTATATATCTGTGTGTGTGTGTGTGTTCGTGTGTATATGTGGACCCGTATGATCTCTTTTGTCCTGTGCGCAGGTCCTTCGGTGTGCTGCTGTGGGAAATATTTTCTCTTGGATACATGCCATACCCCAGCAAAAGCAACCAGGAAGTTCTGGAGTTCGTCACCAGCGGAGGACGAATGGACCCACCTAAGAACTGCCCTGGGCCCGTGTATGACTCTTTTAGGAACATTTCTATGAGTTGCTAAGGATACTTTCTCTTTTCTAAAAATGCAGCCACACATGGGGTTTTTTTGGTTTTAAGATAAAAGGGCAAATGACTCACCTCCTTTAATAAGCCCCAGTATAGGAGTGTGTCTGTGACTTCAGTGAGGTGGGTTAGTCTTCCGGCCCCTCGAAAGCAGTAATGTCATGCCTGAAAAGTTATCCTCTGTCTGGCTGGGGACTGTGGACCCACCACCACTCCTCACCACCTCTTAGGAATCTGTGTCCCGGACTCCCCCCGTGCAGCCCTGCACCATCTGTCTTAAGTCTCCTTTGACTCTTTCCATTCCCTGCGTTTTCTGCCGTCCTGTCTGGCATCCCTCACCTCCTTCCCATAAGCAAGCCAGATGGGAAATATAATTAGAATATTCTTCCCCAGAGGTGACTTTAATTCAGAAATGGAATGAGAGGAGCCATATTTCACGTAAACACCAGGATGTCTGTTAATGAGCTTTGGGGTTCTAATACCTTCACACCTGGCCACGATTCCTTGGCCCGTCAGCAGAGGGCAGCAGATCCCAACCACATGGGACCCAGACGCGTTGTCTCTGAGACACTGCCGCCTGTGGTCCCCCTTAGAAAAGGGCTGGGGAGAATGTATTCATCCCTCTCTCTCCTGGTTTTAATTAGCGTGTTTACTCTTCTTTTAGATACCGGATAATGACCCAGTGCTGGCAACATCAGCCTGAAGATAGGCCCAACTTTGCCATAATTTTGGAGAGGATTGAATACTGCACCCAGGTATAAACATTTTCCCCCTTGACCAACCAGCATTTATATGGAAAAGATGGCAAATACCAAACTGTGAAATGAAAGTGAAGCCAGCCAGAAAATATTAACGATCACGAGTGTGATTGTTGATCTATGAAGTAAGATGACTGGTACCTCAGTTTGGCCCATTTTGTAAGTAAACACCAGTTTCTGCCTCTTCCTTCGCCAGCACATGACCCAGCTGCAGACACCCAGTCCTGTTAGGGAATCGCTTCCACTCACAAGTATGAACTAAATCCCTACTGGGTAACTAATGGATTTTTAGACAAAACTGGGGCTTCAGAGAAGTATGGGAAACACGGACTCTCAAATGGTTTATAGTGTGGCTAGAGAAATAATTACGTGAAAGAATTAACAGTATATAATTGTCAAACGGGATGCCCAATGATAAATATTAGAGGGACTCAAGGAAGGAACAAGGTAAGCTGGAGAAATCTGAACACCATCAATGGCATGAGTACCGCGTCTGTAACACACAAATCACTTGTCCTGTATTTCATTTTATCCTCCGTGAGGTACATAAAATATCCCCATTTTCCAGATGAGTTGAGGCTTGGAGAGGTTTTCCAAGCCACATTGTTTCCTGGCGGTACTGCTGGTCCCCATGCGGATCCTTCTCCCATTTCCTGCCTCTACCTCGAGAGAAGAGGCTGGAATTCATTCTCCCCCCACCTAGGTCTGTGCATGGACACCCGCTCTCCCCGCCCCCCAGAGGAGCCCCTCAGCCTGCACCCCCAGCTGCCCCTCAGGGACACTCCCTCCCTCTGGCAGTATCTCCTCTCCACACATCCACTTCTTTCCCTCTCTCAGCTCTCTCAGCTCTCATTCTGCCAAGATATGTCACTCTGGAGAGTATCTCAGAAGTCGGACAATGAACCACTACCTCTCTAAATCGCCTCATCTTGATTATGACAGAAACCATATATATATATATATA
>NC_048221.1:121658349-121736121 GCF_002007445.2 Ailuropoda melanoleuca
TATATATATATATATTCAAGCCACCTCATTTGTTCCTAGCACCACCGTCCCACCCTTCCAGATCCTTCAGCTCAGAAGGGAGGGGACTGGCCCCTATCTAGATGGACTTCATTTGTCAAGTTCTGTGGGGCTCTTTCAGAGAACTTCCTGTCCAATGAACAGCATTTTAGGTTATTATGTTGTAATACTAATGGAATATACCCACTTAACTATGTATACTTTGGAGTGATTCTTCTCCCAAGCATGGACTCTATCCCTCTTAAAAGCAGGTAATTCTGTACAAGCATATTTTGAATGACTCCCCATAGAGAATGAATAATTAATGGGGAAGGAACAAACGAATAAGAGAATCAGAAGGTAGTTGTTTTTATTCTTATACTCTTTTTATTGATGAATACCGGACCAGCATGCTCTTCTGCTACACTGAAGCAATGGGTTTCCCAATTTGCATTAAATATTTAAGAATTAAATTCCCCCAGTTTCTTTCTACAGATTTTCTTCCAATCTCTGGCAACTGCTTCTGCTTTTCTGTATTACCGTCCATTGCTGTAAAAATTATCTAGCACAGAGCTGGCTTTGTAAGTGGTGTTCCTCACAGCACTGCCGTTCTCTCTGGGCTTCACAAAGGGCCTGGTCCCATCCAGACCAGATACGGAACCGTTGTGCCATCTGCGCACAGAATGACACGATGATGTTACAGGAAACGTGATCGCCAATGTAGCCCATCCAACTATGCTGAAAGTGGGAGGGAGCTAGGAAGAGAGGAGGCAAACCTTGTGAGCCAACACAGTGTGTCTCTCCTCCCCTTCCCTTGTCCCACGTGTGCACACACACGCACTTGAAGTCACACACTTGACTTTTCAGCAGAAGGGATTTTATTGGGAATAGACTGGAATAATTTTTTAACTGATTTATAGTTTTTCTAAATCCACGAATCTGTAAGATTTGCCCAAAGGTGGCTCTGGAAAGCCACTCCCCTGCTCCAGGCGCCTCTAGACAAGTGCTTACCCTCCAAGCTCTTCGAGGGTGAGGATGACCTCCCATGCATCTCCTATTCCCCGGTGCCTATGAATTAATATATTCCCAGTAAGCACTGAATGGTCTCCTCATCTGGAAAATTCGTCTGGATGAGACCACCGCTAAGGTACCTTCCAGACCCAACAATTTTGGTCTGTGATTCGACGCCTTAATCAGTTCGCTTCTCCCGCCTGTAGGACCCGGATGTGATCCACACGGCTCTGCCCGTAGAGTACGGCCCGCTGCTGGAGGAGGAGGAGAAGGTGCCCGTGAGGCCCCAAGACCCGGAGGGGATCCCGCCGCTCCTCGTCTCTGCCCCGCAGGCTAAACGCGAGGAGAGGCAGGAGGCGGCTGCGCCGCCGCCCCTGCCTTCCGTGTCCTCCGGCAAAGCCGTGAAGAAGCCCGCGGCGGCGGAGCTGTCTGTTCGGGGCGCGCGGGGGCCGGCCGCGGAAGGAGGACACGTGAATATGGCGTTCTCCCAGTCCAACCCGCCATCAGAGCTGCACAAAGTCCAGGGATCCAGGAACAAGCCGACCAGCCTGTGGAACCCCACGTACGGCTCGTGGTTTACGGAGAAACCCGCCAAAAAGAACAATCCTCCGGCCAAGAAGGAGCGCCACGAGAGGGGCACCCCGGGGCGGGAGGGAAGCTGTACTGTCGCCGCTCCCGTGGCGGGCGGCCGGCTCCCGGGAGCCTCTGTGCTGCTGGAGCCGTCCTCGCTGACGGCCAGCGTGAAGGAGGTGCCCCTGTTCCGGCTGCGCCACTTCCCGTGCGGCACCGTCAACTACGGCTACCAGCAGCAGGGCCTGCCGCTGGAGGCCGCCGCCGGGGCCGGGCGCTACGGGGACAGCCTGCTGAAGAGCCAGCCCGCGCCCTGAGCCCCGGCCCCGCCGCTCTTCCCTGGGAAGCCGGAGCCCACGGAGGAGGGACAGGCCGCGCTCCTCCGCAACCAGACACCGAACGTCACTTTTCATTGTGTGCCGACTTGTTTTGAGCGCCCCATAAACAGCCCTGTGTTCGCAACGCTTTAGGAGGAGGTTTTGCGCATGGGTTCCTCTTACTCTTTCAAACGGAGAAGACATCGTAGAGACAAGTGATAACCGCAAGGCCCCCACGCGGTCGCGGGTTTTGTGCGTGGCTGATGTCCACGCCCTCCTGCTTCTCTCCCGGCGCGTGGGCTCTGCTCCACGGGGTCAGCCCCAGCTGCTCTGCTCGCGTGTCTCGGAGCTGGAGTCATAGGGGTTTCCTGAGCTCGCGGGTGTGGACCCGGACCCCTTGAAGGGGGGGGAGGGAAGGAGATGAAGGAGTTACTTGTGGCTAGCTGGCTGGGGAAAGACGCCCTTTCCTGNTTGTGGCGAGCTGGCTGGGGAAAGACGCCCTTTCCTGGGAAAGGAAAAACCACAGACAACGAGCTGAGCTGTCCCTTTAGGTGATGTCTGGCTGCCTCCGATTGTGCCGATCCATGGGCTGATGATGGTAAACATGGGAGGAACAGTTCTGGTACAATAGAGAAAATCCGCATGTGCTCATCTGAATGGAAAGCAGATATTCAGTGTACTTTGAGTATGATAAAGANGGGAAAGGAAAAACCACAGACAACGAGCTGAGCTGTCCCTTTAGGTGATGTCTGGCTGCCTCCGATTGTGCCTATCCATGGGCTGATGATGGTAAACATGGGAGGAACAGTTCTGGTACAATAGAGAAAATCCTCATGTGCTCATCTGAATGGAAAGCAGATATTCAGCGTACTTTGAGTATGATAAAGACCCAGTCCATCCAGATCCAGAGTCAAACAGCCTGTCAATATACCTCATGCCTTAAGAAAACCCTCCTACTAAAGGAGGACTGAGCGCGAGGCTTCCTACTGGATTGAAAACTCAAGATTTGAATTAATTTAAAACTTCCCACTAATTAAAATCAACTCTGATCATTTAAGAGCAAAAATTGTAAGCAGCAGTGTGGTACATCGAAGCATAGACACATGTCCCTTCATGGGCCTAAGTGTCGATACATCCCAGGCCAAAACCTTCCAATAGTTTCCACCATAAAGGTTAAGCCCCAGGACGTTTCTGCCTGCGGTGGCAGGCGGGTCATTGGACGCCCAGGCCCTCAGTGGTCCTGAGAGGGGCAGTGTCCGCCTTTCCAGCGTCCACCTACCTTCGTCCTCCTGCAACATGTGATCCCAGCGTATGTGGGAACACTGATTTGCTCACACAGACACAATGGCCTTGGTATAGCTACCAAATGCAGATGGAAACAGGACTCTCCCTCTGGGTGGCAAAGGAACAGCGGGGCGCTGGAGTGAGGAGCTTGACATTGGCACGTGAGAGTGGGGGCTCCGAACTTGGGTTTTCACAGATGACACTGATTTCCAGGAAAATGAACTGGGAATGGGTTAAGTTTTACACACACGTACTTATGCAATAATGCTTTATCAGTGACCTTGCATTTCAGTCTTTCTTTCTGCTTCTCCTCCATTCCTTTGATCAGCGTCTTTCCTGGTGGTGGCTGTGCTGAAACATGGCTTTGGGAGAACATTTTCCATGATTTGCTGGCTCTAAGCATTCTCAAGAGAAAGGATTGTATATATACCCACCTTTTCCCCCACCTCCTCACTCTGCCCTAGGTCGCAAGTATCACTGTGGATGTGGGAAAGCCATTCTATTCCAGCCCAATTCTAGACAAGGGTCCATTCTTTCTGAGGCAGATGCCTCGCCCCGCTCAGGCGTCCTGCACATCTGTAGAAGCACTCATACTGCTGAAAACATCAACGAAGTCATCTCTAAATGACTGTATCAGTAACGTTTTGGCTCATGCCGGGCACAAAAGGAAATAGTCTAATGAGATAAACATTAATTCATAAACCACTAGTGGGGCCCAGGAATGATATGTTGAGAAACACTCTCCTACAGGATAATGACAGAGGAGCTGACAAGAACGGAGAAGAATGACTTCATTTTCTATCTGTAACACCAGTAACCAGTTAAACAGGGAGCATGCTACACCATTAAATAGCCAAGTCTTTACTGTCATTAATGGGGGAAAAATCGTATCCCTTCCTCTTCTTAAAAACCACAAATCCATTACATTTTCAGGTTGTGCCTTACTACCACTGAGTTTGATTTGCTGATTCTAATTGTCTTCATTGGTATCAATTTTCATGTAAATGATAGTCAAGTCTTAAAAGCCTGTATACATGGATAAGTGAATAAACTCCACACTGAGCTATGATGACCTCAAGACGTTTCATTTAATTCGCTGTAAGCTCTAGGTGTCACCAGGACATTGACCTGGACTGTTGTCCCCTGGGTATTGCTGTAGCCATATGGCTGTGGCAATTCACGTACATGCTGTGGATACTCTTACTGACTCTGATAGAAGAGTCCTACCTAGAGCATGAACAGGCACAGTCAGAGTTTCTAGAAGCCGCATTAATTAAACCACAAGCTAGAATAATGACGTATATTCCATGTCTATAAAGAAGCTCACCAAAAGTGCATACCCGTACCGCTGGGGAACTGGCCACTGGTAAGGGAATGGCCAGTTTAATATGTGGCACCTCAAAATTATAGCAAATTTCAAAAGGGTGGGAATTAATTTTTCTTAAAGACTATGATCTACTTAGGTGGTCAAAAGACTGGATTCTCTCCCAACTCCCCAGATTGTGAGTCCTGGCTCTCCTCGGGGTAGCGGACCTGGCTGTCCCCGTGTCTCCATGTACAATGAAGAGAATGGCTTCCCTTCCTCACAGCCCCTCAGGGAGATTCCAAATCATTTCTAAGCACACGCATTCCCTCGTACACCTCTTCTGTTCCCAAGTGATTTGGGCTGGGTGTGGGGGGAATTTCAAAAGTCAAATGAGCCTGTACATCCTCGCCTCTCTACCACCAAAGCTCAGTGGGAGTTCTTGCACCCCCGCCCCTTCTGGGCCTCTGGGTAGACTCCACCACACTTAGAACTGTTTAAATGTTAAAACGAAACATCACAGAAAGGAAGGTATTTAATCAGCTTGAGTAATTAAAAAAAATTTCTGGCATCTTCATATAATACTCGGCAAACTCTCTAGCTCTAAGTTATTATATAGCTGCAGGTGAACTTTACCCCACTAAGAAATTCTAAGTGATCAGGCTAGTTTAATAGACGTTCTCCAACAATAGCAGGATTCACATTCACATGAGCTTTGGAGACCTAAAAACGAGATGCATATGAATTCAGACTACCCTTGATAACAGACTCCCCAGGACAAGACTCATAAAACCATATGAAGTGTGTTGTCAATCTGTCTTTAGCTAATGACTTTGTAAATGGGTCCCCCAAGAACATACAATTTGACTTTCCTAAGTTCACTGCAGCAGATGGTCCCCCATGTTGGTCTCATGTTGTGCGAACATGAGAAACAAAACCCAGCATTCCCGTAATCCTCCACAGGATGCCCTAAAATAAAAGAGAATTATTGAGAACAAACAGTAAGGCTTCTATTAAGATTCTGTTTTCCTTTCGTATTCTGAGTTAGGTGTATTTAATTTTTAATGAACGACTCAAGTACAAAGCTATTTTTAGCTCTAACTTTAAAACACTGGAAAAGCTCAGTGTAAGAACAGACTATTACAGACCATGGTGGGCGGGGAGGAACATGAACTACAACCACAACGCTAAAGCAATGACTTCCCCCTCTTTGGTATTCAGTTGATGTAAAACGAGAGCGCTACCCTCCCTGTAAAGATGGCACCACCAGGCCAACCTCAGAAGGCCCGAAAGCACCAGAGTCCGTGTGCGTGGCTGGCCCCATGTTCACTTCTCAGATGCCTCTGTTCCACCCTCACCAGCTATCTCCCTGCTCCGTCCATCTACCAAGGCTCCTGCCTCCTTCAAAGTAATTACAGTTATTTATCCTGCCATCACTCCAATGCTCATTCGTAGGCACGTGGCAGCTGGTATTAGGTTGAAAGGCAATCTTATTAAATGAACTCCCTTCGAAACCTCAGCAACGAGTGTATGTTAACCGCCTCTACAGTATTTACGTTCTAAGAGATGTTATTTGCCGATAGAGATGAATATCAGATGGACGAAACTTCAGCTGATTATAATACTTTGGATGGTTTCGCACTACTTGGTATTTGAGAGACAGCAGGCAGACGGAGATGGGGCAGGGGCTGGGAGCCCCAGGTGCTAGACTGCCAGTGCCCGCCCCAGTGACTCCAGCAAGTTCCGTGAAGCTTCACTTTCTCATTTCAAAACATTAACCGTCTGGTCTCAAACCGCCTTCCAACTCTGAGGTCAATGATTCTATAAGACTTCACCTCTGTGTAAGGCAAATCCCAACAGGACTGGTGTGTGGGTGCATGTGTGTTCTTTTCCTTAATCTTGGCACCTTGGCTCTTGACTCTTCATCCGTTTAGAGCCAAAGCCAATTAACTAAGTGCGCCATCCCAGGGAGACAAATTATAGTCTTTATACAGAAGTAGACCAGAAAGAAGTTTAGTATCAGTTATCTGTTTATCCTATTCAAAGATCTCTTTAACAAATCATGTATTAACATAGCAAAAAAAGTTAATTGGGTGGTTTCCTGAAAGCAGCAAAACTGCAGGACTAGGAGAACCGTGTCCGTTCAAAGACCTTTACGCCTTCAGTGCTGTAGCTCCCATTTTTTTTTTTTTTAGGTCTGCTACAATTGCAGACTAACGGCAAAGTAGAATGATAAAACTTATCTCTGGAAGGTTTGCCACACCTGATGTTTCATGACAGGTCTCGTACTTCCTGTCCATCGACAATGTGCACCTCCCAGTCTCGATCCCCAAAGCCAGATACAAAGCCCAGAATAAGCCACAAGTTTGGGACCAGGAGGCATCCACAAAGTCGGGCATCCGTAAACAAGTGTCACAGTGCCATTAGGATAAGGAATTCATTCATAACAGGACTCCTCTCTCCCGGCTACACAGGATTGGACAGAATCCCTCTTTTCAGGTTTATAGACACACCCACAGTAACTGGATGGCGATTTTTTGAACATGTTGTAAATAATATAGCTTTATAGTGGATCTAGAGACAGGGAATCCCCAAAGAGAGCCTGTTCAAATATCCCACCGAAAGATCAGATTGTGAGGACTTGCAGGCAAACTTTCTACATTTTAGTACTTCTAATACTTGAGAAAAAAAAACAATTAAGGCCTTTTTGCATTATTCCAAATAATATTGATGGAGTATTTCACAGTTCTCAGAAGAAATCGTGATATTAAAGACAAACTCTTTGGCGCACGTGTGCACGCGTAAGCAGCTAGCGAGGTTTCGTACGAGGCCGGAAACGTGCAGAGCACCACCCGGATTCTCCTTGGTCACGCATCAGGCAGCATGAAGTGAGGCCTCCTGAAACTTCACGCAATTTCTTTATTCCCTAAACTCTATTCCCTTCAAGAAAAGGGAAAGACCACTTGAGAAAATTATAATCTTTTTAACTCATATGTATAATCGATTGGAACTCTTATTAGAAATTTGTTTTTACTAGCAGGTTCAATTAAGGGCACTGAAGTTTGACACTTTCCTCCTCTTCTCTGTTGTCTCTAATACAAAATCCACTTGCCCTGCCATCAATATGGGACATTTTGTGACCATTACAATTCATCTTAAAATCCATCTTAAGATATTTTTTCCAAAGATGCTGGAGGGTAACACCTGTCCTTCATGACAAGAACTTTGAGGGACAGCCAGTATCTGGAACACCGTGGACCGAGATTAAGCTGAACCTCAGAAGTCATATTAGAAAACAAAGTGCTGGAAGCTTTGTGTATGATTTTAACATGACTCATTTCTCTGTCAGTCTGTTTTGATCTGTCAGGTGAAGGATAATTAGTTCAGTCCGCAAGAAGGGAAGTCTAGTTTGAGGAAAGCCAGCCTGGACGCTGGTAGACTGGAGTTGAAAGAACTTAAGCTCCAGGAGATTGGTTCGAGCTAAGGAGAACGCAGCGTCTGGGTATTTACACTTCCTACATGTTAGAGAGCCTTAAAATTCAAATGCAGTGCAGTACGACTAGATGTCTGAGCCTCCCCATTTAATTTCATCTATCCAGTTCAGACAGCTCTGACAGCATACCCAATCCCGAGACCACATTCCTCAAAGAAGCCGCAGGGGTGTGCAGTGACACTGACAGGAGCAGTGAATTTGCCTGGGCTCGTTTAGGACTTTAAAGCTGAATTTATGCCAGATTTGTGAGCATTCTTTAAATGACACTAGTGATCTTTAGGAACAGATTCTATTTTAAGCTAAGAGCCTCAATTTAAACACCTAAAATACCTTCGCTAACATAACTCAGAACTCCACTGCCCCCCGCAGCACCACCATGACCCCCACACTTCCCTGGGTAGTAAATGATGAAAATGCTGAAACTTGCTGCTGCTTTATCGTGAAAATTCCAGTCATTGTAAGATATTCTAAAGGAACAAGAGGAAAATAAAGGCTCCCACACCTCTTGGTGCCCTTCTCTGCCAGGGAGAGGCTGTAGGCAGAAAGTCAGCTTCATTCCTACCAAGCATAATGATGATACAGCAAGGTCAGTAACACGTGCCCACCAACCATATAATTCCTCCGCATACGCTTTTCCCCCCCTCCCGTGAAAAGAAGCATTAGCAAAAATTTTGGTAGAGGAAATCCTTTTTGCCTATGCAAAGGCATCATATTCTGCTTATAATAAAATCTTCACGTGTCCTTATTTAACTTGTTCGACCTACAAGCGTCTTTAGGAATGTCTGTTGTATATTCAAGCAGCTTATATGTGACATTGTTTGTAAATAAGAGCCTATGTATCAAGGAATATTATTAAATAACTACTAAAAATATATGTGACAATGTGAGTTTTGTATTAACTATTGTATTTGTATTATAAGTATAGTGAAGCACAGGGCATGAAGAAAAATAAAAAATACATTCCATTGGCTTGCAATGTGGTGATATATAGTATGTCTCAGAGTCAATCATTTAAATAAAAATCGTCCGGTGAGTAGTTAAAATCACTAGATCCATTTCTTAATTAACAATGATTCTTAACACATTGGGTCTCTAGCCACTGGTCAATGCGGCTTAAATAATATTATCACATATTCTAAGTGGATAGGTCCAAAATGAAACTCTGAAATAAAAACGCTTGGCCCCAGAGACCAAAGCTGTGCACACTCAGTATTTGACCCTACATATGACGATGTACTCTGAATTACAGTCCTACCAAAAGAGAAATTCAAAGCCATCCCCGGGGAAAACACACATGGGCAGGTGGCTCCAGTGACCCTGCTGTTCCTTCCTCCCCTTCTCTTACCCAGCCCCTGGCATCTTTCTTTCTCTGCATGTCACTGTTCTGGGGGAAAGTTAGACTCCCATGATTCTAACCTTCCTTGTCCTCTTCCCTCCCCTACTGAGCACAATTACCTGTTCCAGGGCCTGGTCTCTTGAGGTCACCTGTCTGAAGCTGGTTAGATATCTCTGCTTTGAACCATCAGTGGCTTTCATTGCCTCTGTTCATTCAACAAGCATTCACTGAGCATCGACTAGATGCCAGGTGTTACTCTAGGTGTCAGGGATAACGCAATGAACCAGTCAAATCCATCCCTGCTTCTAGCGAGGGAAGAGAGAAATAAGCAGCAAAAAGTCTAGCATGACCAAGAATGGTACATACTAAGGAGAAAAATCAAAAAAGAGTGGCGGTGGGAGGTGGGGGATGGTACACAGTTCTGGAGAGGAGGGTGCAAGCATCTCAGACCAAGACTACAACGTCTGAGTTCAGAGTCGGCAAACACCTGCATCTGAACACTTTTAAGCACTTAATAATATTCCCACCAAGTTACCCTAAAAAATGAAGCTTTGTAGTAGAATGTAGGTAATTATTTATATGTTTTTTAAATCTAAATTCAAAGTAGTCTATCCTACGCTAAATAGACAAATGAAATCCCGCTGGTATAAAACAAAATGAAGCAATTTTAGAAAACTCTGGAAACCTATTCTTCTTCTCTTTTTTTTTTTAAGATTTTATTTATTTATTCAACAGAGATAGAGATAGCCAGCGAGAGAGGGAACACAAGCAGGGGGAGTGGGAGAGGAAGAAGCAGGCTCATAGCAGAGGAGCCTGACGTGGGGCTCGATCCCGTAACGCCGGGATCACACCCTGAGCTGAAGGCAGACGCTTAACCGCTGTGCCACCCAGGCGCCCCACCTATTCTTCTTCTCTTAAATGGTTCTCTGTCCATCAAAACAATATACTAGGAGGGTGGCTAAAAACATAACTTTACTTGTTGAGTAGAAAGCAAGATACTTTTTAAGGCTCTAGAGGGATAGGACAAATCTAAGTCATCGTGGTAAGACAAAAAAAAAAAAGTTAAGTACGAAGCCCGTGCTCCCTGAGTTACTGAGAGAAGAGGAGATGCAGGAAGATGCAGGAAGGGTAATGACAACATTCCAAAACCAAAACAGCTTCCCTTTTTTATTAATACTCAAGAATTGAACTGTGAATGACATTTAATAAGCAAAACACAAATGAAAACACCTGACTTGTATGTACAGTATACGTAAACACACACATTATACGGATTTAATGACCCTAATCTAAGCATGAGAACAACTGTTTCCCTGACCTTAGAGCTGGCATCACTGTTTCCGAAGCATTTCATATTTAACGGGAAGAATTATGGACACCCAAGTTCAGAGGAGTCATGAATTTCATATTAAGGTATAAATAGAGTTTTAAAGAAATAAGCTGTATAATAAAATAAGTTTACTTCTGAATTGCAATACAGGCATTTTCTTCAATCAATAAAAATACTCCTTGATTATAAAGCAGCCATATTTTGCAAATGTATATCAGGAAAATAGTTCTGGCAATATTTGAAATACCACACTTCTTTTTAAAAAGGCAGCAAAGCAACAGAATTTAGATTTTAAATAGTATACTGCAAAATAGTTCAACATATTATTTCTAAGCACAAAGCGAGATACTTTTAATCTTATAAACTGTTTCAATATTTCTGTGTAGCTTAAAGGCTAAATATCTACAATAAGAGATAAATCTTTACACATATAGGACATAAACATCAAAACATATCCACAACACAAATGTTTTACATTATATCACTCTATTTTGAAGCCCAGCTTGTTAACATGTGCTCAAAAAGAAATACAAAAACATGATACAGTTCTGTAGCTTTGTAACAGGCTGAATTCTGCAACAATATAATTCTGAAAATATAAAACAGCAAAGATAGCAAACACCAGTTTTATGAAAAGAACCAAAAACATCAAGAAATCATAAACATTTAAATGAATAACTTATATTCTTCCTAACACATCTTAATTTACTCTCTTCTCTTAAATACAATTTTTCTAAATGTTTTTCATATCCCAGGAAGAAATAATGGCAAATTCTCCACAAAGATGAAAGTGCATTATGTTTTAAAAGTGCTTCAAGTGTGTGTTTTATAGATATGCCCAATGAGGAATTAGACAAGTATGTGCAAAAAATTCTAATTATGACTTGAATTCGTAAACCTAATGATGGGGTTTTGTAGCTCATCCAGTCGAGGCAAGTGCCAACACAGAAGAAAAATCTGTGATTACGTACTTTGTACAGAGGGAAGAGCACAAGCCATGGGTCAGGAGACCCCCATTCTATCCTGAGCTCTGTTCATCAGCTAGAGACCCCGGGTAAGAGAAGAACTGCTCTAGAACTTCCATTTCTCTCTCTGGCAATGGCTGAGAGGCTCAGCAGAAAAGCCTCGAAGGCCCACCCGACTCCAGAGTTTTAATATTCTCTCTAGATGAGGCATTCCTGAAAGGGCAAATCATTTCACAAAAAAAAAAATATATATATATATATATATATATATATATATATACACACACACACACACACATATATATAAACTACGCTAATCATAGAGCCGCTCTTCTCTTATTGTACTTAGTACAGAAAGAAAAACTCCAAAAATACTTGACAGAAAAAGGTATGTGAAGGTCATATGTGAACCAAAGCTTGTGAAAAGTCTCACAATGACAGCGGATGAAAAATCCAGTATTATGTGCAAAAATGAAACATAGTAAGCAACATCAGTTGGTTACCTAATGGCACATTTTTCCCCCTAAGTCTCAGAATCTTCTTGGCTCTAAAGCTTTAAAAGCTCTTAAAAATGCTTACTTTGAGCTTGTTTTAAGAGAACCATGGTTCCCCCAGTTCAGATTTCTAGCTTTCTGAAGGAGTCTCTGAATTGTTAAATTGTTTTTTTAGGAAGATAAGTCTATTTTCAAATCGAAACTAATGCCTAAATAAACAAACCATTGGCCATGGACTCTCTATCTTATGTCTGTATACGAGCTCGCCGAATACGTTAGAAGTTTAGCTCAACAGTTCTCGTCCACAAGCTTCGACCCATTTATTCCCCGATAGGTTACTCTGCTCGGCCTGACTAAGACCCCGTGGTTCGGCTTACAGGTGAAATAGCGCGTGTCACCCACGGCTCCGTCATTTCTCCCTTTGGCGCTTCGAAGCTCAAGTCCCAGCCAGATCCCAGAAGCAAAGTCAGTGGGGCCCACATACCTCACGGTCCCCATCTCATTGGAGCTGGTGAGGAGGACCTGGGACCCCTCGTGCAGCTTCACGCTCCCTTCCAGGCCCCCGGCCGTGGTGCTGCTGCTCCAGCTGCGGCGCAGGGCGGGTCTGGATCTGGTGGGGGAAGGGCAAGGCCGCCGGTCAGCAGGAGCCCGCGGGCGGCTGGCAGACTCGGGCCCACGCCACGCTCACTGCTCACCGTTAGTTCACAAAGCAAACCATTGAACTTTACATCAGAAACCAAACAAACTGAGGGCTTCAGAGGGGAGGGGCGTGGGGGAATGGGATAGGCTGGTGATGGGTAGCAAGGAGGACACGTATTGCATGGTGCACTGGGTGTTACTCAACTGATGAATCATTGAACTTTACATCAGAAACCAGGGATGTACTGTATGGTGACTAACATAATATAATAAAAAAAATTAAAAAAAAGAAAAAGAAACCAGGGATGTACTGTATGGTGACTAACATAATAAAAAACCATTAAAAAAAAAAAAAAGCAAAACACCGTTCGCTCACCCACCCTGCTTGTTTTTATTCTAAATAGCAATAGTAGGATTCACTTTTGTTCAGCAGTTGAAACATTTCTCTCTCTTGGCAATTTCAATAGTAACCTAATCAGGATTTAAGTTTTCACTAGCAATTTCTAAATACACACACACACAAACACACACACATACACATATACACACATATTTTTACTTTCTGTAAAACAGCCACTAGAAAAAATACATTTATATAACCTGTTTAACTGCGTTCAATTATCAAAGCAAAAAAAAAGAAAAAAAAGAACATAGCGTTAGGGCTGTGGTAAATTAAAATGACCTTTTGTTCACTTTTTAAACATTTATTTACCTGAAAAACAATGTTTAAAAACTGCTTATCTATAATTTTATAAAATAAATGTATATATATCTTCTATGAATGAACTCCAGCCACACTTTTTACCACCCTCCCTGCCACTAAGAGTAAGGAGGGTCTTACTTTCCAGGAGCAGGACTCCTCTCCTTTTCTCTACAAACCGTTATTTATAACGTCCTGCCTCTTAGCACCCGCCACCAACCTGACCTGAGAATGAAACAACCGAGCCCCCACCCACGCCAGGAGCTCATCCAGGCCTCAGCCAGTTCCGCCCCAGAGCTCCCTCCACTGCCACTGCAAGGTCGCTGAGCCTGGAACTCACAGTAGAAACACCCCCAGGCTCTTGTTGCCCTATATGACCTGAGACTCCCCCAAACTGTTGTCCTGAATCCGCCACCGCGGGAGCTTTGCACGCTCCATCCGCCTACCACCTCTCCTCTAAAACCCTCCTCCCTGTCCCCACTGTAGAGACAATGCACGTCACGACCTGCTACCACACCACATGGTGCCTGGAAGAAGCTGGGTCCTACTCATCCTCTCTTTCACTGTCTATACTTCCTAATACACAGTCACACACAACGTCTCGTTTCCTTCCATCAACGACCCTGTAAGAAAGGAAGACCACTCTAATCTTATGGGTAAGAAAACTGAGGTCCAAAGATTTGCCCCAAGCCACATCTGCCAATATGTGATAGAATTCTAGTTAGAAAATATAATGGAAGAAAGTAGGATTTATCACAAATGTACACATACAATGATAAGGTTAAGAAAGGATACATAACACCTGTTGGGAAAAGTGTAAACCTTTACTGAAGAACATACAAAAGAAAAATACACAAGCTTTGCTCCTGGATAGAAACGTGTGTGTCAATTCTCCCTAAATTCACCCCCCAGAGGGATAGTTTGCAACCTCACAAAATCATTCTAAATTTTACATTAAAAGGACACCGTCTATCATTTCCTGAGCACCGACTACGTGCCAGGCACTTTCCATCCATTCTCTTATCCAACCTCATCCAAACCACTGTTGTAGATATGATCTCCCTTCGAACAGAAGAAGAATCTGAGGATCAAAAAAATTAAGCTATTTGCCTATGGTCAGAGAGATAGTGAGGAGGACAGACGGGGCTCCCATGCAAGGCGGTCCGAGCACAAAGGCCAGGCGCCTATAACCACAAATGGGTATTAGTGATTAAGACAAAACTGAAAAATAACACAGCAAAGATTTACATGGCCAGCATGTTAAATTCTAAAGTTACTGTAACTAAAACAACGTGGCTCCGGCACAAGAATGTACTTCTGCATGACACAGAAAAGATACCTTAAAGAAATTTCCTGATTAAAAAGGAAAACTTCAAATCGGTAGGGACAGAAGTGAACATTCAACTAGGACTGCTGTAAAAATCATTTGGGGGAAAAGAATATGGTTCTTACCATTCACTGTATGTTAAATTCCAAATAAATTAAACAGCTAAATACATGCATTAGAAAACAGGAAAGAACCACAAGGAAATAGAGCTGGATATCTGCGTGAACACACACACACACACACACACACACACACACACACGTGGGAAGGGAGGGAAGCAGATACACATGTATGAAAAGTCTGGCACCTAGTATTACATTATGATGTTTTTCATTTATTATTATGCCAAAAAAATGTTTCCATATCAGAGAACAGTCTTTTAAAACATTGCAAAAGCCACACTGAAGAAAACTGTTAAAGAATACAAGATTTATTAAGGGAAAAAGCTTTCAAAGGGTATGTAGAGTATGATTTGTCCAACTTGGTTTAAAATTCAGATACATGCTTTAGGAAAAAAAACTGGGAAAGTATATACCAAAACGAAAGTAATAATTTCATCTAGGTGATAAAAATTTCAGATGATCTTTATTCTGCACTTAGTTTTTTATAATTTTTCAAATGTTGTATGATCAACTTTCATAATCAAAAAAGTTTTAAGAGAAAGAAACAAGTAAAAAATGAATTCAAGCTCTAAACCAAAAATTCATGGTTTGGGTGAAGAGTTAACATTCTAATAAGATGATCTGATTCAAGTTATGTCAAAACTCAGGGAAGTGAGAAACTGAATTACAGTACATTTCAGAGCTACTCATTCAAAAACATTAACTGAGCACCTATGCAATGGCAGGCCCGGGGCTAGGCTCTAGACTTGTGCATAATAATCAGTAAAATGTCATCAACACCGCAAGACAGACTGTAAACGGTGCAGAAGGAGCACAAAAAGAGGAAGAACTCTAGCCTCCCTTAAAGGCCAGGAAAGGAGCTTCAGCGAGGCAGTGACATGTGAGCCTCACCGATGAGGCTATCACCACGAGAGCGCAGTCGGGGGACACAGACAGGAGCTCTGCGCACAGGCGGGCCTTTAGATGCCGTGCCAGTGAATCTGGACTTCATTGTGCGTTTAAGAATTGAGAAGCTTCAGGGCACAGGCAGTGAATGCAAATGGATGATGTGACATAATGGAACATGCAACAGAATGAACTCTGTGAGTTCTGCCGAAAAACATTCAAATTTGAGCTGACCACATAAACTGTGTCAACCCGCTGGATTCCGCAGATGGGACGTGCTGTGACAGCACGGAGACAGGCTGAAAGAGAAGCTGGCAAGGACCGGCCCGGGCCGTGTGTGGCAACGGGACACAGATGCAGGCAGGATGCCAGGTGGGAGAGGGCGGACTGCTCCTGACTACCAGGTTGCTGTGGTGCCCAGTTCAAATCCCAAGCCCCCTTCCTCTCTACCACTATTCTTGGCATTAGATACACAGAGAATTCTGAAGACAGAACTGCATCAAGCCCCTTGCCATCATGTTGCCCTCTGAATGAAATGTGTTCATCACTGTCATCCCGACAAATGACGCAGAAAACCAGATCCTGTTCCCCTCTCCTCACGGCCTCTCTCATGTGGGGCAGGCACGTCCTTTGCACAAACCCTTCAAGTTTCCTCCCCAGAAATTTTCATACCGCTACATTCTCCATGTTTCTATTGGAAGCATCATTTATTTCCATATGAATAAACAAGAAAACGGCAGTGTGTGGGGAATCTGAGTGAATTCATTTTTCAACCCAGTCTTCAGTATATATCATCTTCCAGCCTAGCCACAGCACAGTACCCGATCATCTCCGTGCCCTGGGCAGAAGACAGCGTCACTCTCGGGTCTGCCCCAGCCCAAGATCACAGGCCTCTCTCCTAATAGTTGCCAACACCCAAAGTCTTCCTGCTGTTCCTTACAACAGCAGCCACCAAACACTTTCGTCCTGTGCTCTATAAGCGAAAATCAATTATTTTTAAAAATGCCAATACCCAATGTCTTCCTTTGATTTTATACCCTCAATAAAAGAGTATCTTCTTTTTTAAACAGGTACTAGTCTCAATCTGTACAAGTATCAGTAAAACTTCATTTCTTTTGATTTTTATAGAAAATAAAGAGAAGGTCCTCACATTTTCCCTCACGTCAGCAGATGACCTTGTGTCTGCCCATACCTGCTGCATAATTCCCATGGTTCCGATTTCTCGTCCTTCCCTTGGCTCCCTGGACATCGTTCTCTCCCACCCCCAGCATCTCACATGGCCTTTGACACTGCCCCCCTGCCCCTGGGTCCTTTCTATCCCAAAAGTCTCTTCCATTCTGCCTAAGAACTCTCGGATATCTTCAAGAAACTGGAGCAGAGAGTCACTGCCCTTAACACGCTCAGCTACTCAAGTGAGGAGACCAATTTCAACACTCAACACTGGTGAAGGTTTGGAGGAAAGAAAACAACAAAAACAACACCCCTAGCCAACCCCGCTAAACAGTACCTAGCAGTGTCTTAGGACAATCAGTGTTGGCAAGTGAACGTTCAGATCCTTGTGATGCCTCGAGGAACTTCTGGCCAGATTATATAAATCCCCTACCTGTTGCTCAGGTGATTATCCAGTTCCAGTGCCTGGGCTCCACTTTCTAGTGACTTCCGGAGCACCACACTTAAGCAAGTGTGCCTTCCTACTCAACCAGTCTTTTTTTCCTTCCTCACCGCCCCCCTCCACAGCTCCGGGGCATTAGCCTCCAGATTAACTGGAAACATTTAAAATAAAAAAAGAACTCCTTAACCCAATCAATCTAGAAGAGACTCCTATTCCTCTAAAAATAAAAAAGTTTCCAAAAGTGTCAGAAAAATATCAGGGGGAGTAAAGTGGGTCTGAGGGAAATCAATATAAATGAAAAAGAAAAAAAAGGTTCTATAAAAGAAACAACAAAAGCATTTTAAGCAGTATCTTCTACGAGAGAAAGTAGGAGTATTTTTTTAAATAATATTAAGATCACTTTATGCAAACAGACCTGACATTTCTTTCATGTGTTGCTGAAAATATTAAATCAAATCTCTGACTAATTAAGTAAACAGTTTAAAATCAATCCACCCGGGGCGCCTGGGTGGCACAGCAGTTAAGCGTCTGCCTTCGGCTCAGGGCGTGATCCTGGCGTTATGGGATCGAGCCCCACATCAGGCTCCTCTGCTATGAGCCTGCTTCTTCCTCTCCCACTCCCTGCTTGTGTTCCCTCTCTCACTGGCTGTCTCTATCTCTGTCGAATAAATAAATAAAATCTTTAAAAAAAAAATCAATCCACCAATTCAATGATAACGCAAAATGTAAATTCCTCCAACACTTATTAACAGTACTAAATCTCTCTGAAAATACAAGCAGCATACTACTCTTAGTCACTGGTGACATTTTTAATTGAGCTTGCGGAGGAAGGAGGGAGGACTCTGCAATACACTCCTCGCACCTTTTCTTGTAAGCGCTAGAATTCTACCAAGCAACGCAAAAGGTACAAAATCTACTTTCTTCCTTCACAGAATCCTGTCATGTTCATCTTGAGAAGCGTTTTTCTAAATCTTCTTAATACTTACTTGGCAAAAGCATTTCTTCTGTTAATCTCTTTTTGGGAAGAAGCAGAAGTCGTACTGAAACTTCTCCTAAAACCTAAATGTCAAAGTGAAGGTCAAAGAGGAAAAAATAAATCACAAATTTGCAGTCCTCATTAAAAGTTATATCATTTCTTCTATAGGTGTTCTATCAAATGTTTCTGTGGAAGCAAAGCAAAGAAAGTAAGTACATACAGAACAGTGGTTTAGATTTTTTGACAAATTTTTATCTTACCTTTCTCATCAAACGATGCATATGCATAAATAAGTTAAGATCATGACATTCCATTTGGAGGTTTTTACTATAAACTTATTGAAAACCAAATAAAACTAAATTAGACACTGATAAACCTGAATCTTTTTATTCTCAAATATTGTAATCTTGATAAATCATATGAAAGAAAGGATAAAATGGCTTAAAAACACTATCACTAAATATGCCATTTATAAAATATTGAACAATAAATTTCAGAGTTTATGATTCTTGGCATCCCCAAATGACAGTTATTAAAAAAAAAAAAAAGATTTCATGAAAGGTACATTTTTAAAAAGATGTTTTTTAAAAAGAGTAAGATTTCCAGTTCTGGAAAGTTATGGCAGACCAGATGTGCTGAATCAATCTCTTGATCTAAGCAAGTATAATTTCATATGACTATAATTAAAAATATATATGAACTGTTGAGCTGATACAAAGACACAATTTCAAAGAGATGTACCACAGGATTGCCACTAAATTCTAGAGAACTTTGGCTTCTGCCTTACTGGCTGCACAGGAGACGGGAAAGGACATAAAACCTGGGGCCTAACAAAAGGGGGACTCTAACACAAGACTCCTGGTTAATATGCAGATCCCAGCCAGCCCACCCTCAATGTAAGGTTAAATGAGAAACAGAATGAAACACCATTCTGACAAAAACAAAACAAAGTGGCTTGTGTCAACCTTAATGCTCAGAAGGTGGCAAAATCTTCTCCCTTCGAAATTTGTGAACAAGAGCCAAATTCATTTTATCTATGTAATAAAAAATAACTGCAGGGAATTGCAAATTAAAGTAGTCTCAGGTTGGCAGTACCTCCAGGAGTAACTGGCAGAAGTAAATACAATCTTCTCTGGAGGCATCAAGCCAGGCCTCAAAGAATTCCTGTACATTAAATTCTGAGTAGAATAAGCACCTCACAAGAATAAATTACAAAATTCACAAGGAAAGAAGGTACCATAGGCTCACAGAAACAGACTGGCAAAAGCATAAGTTAGGCTGACAGAGACTTCAGATACGGAATTATATAACATAAAAGATAACAACATTTAAAATATTTAAAGACATAAAAGAAAAACTTAAAAATATGGGGAAATAACAAGTGATAATAAGTACTACAAAACAGATTTGTGAAAAGGAAAAAAGAAATGAAAATTTTATAACTAAAAACTTGGTGGCTGGATTAAACAGCAGAATAAACACAGCTGAAGAAAGAATCAGGAAACACGAAGATAGAGCTGAAGATGTCTAGAATACAGTCCATTTCTGGTGAAAAATATAAAAGAGGTATGGGAAGGTGAGAAAGTCTACTAACACTACTCATCAGAGCTTCTAAAAGAGATAATAAAGAGATTGAAGGAGAAATATTTTAAGTATATAGACAAGAGTTTCACAGAATTGATCAAAGATGCTAATTCCCAGATCCAGGAAGACCCATGATACCAAACAGGATAGTCAAAAAGAAACTGCCATATAGGCAACATCATAGTAAAACTATAACTATACAAAACACTAAGGAAATAGAGAAGACCTCTAATGGCAGTCAAAAAGAAAGATAAATCACCTACAGAAGTACAGGTTAGGCAGACTCATAGCAGACTTCTCAAACAAGTGACAAAAGACAGAAAATAATAAAATTATATTGTCAATGTACAGGGAGAAAACATCTTTCAAACTCAAATTTCCACCAATTGTTAGTTTTACCCATTAAAACTATCATTAGAAAAGACAAAAACTGAGAGACAGACCCTTTCTAAAAGAAATTTCAAAAAATATACATGTGCTAGGGGCGCCTGGGTGGCTCAGTCAGTTAAGCATCTGCCTTCGGCTCAGATCATGATCCCAGGGTCCTGGGATGAAGCCAGGCATTGGGCTCCCTGCTCGGCAGGGAGTCTGCTTCTCCTTCTCACTCTCTCTCTGTGCTTGCTTCTTCTCTCTCTTAAATAATTAAAATCTTTAAATATATATATATATATATGTATGTATATATGTACATGTGTATATATATGTGTGTGTGTGTGTGTATATATATATGTTTGATGGGAACAGAATGATCCCAAGTTAAAGTTCTGAAGAATAAAGACTAAAGACACTGGTAAATATATGAGCAAATTAAATACTGGTTATTAATTATAGAAAAAACTATTATAATAATGCAAAATTTGTGGCAGAAATAAAATAGAAACTAAATAACTCAGTTTATAAGGATTTTCTGTCACTTGGGAAAGAGGACACATGATGATTAAACTTTAGACTTTGCTAAAAATATGTATGTCAAAGTACCTATGGTAATTCCTAAGAGGTATGTTCATAGAGTATAACTTTTATTCAAGTAGAGAATGGAACAAGAGGGGGTAAGTATATAACTAGAATAAAGTCAAGAAAGAAAACCACAAGTAAAAAAAATTGAAAAAATAGCAAACAAACAGCATAAATAAATCCAAATATATGAGTAGTTACAATAAATGTAAATAGGTGAAACTCTCAGGTTAAAAGGCAAACATTGTCAAACCATATTTTTTTAAAGAAGTGAAATCCAACCATATCCTATTTAGAAAATATTCCAAAAACATAAGGATATAGAAAAGTTACAAGACAACTGATAGAAAAAGATATGTTAAGCAAATATTTGACCAAAAGAAAGCAGATATAAGGTAAAAAGAATTATTTAAAAAGCAATACCATTTATATTAACACCAAAAAATGAATTATATTGGTATAAAACTAATAAGACATGTACAAAATCTATATGAGGAAAACTATAAAACTCTAATGAAAGAAATCAAATAAGTTAAATAGAGGTATTCCATGTTCATGGATAGGAAGACTCAATATTGTTAAGACGTTAGTTCTTCCCCATTTGATCTATACAATCAGTGCAATCCCAATCAAAGTCCCAACAAATTATCTTGTAGGTACCAACTATCTGGAAAATTTGTATGGAGAGGCAAAGAGTACAGAATAACTAGCTTAAGATTGAGGGAGAAGATCAAGAAGACTGAAGAAGCTTGAAGAATCACTAGAAAGCTACAGTAGTTAAGACAATGTGGTTATTAGTGAAAGATAAATAGATCAAAGGAACAGAACAGAGAGCCCTGAAACAGACCCACACAAATATACTCAACTGATCTTTGACAAAAGAGCAGAGGCAATTCAACGGAGGATAGACGTTTTAACAAATAGTCCTAAGATATGCAAAAAAAAAAAAAAAAGAATCCAGACACGGACTTTACACCTTTCACAAAAATTAGCTCCTTGGATCACTGATCTACATAGAAAACACAAAACTGTAAACTCCTAAAAAGATAACACAGGAGAAAATCAGGATGACCTCGAGTTCAATGATGACATTTCAGATATAACATCAGAAGTACAATTCATGAAAAAAAAATTGATACCCTGGACTTCACTAAAATTAAAGACTTCTGCTCTGTGATAAACTGTTCAGACAATGAAAAGACAAGCCACAGACTAGAGAAAATATTTGCAAAACACATTCTGGTAAAGGTCTAGCATTCAAAGTATACAAAATTTTGTATACTTAAAACTCAACAATAAGAAAACAATGAACATAATTTTTAAAATGAGCAAAAGACCAGAATGAACAATTCACCAAAGAAAATGGACAGATGGCAAATACGTGCAAAGATCTTCAACTTCTGTTACAAGCTGAATTGTGCCCCCATTCATGTTAAAATCCTAACACCCAGTACCTCAGAATATGACTGTATCTGGAGACAAGGCCTTTAAAGTGGCAATTAAGTTAAAATCAAATGAAATAGGTCAGCCCTAATCCAAGATGACTGGTGTCCTTAAGAGGTTAGACACCTAAAAGAGATTAAGACACAGACACATACAGAGGGAAAGACTTTATTAAGAAATGGGAAGAAGGTCCCCAACTACAAGGCAAGGCAAGAGCCTTAGAAGAAACCCACCCTGCTAACACCTTGATCTTGGACTTTTAGCTTCCAGAATTTTGAGAAAGTAATTCCTTTGTTTAAGCCACACCATCTCTGGTACTTTGTTATGCTAGCTGCAGCAAACTAATATGACATTACATACATCATCAGGGAATTTCAAATGGAAACAACAACGAGGTACTGCTACACATCTATCAGAATGGTGAAAATTCACAGGCCATGAAATTAATCTCAACAAATATTTAAGGACTAGTTATACAAATCACTCTTACACAGATGGTTATCCTATGGAAAAAAATGAAATTAGACCCTCACTATACACAAAATCAATTCCAGGTGAATTGATAAATATGAAAAGCAAAAATACAAAACTTTTAGAAAGCAATATAGGAAAATATCTGTGTGAGGTCTGTTTTAGGAAAAGATTTCCTAAGATAAAACATGGAAAACATAGTGGTTTGCTTTTTTTTTTTATTTTAAGATTTTATTTGTCAGAGAGAGAAAGAGAGAGAGACGCAGGCAGAGAGAGAAGCAGGCTCCCCGCTGAGCAAGGAACCTGATGCAGAGCTCAATCCCAGGACCCTGGGATCACGACCTGAGCCGAAGGCAGACGCTTAACGGACTGAACCACCCAGGTGTCCCAGTGGTTTGCCATTTTGACTACTTAAAATTTTTAAATATCTGCTTATCCAAAGACACCAAAAGGGTGGTGGGGGCGGGGAGAGGCAAAAGACAAGTCAAAAACCAGGCAAGCAAGATAGTCACAATACACAGACTGGCAATAAGTATTAATGTCCAAAATATATACAGAAACCTACAAATTAGTAAGACAAACGAACGAAAAGAAAAACAGGCAAGAGACTTAAACATGTATGTCATAGAAAATGCATATGACAGATCAACATGAAAAAAATGAGGCTCAACCTCATTTATAATCTGGAAAATGCAAATTAAAACCACGAGATACATTTTAAATCCATCAGATGGGCAAAGACTTCTAAATCAAACAGGACTAGTGTTGGTGAGATAAGGGGCTGCAGAGGCTCTCATCCCCTGCTCGTGGGCACAGGCCCTGCAAACAGTCTGCCATTACCTAGGAAGGCTGAAGATCTGTATGGCCCATGCCTCGCAACCCTAGAGAAACTTTGGCAAACGTGTGCAACAGTCTAGTATGAAATAGTAAAAAAACAAATATAATACAAATATCCATCAAGTATAGAATGAATAATAAATTTTACTGGAACACTAACAGAACAGCCAACGACAATTAAACATATACACATTTTATAATACACATTATTTATTAATATATCTATATATGGGTGATAAAAATATCTTAAAAATCAAGGGAATAATTAACATAAAATTCAAGGCTCATAATCTGAGGATTACTGAGGACTACTGTTCAGGTCATCTGCAGCAAGGGGGCACGTAACAGATGTTTGCTTTATCATTACGGGAAATATATAAAGGCATTTACATACTCTTTTGTATACACATATACTTCACAATAAAAAATTTTTTGATAAATAAAAGCAAAGGAATAATTATTAGGAACATAAACCTGTATAAACCTACCAGGATAAGAATGATTCTGTTTATTCGAAGAAATTTCAGATAGAGTATCCAGGGAATCCGTTACCCTGTGAATAGAACAAACCTAATTAGCAAACCTCATCAGAAGCAGCAGGTCTTCAGATTTAAGACTGGCTCTTAACTGAGGTTTTTTTTTTTTTTTAAAGATTTTATTTATTTATTTGACAGAGATAGAGACAGCCAGTGAGAGAGGGAACACAAGCAGGGGGAGTGGGAGAGGAAGAAGCAGGCTCCCACCAGAGGAGCCTGATGTGGGGCTCGATCCCAGGACTCCGGGATCACGCCCTGAGCCGAAGGCAGACGCTTAACCGCTGTGCCACCCAGGCACCCCTTAACTGAGGTTTTCACACCGATGGTTATTTCTTATTTCACCTATTCAACAAACATTTATTGAGCATATGTTGGGAGCCAGGAATGAACTTCAAGCTAGCGGAGAAGACAGGCAATAACAAAACACAAGAGAGCCCTGGTATCTAAGGATAAGTAATGCAGAAAAAGGCAACTTAACATAAATTCACTTAAAACAGGGACCTGACTTTATTTCTTTGGAACTTTATCTTCAAAGATGAAACTAAAAAAATCTGAAAAGAAATTTGTTTTATGTTAAATTTAACAAATGTTCGATCAGAATTATAAAAACATCACATTTTAAATTGAAAAAAAAAAAGATCCTGACTCAGTCTGTGTATGCATGTGATTTTCTGATAAAATTGCATGGCTAAATACAATTCAACATCCATTACTTTGTATTTGACTCTCAGTACAACCATAAAGGTAACTTTCCTGACAGGTCTGTCTGTATTTTTTAATATTCAAATCATTCTTCACTGTTTAAAAGCCAATGCTCACAGTCTCATTTTCTTTCCACTGTTTATTGACCTGACCCGCACAAAGCCTTCATTCTGTCAGCCTGCTTCCTGCAGGACACTTGGTCACCATCTAGAAATCCTGCAACTCTCACAATATCGGCAATTCCACCTTGCACTTCACGTGCGTGGTTTTTACACGACATACACGCTACAGCAATCAGTGAGAGCTGATGAACGCAACGAGTAGGACTTGATGAAGAGGACAGATAATTAGGTGGTGATGGGTAGTTCAGAAGAACTTAATTCTAAAAGTGATCAGTTCATTAATAAGTACCTAATTGTGAGAACTAAGAATAAGAAAATTAATACTGTGCTGATGAAGACCACCTAGGCAAAAAAAATTAGGTAAGTAGGTAGAGAGATAAGATTAGATCTAGTCCATAAGTTTTCTTGGAATTTCTGCAAAGAAATATTGGATGATTTAGATATTAGCAGAAGAAAATGTATGAATTCAGTGAAAGCTGGGTGATAACAGAAAGCTATCCAAGCAGAGGAAATAACATGTGCAGATTCTCGGAGAGGAGGCACATTTTTTTTTTCCTAATGGAATGGAGGGGGGAAAAAGACAACCACAATCTGGGAGGTGTGGGATTGTGATTGGTCACTACTTTATTAAGACTGTCCTCAAGCAGTCCCCAGTTTAAAATTCTTTCTTCTTGAAGATCAGTGGTGTCTCAAGAGCTCTAAAGCTGGTTTAAATTAGAAATTCCTCAAAATCAGGGACCATGTCTGTTTTATTTGCTTATAGAATGCCTAGCACAGCACAAAGTGCTAAAAGACACTTAATAGTATTTGATGATGATGAATGAGACAATCAGAAGATGACAGGAAGACAGCTGGATCGAGACAGCAATTCATTTAGAGAGAGAGCCCTGTATCTCCTAAGAGGGGGACGCTTTTAAATGAATCACCTTAAAGAAGACTAAACAGAAGGCAAGAGGGGAAAAAAAAAGGTGAAATCCATGCGCTCCATAAACAAAGCAAGAAAAAGAACGTGAAACCATGAGAAAGAAAGTGGCTTCATAATATAAAAGGGGAGTAAGCTGTTCCAGCATAAAGAAACACTACACTAGATTTGGTCAGTATTTACTGTGCCTAAAATATGCCAAACTGTGTCCTCTGGGTAATCAAACATAAAATGAAGAACCCCAGTCCTCACGACTAAAAGACAAATAAAACTTGTAAGAGACTGTAGCAATGTGTTAATGAAGATTTG
Source organism: Ailuropoda melanoleuca (assembly GCF_002007445.2). Taxonomy (NCBI): domain Eukaryota; kingdom Metazoa; phylum Chordata; class Mammalia; order Carnivora; family Ursidae; genus Ailuropoda; species Ailuropoda melanoleuca. The sequence goes on from NC_048221.1 coordinate 121,684,591, forward strand.
TCCAAAGCAATAAGAGAATCCAGAAGACTGGGGACTCAGCATGGATTTTACCCTAAGTCAATCATCAATAAAGACATCGGTCCTAAAGAAAGTCAGCGACCTTCTTTTAATCATTACAGGGTACTGGTCAAGAACATACATTCAACTACCTGGGTTCAAATCCCCGCTTGAGAGCTGTGCACACTTGCACAACTCACATAACTTCCCTGTGTCTTACTTTCCCCACCTGTGAAGTAGGGATAATTATAGGACCTGAGCCAGAGGGAGCTTCCCAGGTGTGAACAATCCGTGTGGAGCTAGTAACCATGCTGGCACACGGAAGTGCTGTGCACTGGCTAGTATCTGTTTCTTGATTTATAAAATGTCGACCACAAAACAGCAAACTGTCTAAAAGCAAGGGCTTAGGAAAAACAACAAAATAACAAATCTGGGCTGAGTCCAGCTCCATCGTTATCTAGTGTAAGATCCAAATATGCCACTCCAAAACATGCCATTCTGGCATAAGGATTATTTTGAGCTAAAGACATTTGAGAATCAAAAAAAAAAAAAAATGCAGGAAGAGGCTTTCTCTGAACTCTCCTTATCTGCTCCCAAAAAAGAACCCTTTTGTACTATATCCGCTCAGCAGCAGCTTCACCAAGCAGGGAAGATGGACTCTTCTCACAGGTGAGGAGCTGGCAAGTTAACACCACACCCAGACAGACGTCACAAACTATCTTATCTCCCACCCAGTTGTCTTTCCTAAAAACCATCTGTCCACCCCTCAGTGGCCTTTTTCTCCCTCCTTTCCTCCTAGTAAGACGGTCCATAAACACTCCCATCGCACCACTTACATGGGTATTCATGTCTCTCTGTGAGGCCCAGGTGCATGCAAATTTAAATGTAATAAATTTGTATGCCTTTTCTCCTGTTAATCTATCTGTTGTCAATTTAATTCACAAACAACACTCCTCAACTCCCTCATCAACTACTGACCCAAGAGGGTAGAGGAAAATTTTTTGCTCCCCTGTGATAACTACATGACTTTAGCTAAGTCACTTTATCTTTTTAAACTTTTCTTCACTGGCAAAATGGAACAATCATAATACCTTACAACTCACTGGGTTTGAGGGGGATTAATGAAATATGCATCTAAAGTACACTGTACAGAGCCCACCACTTACTCAATGCTCAATAAATGTTTGTCGTAGTTATTGTTATTTTCCAGCTTACCTGACCCAGTACTTATTAGGATCAAATGAAACAACATTCAATGGAAGATACTTCGTAAACTGCAAAGCATTATATGTGTTCAATACTATACTGTCATAAATGATGAGGAAAAAAGTATATCAAGTACAAACAAAGAAGAAAGAAATTAATGCAAAAATTATATGAAATTATTAAGAAAAACAAAGTGAGGTGGAGGACGGATCTAAAAACTCTATAATCTGCCAGGAGGCAGTCCCACAGCCTCGCTGGAAGGGAACTAGACGGGGCTCTGGGACGTGATGGCAGATCCATTCTCATGCATGTGATTACACCATATATGTTCTTTTCTATTTAAAGATCAGCATCCCTTTTCCCCTCCACTGAAGAGCACGCCAAGCCAACTCCTCCCAGCACATAAGTCATTTCACATAATGGTACCTGGAATTTCACGAGGACTTGTCTCTGCTCTTGTTCTTTTTAAACCCAGAGTGAGCTGGTACTGAAGTGTACCATCTTAAGGAGAAACACCGAGGAGGTACATTATATATAAATCCTTAAAGCTTCTCTTCCCCCGAAGATCTACTGCCTATCTATTTTTGAAAACTAAAGAAATCAGAGGAAAAAGCCATTTTGGTTCCATTAGGTTTGGAGGAGAATGAATGGGGTGCCTGCTGGCAGGAAATTTAATGTAGTTAGGATGTGACTGAAGCAATCAGAGAGCATTTTTACTTTTGTTTGCATGACAGATTAAGCTTGCTGCTCTCACTGTTCTTAGCAGCAAACGCCACTTCTAATAGCCTACACATACTCATAGGGTTTGCAAATGAGGAATAAAGGAGGGTTTTAAAATTGCAAATCCTCAGCAAAGCAAATTTAGCTTTCCATGAGCCTTCTCTCTGAAGAAGGTGGTTGGTTAACCCCTTGAAAGAAGACACGAGCTGTAGTCAGTGCGTGTCTTTAATATAAAATGAGGAACTCTAACTATAAACCATTGCAAATTACAAAAAGACCTTGTGAATAAACATAAATTTCATTTTTCTCACCTTTGTACCCTGGATGGGGGAGCAAATATTCCATATCTTGGAGAGCAACTAAAATACTGCACACCTCCAACTGAACCATCATTCTTTCCATGGGGTTTCTCGAGCTCTATACCATACCAATATCCTAGAACAAGAATATTGGATTTTTAAAAGCATCTGCATTTTACCCAAAATGGTTACGCTATTATACAAACCCAAAGCCCGAATGGCTTCCCATTTTCACAAAATGACGAAAATGATGGAAAAGCACCATGATCATTGAGCTTTCAAATGATAAAATTTGAAAATTCAAAAAAAATGAACAGGAAAAACATTTTACAAAACGCAATTACAGTTGTACATTAAAGGAGAGAGAGAAAATACACAAATTCAGCACGAGTTAGCTATTATGCAAGTAGTGTTATGACCACAGTATATCTACACGCTATAATGAGAAAGAAACTGTCCTTGACTCAGTGATGCGGCATGTTTCAGTGAGAAGCACAACACAACACGGAGGTATATGAATCGTAAAGTGTACGTGCAGTCTTTTCCTTTCACTTTCCCAACATTCCGACATCACAAACGGTTCTTAAATAATTAGGAAGGACAAAAGTAATATGGAAAATATGATTAGACTTCATGGGGACTCTTCTTTTTTCTCTTTTTGTTTCCCCACCCAGGATAAAAAGAAAAATCATAATAGTTAACCTTAGTGAAAAGATTTAGATTAGCTGGGAGGAAGAATTTTCTAAAAGGCTTATTTTAAGTATGTGAAGGGGCCCACTCTGAGGAACATAATAGGACTTCCTTTTCTAGAGGGCCAAATTAAAGCAGTGAGGTTGCTTTTACTGCGGTGAGAATTAGGTAAATGGACATATACTCCCAGTCTAAGTAAATGCATACATACTCGTGGAATAAGGATTCTCAAATTGAGGGCACCTCAAGACCAGTTAAAAGTGTCTAATGATCCATTCATTTTTATTTAAAAGGAGAGCACAGTAGTAATTGCATCTGGTCGCTTACAATCAGCGTCACATAAAAAAATAAGAATTTAGATAGTGAGAAACTTACTGCTAATTCCAAAATACAAAAATATCATTACTTCCAGATTACTAATTCAAAGAGTCTATATAACCTCAAAAATGGCAACCTAGAAGTTCGTGTCTTTTTCTCTTATGTTCAAAAAGATGGCATTTGAGCCCATTTCTCGATACTTTTGCATTGAGATTAATGCATGACCACAGTCTCCTATACTTAAACAGTGTAGGAGTACAGGGTAACGTAAACAAACTTACTTCTTAGCCATAGCAATGCTCTGGAAGTAGGTCATCACATATCTGAATGTCATTAACCAAGGTTGTACGGTTGCCATTTTTATTTCTGATCGCCACAGTTACACTGTTCAGTGTTACAACATGCCATATAACGGCAACATGTTTACCATATGACTCTTGAAGAAGTGTAACATCACACAGAAAGATGTGACAAGTGTTAACAATTGTGACTACACCTTGTATCACTTCCCATTTAAATGGTAATTTTTTTCCGATAAAAAGGCTAAAAATGACCTCCTGCAGATCTAGATCTTATAATCTAAAAAGCTTCACTTAATTAGCACTGTTCTCTAGAACTGACTGATCTAAATTTTGATGCCACAAGACATGCAGGCTACTACTTTCTAAAAGGACAGTATGACTTTAACAGAAAAGTTCCCAACTTTCTGTTTGCTTATGACCACCCAAATTTCTAAATGCTTAACCTCAGGAATTAAAAAATTCAAAGTCAACCTAAAACAATGAATTCTATCCAGTGAATGAAACCACTCTAACTTTGTTTAATATAGAGAAAGGGAACTCAAAAGACATGGAGATTGTGAAAAACACCCTAGCTTTGGGATTCTTAAGTTTTTATTTGAGAACTATATTAAGACCATCCTAACTCATCTCAATTACTACCTGGAGACCTGTGAGAGCCATGAATTATACAACACACAGCCCAACTCAAATCAATTAGTTGGATTGCAATTATAAGTGGTATAATGAAACAAGACCGTGCTGGGAGACAATTCTCCATGGCTCACTCATGTTTCTGCATGTCTTATGAACAGAGGTGCTGACTGTCTTTTCATGGATGTCTGCACAGAGGACAGCCTTGGAGGACAGAGACAGAGTGCAGGCAGCAGGCCCTGCACAAAATACAGGCATGTGTGTTGTCTAATATAAAGGTTCAGATTCCTTAAGCTCAGGGCCTTCTCCTGCGGCATAAACCACTGGGTATGCAGGTGTCACCCCCCAGGAACTGGGGCTCAGAGAGCGAGTGCAAGAAAATGCTGACCCTCTGCTTCTGCCACTGCTGGGACCATGGAAGTCCTGTCTCTGAATCAGGAGCCTAACGTCTTCCATCAGGATCTATGAAACTGTGGCAATCTAACTTGTCAGCTTACACACACAGGGTAAAAACTCAGATCCTTCACAGTTCTCGACAGAATACTACAAATTTAAAATCAATGTTCTGGGTAACCTTTTCTTAAAATGCTGCAATGCCACCATGTGTCAAAATAGCATATTGCCATTTAAAATACACAAACATGGTTTCATTCAACTGGCTTCCATGTTTGAAATTAAAATCACTGAAAGTGCAAAAGAAAGCTAATCTTTACTTTTGGAAACACAATATTAAGTCTAGATTGGAATGAATATGTAAATACACAAACATGTATTTTTAAGGTCCCAGGGTACACAGAATCTTTTTCATTTTCCCTCGATCTTGTTTGTTGGCTTTTCTTTCCAAGCCATTCAGATAAAAGCTATATGCTGTGAACTCATTTTAAGAATATCCTTAGCAATTTACCCAAAGGACACAAAAATACTGATTCGAAGGGGCATGTGCACCCCGATGTTTATAGTAGCGTTATCAACAATAGCCAAACTACGGAAAGAGCCTAAGTGTCTATCAGCTGATGCATGCTTAAAGAAGATGTGGTATAAATCCCCTGGAATATTACTCAGCCATCAAAAAGAATGAAATCTTGCCATTTGCAACAACGTGGATGGAGCTAGAGTGTATTATGCTAAGTGAAATAAGTCAGTCAGAGAAAGACAAATATCATATGATTTCACCTGTATGTGGAATTTAAGAAACAAAACAGATGAATATAGGGGAAGGGAAGGAAAGAAAGGGGGAGAGGGAAGTAAACCATAAGAGACTCTTAACTATAGAGAACAAACTGAGGGCTGCTGGAGGGAGGTGGGTGTAGTATGGGCTAGATGAGTGAGGGAGATTAAAGGAGGACACTCTCAATGAGCAATGGGTGTTACATGCAAGTGATGAATCACTGATGTCTATACCTGAAACAAATTTTACCATATATGTCAACTAGAATTTAAATAAAAACTTGAAATTAAAAAAAAAATAATATCCTTAGCCAAAATCTAATCCTGCTATTTTCTCTCTGTTATTGAGCACAGTTGGCAATCAGTGAGAGTGAAGCTGGAGAACGAAAACAAATTTTAACATTAGACAATTTAAAACACAACTGGCAGGAACACCTCACGGGCAACAGTCAGCCTGAGTCCGGTCAGGGTTCCCCTCGCCAGTGCCATAGCTAACTAATACCCACGAGAACCCTTCATCGAGAACTCCCTAGCATTACCTTCCACCGACCTGTAAAATTTTAAACCTTCTGTATTCTACAGGGTTCAAACTGAGCAAAGAATATACAGACAGTTACCTGGAGCGAAGTTTGTTGTCCCAAAGAACTTAACGGTGCCGATTCTCTGGCCTACCACCAGGACTCTATCTCCGAGGTGGGGCTCTCCTGCACAGCGGCTGTTATTTGCTACAGACGCTCCTGAGGAACTCAAGCCTGTTTAATCGGTTGGTGGGGGAAGGGGAAAGGGCAGGAAAAGAGAAGGGAAAAGAGCAAACAGGGGGGGAAAAAAAAACCTCAAAAATTATGTTAGCCAAACAATCAGCACGTGTTCTAACCAGTCTAGTTGAAAGATTTCCGTGTATGACACCTTTCCTGATACACATCACCTAGAACTGTGGTTCTCACATGTGAGGTCAAGATATTCCACGAAACTGTGGAGGGTTTCCTGAAAAAATTACTGCCACAAGAACCTGGCACACACGGTTCCTGGGAAGTATTGATTCTATCCAGATTGCCCGGGGCGTGCTCTGCTAGAACTGAGGCCAACACACTTTTTCTGTAAAGGGCCAGAGAGTGTATTTGGGGCAATGCAGGCCACACCATCTCTATCGTAACTACTCAGCTCTGCAACCACAGCACAAGAACATGCATACACAAAACAGGCATGGCGTGTTCCAGGAAACTTCACAGAAGTAGGTGGCAGGTTGGATTCGGCCCATGCGCTGCACTGTACCAATGCCTGATCTGCTAAAATGCTGGACTCAGAGTTGTTCATCGGGACCCAGCGTGAATTATACATACAGGAAGGTGACCTGAACGTGAAAATTGCTGTTAGTTTCCAATTAGCTCTAACTGATTTCTTTATTAGGACCAAACCACTCCTCCTCACCTTAATTCAAACGTAAACCCTGAAAAGCCCACTATTAAATATCAGAAGTCCTACAGAAATACTGTCTAGAAAGCTGTTCAATTATAACAGAGAAGAAGTGGGCCCTTGAGGCTTCTGCCATCAGTCTATAGACAGACTTGAATCGCTATCATCGGGGAAGGTAAAGAAGCCTCTGTGAGGGCAGGGGACAGAGGATAAGTCACACTGCCAACAGGAGAGAAAGTAAAGCCATGGCAACAAGTGAGGAACATAAACCCAGACAGAAAGCAGATGTGGATAAAGCGCTACAGGCCCTCACGATAACTAGTATTTCCAACGCACTTCACAGTTTACAAAGTGCTTTCCACAGAACGATAACGATAGACAAGATACAAAGTCAGGAATTAAACTGAGACATGGTGTTCACAGGTAGTCAATGGCGCACCCGGATTAGAGCCCGGGCCCTATGACCACGAGTCCTCAGGCGGGTCTCCAGGCTATGTAACGGACCAAGGACAGTGTGTTCGACCACTGATACGACAACGCTGAGGACACACACCCCCTCCCCTACCTCGGCCATCCTCTCATCCGTTCTTCCTGCTCCTCTTTACCCTCACTTCCCAATATGTCCGCACCCCCCAAACGTAAATCTGTGGAGAAAGTGGAGTAACTACTCACTCTAGAAAAGCGTCCTAAGGAAATGTCTCTGAGGTCATGGACTTTCTGTCACGGTCTCCCATGCTCCCCCCCCCAAAGGTCTTCTTGCTCACCCTTATTGACCAGTCTCTTCATCGACTACTATCTAAGCCTACATCAGGCTTAAATCTATAAAGAGGGGAAAAAGGTTAACTATGTAGGTACACTACAACTACTTCTAATAAAAAGTTACACAGGTACTTCCATACCCATATATAAATTTTAAAATCAAGTAAATGTCAGAAGCCCAAATTCCAAACAAAGGAGGCCTTGCAAAGTGAATAAGGTGAGGACAAGCAGGATCGCAACAGCCCTGTCCTGGTGCCTCTGCTCGGGAGGCTAGACAGAAACTGCTCGCAGGGGAAGGAGCACCTACTCTGAAAATACAAGTTCCAAGTCAACAATTTCAGGCAAAACTCCTAGCTTCTGTGCTTTTAGAGTCCCAGCCTGTAGGCTTACTACATCAATGCTATTGCCAAGGGCTCCTCCCCATCACGGGACAGTAAGTACTTTAAAGAGGAAAACAACCCTGTCATGAACATTTTCTATAATAAAATATTGCCTCAGTACAACTGTTAGAAGTATGTGAAAGACAATCTGGTCATTATTATGAGGTTCACTGAAAACAATTTGTGCCAAAACAGTTTCATTTCCTTTCTGGACAAGCCTGCTACGTAGCTAAAACAGTGTGTTCCATACGTGTTGATTTCGGCAAGAGTCTGCTATGAAGCACTTCCTTTTTTTTTTCTTTTTTTTTTTTTTTAAAGATTTTATTTATTTATTTGACAGAGAGAGACAGCCAGCGAGAGAGGGAACACAAGCTGGGGGAGTGCGAGAGGAAGAAGCAGGCTCCCAGCAGAGGAGCCTGATGTGGGGCTCGATCCCATAATGCCGGGATCACGTCCCTGAGCCGAAGGCAGACGCTTAACAACTGCGCTACCCAGGCACCCCAATGAAGCACTTTCTATATCCTTACACATAACTGGAGAAATGTGGACTGAACCAGGTTATGCAGGACTCACCACATCCCAGCGAGTTACCATCATCAACCTGTCAGGAGAGCCACTGAGCCTCTCCTAGCTAGCATTAAGCAAGGACCTGAACTTTAAATATGAAGACGACACAACGGTATGTGGGAAATCTAGATTCAAGGTGTAAGCAACAAAATGCAGAGGGATGAGACTTCTAACGTTCAACTAAATGAGAATCCAGGTCAAGTCCTACGTGGAGCAGCAACATGAAGGGCCCCGGCGGGAGGCTCTGTACTTGTGCCCACGGGCAACAGTTCAGCTCTCTACGGGCTGGCCATGAGGGGTCTGGAGACCCGGGAGCAGGAGGAAGAGCGGAAGGTACCTGGGATGGAGGCAAACCATATCAACGGCAGAGGAAGCAGCGGACAGACCTCAGGCTCAAGCCCAGAGGTGCCACTTAGAAACTGCCGCCAGGCACCAATGACTTACCTCCCTATTCCTCAGGTCCCTCACTCATACAATGAGGATGAGAATAATAGTACCTACCCACAGGTTTGTTTTGAGAATTACGTGAAATAAGGTAGGTAAAGTGCTTAAATAGAACCTGAAATAATAAGTATACAATACATGTTAGTTATTATTGGGTCTAGATTAGAAAAGAGAGAAAAAAAGATAATAACCGTATGGCTTCCGCATATCTGAGGATCTATCATAAAGTTCTAAAATGAAGCTTAAAGGGTCAGAGGCGTTACATGCATGTGAGAGAAGAAGTCAGTCCAGACAAGGAACATGGCAGGACCACGGGATGGAAGGCAGGGAGACCGAGGACACTCACGAGGGGGGAGGGGCACGGGAAAGACAGAAGAGTACAAGCAGTTCAATCCGACTGGAGTAGAAGTTCCCTTCTACACATTTAAAAAGAGCAAATCTACTTACAAACAAACCAAGATAAAAAACACCAAGAAAGCCTGGTTGAAAAAGCCATAGATACCAGCACTGGCTCTGGAGGAGACAGACGGGCTTTTGCTCATTGTCTTCTTGTTATTGCTGCGTGCGTTCGGCTTCTTGGGGTAGCTCGGCTTGTGTTCCAGAGACGATGTGGAGGAGGAGCTGCTGCTGGATCCAAGCAGGGTACCTACAACAGGTAAAGGAAAAGGACATATTGAGGGGTGGACAGTAAGAAGTGAACCAATAAGGTGCCTTTCCAGGTAAATCCCTCTGAAGCCCTCCATTTAGCTTCCTCAGTTGTGGATTATCTAGTGTTGAATTAAACACCTGGTTTCATCCAGCTGTACTGTACTTCCTAGAGACAAGACTTTACAACTCCAGCGACTGTACTGTAAGGATTCACGCTGCCTGAGGACTCTCACAGGAGAGCACCGTCACATGTGAGCTCACTGAAACCGACTACCTCCCACTCTCCCCACGCTCTCACTCACCTTCCACTTTAGATGGCTTAGTAGAATCCAATCTTATTTACACTTAAAAATTCTACTAATTTGCTTTAAGGTAAAAAAGGGTAGTATTACAATATTCTGAGTTAACCTGAAGGCAAGCAGGAATACTCTTGAATGTGCTGTTCATGCTCTTTTCACCCAATGATTTGATAGCTGAAGGCAACTTTAAACATTTTCATCAAGTCATCTACCACTGTGGAGTTTCCTTTCAGCCTCCGTTCCATTTAATCTGGTAGCTCTCTACTGTAAGTGTACACAGAGGCACCACACAGCATTTTATACCGAAACCACGTACACACTTTACGATGAGCTGCTTAAGGTATTTCCAAGGATAATTTTTTCCTGCAATGATTCTTCTCTCAAAAACGTGAAAACTTAGCCCCCATATAAGCTTTATCACTATAATATTATTTTAAAGTTCCATCAGTAAATTAAATTTTTAGAGTGGAAGTTATAAAATTATTTTACCATCTTTCTCTGTTGCGGGTTTCGGTTCTTCCCCAGGAGGCAATGAAAGTGTTGATTCAGAAGCGCTATCTTTTTTTGAAGTCATTAACCCTAGCACAGAGAAACAAAACACTTTTAGCAAGAAAGAACTTCCACATTAAACATACAAATGCACTTGCTGTTTTAAAGTAGAGACATCCCTCATCATCTAAAGCTTCTCCACTTCCGGAAACATGCTGGATAGTAAATGCACAGACTGTAGGGGCCGATCGAATATCTCATTACGTGAAGGGGGGGCGGAGAATGCATTCTTAGCCCCTCTGAAAACCTCAATCGATTTCCTCAAATACCACCAAGTCTCTTTTAGACCTGTTTAACAATCCACTACGGAATTCTAAATACTATAAAACAGTTCAAGCCCCACTACCTCGTTGTCCCACACTCCACACACTTACCAGTGTGTCTGCACAATGCCAGCAGGCAGAGCGAAGCTCACGCAGAGCAAGGACTGCCGTACATGCGCCAGGACTTGCACACAACGTACAGATTTCACTCATGTGTGTGCAAATCAGTGACAGATTTTCTACTTGGAGAGTGAATTCTGGGTAAAAATTTTTTTGCAAACCACTGAAGCCACTCGTCATGAAAGTGAACGTCAGATAGGAAGAAGCCCCACACTCTCTGCCTTTGGCGCTGTGACAGATGGCCCCGCTAGCACCACACCCAAGTGTCACAGACAGACTCACTTTAAAAAAGATGTGGAGAAAGGGGATCCCTCTTACACTGTTGATGGGAATGCAAGTTGGCATAGCCACTTTGGAAAACAGTGTGGAGGTCCCTTAAAAAGTTAAAAATTGAGCTACCCCTATGATCCAGCAATTGCACTACTGGGTATTTACCCCAAAGATACAGACATAGTGAAGAGAAGGGCCATATGCACCCCAATGTTCATAGCAGCATTGTCCACAATAGCTAAATCATGGAAGGAGCCGAGATGCCTTTCAACAGATGACTGGATTAAGAAGATGTGGTCCATATATACAGTGGAATATTAGCCATTAGAAAGAACAATTACAGTACATTTGCAGCAACATGGATGGGACTGGAGGAGATTATGCTAAGTGAAATAAGTCAAGTAGAGAAGGACAATTATATGGTTTCACTCATTTACGGAACATAGAAATAGCAGGAAGATCGGTAGGAGAAGGAAGGGAAGAATGAAGGGGGGTAAACAGAAGGGGGAATGAACCATGAAAGACTATGGACTCTGGGAAACAAACTGAGGGCTTCAGAAGGGAGGGGAGTGGGGGATTGGGATAGGCCGGTGATGGGTATTCAGGAGGGCACATATTGCATGGAGCACTCGGTGTTATATGAATAATGAATCATGGAACATTACATCAAAAACTAAGGATGTACTGTATGGTGACTAACATAACATAATAAAAAATTATTATAAAAATAAATAAAGAAAAGAAAAAGCCCACAAATAATCCTTTGCCTTATGAAGACTTCTGTTTCCATTCTACAGAAACAAATTATTTAAATAGAAAACCTAATGGACTCCACCCAGTTTTAAATTCCATCAAGCACCCATTTCAATTCTTTCCACTTTGGAAGCATCTGAGTGAAGGACAATACCTGGCACTGTGAGCATCACCAGCGTGAACGAGACATGGCCCCAGCCCAAAAGGAGCACCTTTTCAATGCAGAATGGTAGAATGATGTGAGCACAAATAACGAAAATATGAGGACATTTATTGATAAGCATTAACATAGAGGAAAGAGACAATAATTTTGTTTACAAAGATAAATTAATGCCTCATCAAGGAGATCACATTCTGAGATAGGGCTTGAAGGACAGGTAAGACTTCCAGGGGTGCCTGGGGGGCTCCGTCAATTAAGCATCTGCCTCCAGCGCAGGTCATGACCTCAGGGTCCTGGGATCAAGCCTCTCATTGGGCTCCCGGCTCAGCAGAGAGTCTGTTTCTCCCTCTCCCTCTGCCCCCCACCTTGCCCATAGTCTTTCTCTCTCTCTTTCTCAAATAAATAAAATCTTTAAAAAAGAAAAGACATCTTCCATAGCATACTGGAGGTGTAGCCAGGAAGAACTGAAGGTAGGCATTCTAGATGGACAAAAAGAAAAGAAAAATCTTAAGGACAAGGTCAGAGACAGATGCATAGCATGGCTGGAATAAAGAGCACTTTTGGGACGTGGGAGAAATAAGACTGAATAGACAGGTCAGAGTGAAATCTCAGAGGAAGACAGTGTCAGATAAGGACCTGGTCCTCTTGTGGAAGGAATGGGCCTCTGATGGACTTGGTGAAGGAGGGCTGGCATGAACAGAGGGGGTAATAACATCACCCTGACAGCAAAGTTTACAAGGAAGAGAGAGGGGCAGAGGCAGGAAGCACGGACCAGGGAGAAGTTCTTACAATAGGCGGAATGAGGACCAGAAGGACAACAGCAGGAAGTGAACGGAGGGGTGGATAAGAGAGACTCTGTGAAGGCACCCCACAGAGTGCATTTTTTATTTTTCAGTTATATTTTTCATTTAACATGTCCATTTGGTTCTTTCTTATTTTAATTTTTTAATTGAGTCACTGGAAATTCACATGCAGTTGTATAAAGTAATACAGGGAAATCTCTTGCACACTTTGCCTAATTACCCCAAAGGTAATTTTTTACATAATTATAGTATAATCCCACAAGCAGGATGCCAACATTGATACAATCCACCAATCTTATGTCGCCCCAGTTTTAACCGAACTCCTCTGTGCGTCCATGCACACGTGCGTATGCACCACACATCATTTGATTCTTTTTTATATCCTCATTTCTCTGAACTTTCTTTCTGCTTGTTTCAAGAGTATTAACCTTAATTCTTAAAGCATGGTTAATGTATTATTTAAAATCTTTATCTGTGTCATGTCTGTGTCCTGTCAGTGTTGGCCACATTTAATCGTCTTTTTCCTTGAGAGATGTTGAGATTTTCCTGGCTTTTCTATTTTGAGCAATTTTGGATTGTATCCTGTACATTTTGAATATTATGTTGTGGAACTCGGTCTTATTTAAGTCCTACGGAGAATGTTTATTGTTTTGTTTTCTTTTATGAAGGAGTCAACCCAATCCGGTTCAGGCTAGACATCCCTACCCAACTGTGCACTGTGGTTCCAATGTTAGTTCAGTTTCCAAATTAGCATATGGATTCACTCATTTATGAAACATAAGAAGTAGGAAGATCAGTAGGAGAAGAAAGGGAAGAATGAAGGGGGGGTAAACAGAAGAGGGAATGAACCATGAAAGACTATGGACTCTGGGAAACAAACTGAGGGCTTTAGAGGGGAGGGGGTGGGGGATCGGGATAGGCTGGTGATGGGTAGTAAGGAGGGCACGTATTGCATGGTGCACTGGGTGTTATACGCAAGTAATGAATCATGGAACTTTACATCAAAAACTAGGGATGTACTGTATGGTGACTAACATAATAAAAAATTTTTATTAAAAAAAAAAAGCCTTTTTGGGATCTTTCTCCTATGATGTGCCATCCAGTAGTGCCTGGGACCTGGCAGTGGTCGACCCCAGAGACCAAAGCCTGTGTTCAGATCCACACATGCACCACCGGACAGCAAAGCCAGGAGTTTACACCCAACATTTTGAGATCACGTTGTTGAGCTTCCTCCTCTCCATGGTCTCCCTGCTACTTTCTTGCTCCCAGAGACATCCCTTCCTGGTATCTGGGCAGGATGCCTAGGGTTGTTTCCCTGTTCTGTCATACAGTCTCCCAGGATTGGCTCTGCCCCTGGGAACAAGCAGTAAAAAAAACACAAGACAAACTTCTGGGTATTCCATCCATGTTCTTGGGACCACAGTTTCTCTGGTCAGAGAGCAGCGTTCCCCTCCCATGAGGCTTCAGGTGCCTTGCCACCTACCACTTCCGTTGCACCATGCAGGACTGCCCAGGGACAGGCGTGGGAATGAACCAAAGGGGAAAAAAAGCTATCATAAAAAAGGGGACTTCCTCCCTCTTCTATCTAGTAGGGGACCCCTCCCCTGATCCTTAGACCAGAAATAGAGGGCTTCTCTTTGGGCTTTCTTTCCATAATGGCTGTGAACTTCTGGGTTTCAGGTTAAAAGGATACCATTTACAATTGCAACAAAAAGTATGAAGTATCTAGAAACGGACCTAACAAAACTGGTACAAAAATAGCTGTAGAGAAAATTAGAAAATCTTACTGACATATTTTTAAAGGACCCAATTAAATAAAGTAATATTCCAAGCTTAGAATTAAAAGACTGAACATTGTAAAGATGTCAGTTCTTCCCAAATTGACTTATGGTTTAAATGCAAAACCAATAAAACTTTAGCAGATATTTTTTCAAGAAACTTAACAGCTTATTCTAAAATTTATATGGAAGTGTGATTTATAACAATCCAAACAGGCAAGACACTGTTTAAGAATAAGGTAGGAGGGGCTCCTGGGTGGCACAGCAGTTAAGCGTCTGCCTTCGGCTCAGGGCGTGATCCCGGCGTTCTGGGATCGAGCCCCACATCAGGCTCTTCTGCTATGAGCCCGCGTCTTCCTCTCCCATTCCCCCTGCTTGTGCCCTCTCTCGCTGGCTGTCTCTATCTCTGTCGAATAAATAAATAAAATCTTTAAAAAAAAAAAAAAAGAATAAGGTACGAAGCTTTCCTCTATAGCTGTCAAGATTTATTTGTTAAAAACTATAGTAGTTAGGAAGTACAGACTGACACAGAGATACTCAAATAGCTCAATGGAAGAGAGCAGAAAGACCAACCAATTCTTGGACAAAATCCTTGAATCACGGTAGAAAGCCTTTCTGCTTCAGCCACTGACAAGTTAGCAAGCACTTTCTGAACACATATTTTGCCCCTATGTGCTACTACAGTGAACACAAAAGTACAAAATACTCTCACGGTCCATTTCAAGGTTAAAATTTTGCTGAGAGGATAAAAGATCTGCACAAATGAAGCAATCAGAGGACAAGACTCAAACTAACAAATAATGTTAGTGCGGTGTGGATACAAGTGTAATAAGGGTGGACAGAACGGAGACGTCAAAGGGATCTGGGTCTCCAGGGAAGTTTTCTTGAAAAAACAGCATCCAGATAAGCAGGTAAAGCACAGCAAGGGCCTCAAAAGGCCGAAATCAAATTGCTGCACTCAGAGAAATAGCATGAGACAAAGTATGGAGGGAAGAGTGAGGACAAGAGCCCACAGTTCAACTACGGAGGTCACCAGAGACCCCGTTACATACAGGAAGGACTCAGGCTGCCAGTTTAAAGAGTCAGGACTTCTGATTAAACAAGAAGTCACTGAAATCCCTGAATAGGTGAGAAACATACATCTAGTTGCGTTTATAATGATTTATTGGAGGTATAAAATCGAGCTTGGAGGTTAGATCAGGGGATGATGAAGGTATGCAGGTGGTAGGAAAGAAAGAAAAGAAAGGAACAAATGTAAAATAGTCTTGTCAGGAATCAAAATCATAAACCATGACTGACATTTAAAAACACGTAAGATGCAGATTTTATTAAATTCTAGTTCCAGAGTTACCTAACAAAAAAATGTGAAGCACACTAAATATAAGGCCTTCTGCAAAGGAAATTTAAAAAAAAAAAAACAAAACCCTGAAGAAGAGATTTAACTTTCTGGTTTGACCTACCAGTGTTTACTTTTGACGTTACATGAGTTACATCAATTTTCTGGGACCTGATGAAAGGCACAGTTCTTCCAGAAGTGTGTGCTATATTCTTCCTTCGATCTTTTGCTTTACTTATCTTTGAAAGAGGTGCAAAAATACCTAAGGGAGGAATGGAGAGCTTGAGTTAGTGTTAAGCAATTAAAAGCATTTCAAATAAAGGGGCAAGTATAACCATTTGGCAATAGAAATCTTTAGATTCTCTTTTAGTGCCTACCAGGTGACCTGTAGGGAAAGACAGGAAAAAATTGATATATAGTACTTGCCCTCAGAGAGCTTACAATCTATCTGTCAAGACGAACAACACAGTAACTTAAGAATCACATAAAAAATGCATTATCAGGTATTAAGTGAAATTCAGGGAAAAGAGAAATGAGTGAAGATAATAGTTTTCCATCATAGTAATTTCTGACTAAGCTATTGGCAATTGTAAATTTGTACAATCTTAGTGGAAGACAGAAATTCTAACCTAAGCCACTTAGTGGCATTAAATTATAAGAAAATAGAGATGTGGGGCGCCTGGGTGGCACAGCGGTTAAGCGTCTGCCTTCGGCTCACGGCGTGATCCTGGCATTATGGGATCGAGCCCCACATCTCTTCCACTATGAGCCTGCTTCTTCCTCTCCCACTCCCCCTGCTTGTGTTCCCTCTCTCGCTGGCTGTCTCTATCTCTGTCAAATAAATAAATAAAATCTTTAAAAAAAAAAAAAAGAAAATAGAGATGTGCACAAAAGTTACAAGGTTATACTTGTATGGTAGAAGGAAAAGATAGATTTCCAGAGCCAAAACAATTTCTAGTTTACTACCAAGACCCAATTACACTTCTGGAAATTAATTATGAAAAAATAATCTAAATGGAAGGAAAAGACTGTATACCTGAGTATGGCATCTTCGCAATATTATTCTAAGTAGGAGAAAACAAACACGTGGCAACAGGATGAATGAATGAAGTATACCCCTGAACTGTTACATCACCATCAGTAAGTAAAACAATAAAAATTGTAAGGAAATACACCAAAGTATGAAAATTAAATCAAGAAAATAAAAATGAAATTATGTATTTGATTATATTATGACTGTATCTGAGAAAAGTTTTATGTGTGGATATAATACAGTAAAAAACTGAAAACCAAAACATATTGATGAGAACAGATTACTCTCCAATTATCTTAGAAATTTGTCATTACTGTCATAATAATGTTGTTCAATGAATGGTTTTTTTCTTAATCTGAGGAAAGTTACATGGTTTTTCTTTCAAGGTCTTAATAGAAAATTTCCACACAATAGTATTCCACATAGCATCTTAAAAAGTACATGTTTAATTCCATGGTTTTAAAAGATTTCTATAGCATATAAAACCCCAACTAATATAAGTTCTCATTCTTCTTGTTTTTTTTTATGAAATAAATCATTTGGAAGAATCAAAACTAAATTTAGATCAATGACTGGCTACAACAAAAGCCCCAAGTACATGCAGAATATGGGCTAAAGTTCCTAGTAACTCATGCTAATCAAAAATCTGATGGGACTTTTCCTCAGATCTTGACATACAATCGTAAAGCTTAACTACAATAAACACAGAGGAAAGAACTATTTTTAAATAGAATAACAAATTTCTAGAAACATGGCTTTTGTTTTACCACAACTCCTCCCAAACCTCCACCAAAGTATTAGTAAGGAATAAAAATGATATAAACTCTGAAGAAAAAAGAAAATGATAAAAAGGAGAAAAAAATACTAAAAGCTGCTACAGAGAGGGGGGAAAAGTCAAACACGAAAGAAAGATTTTGCGACTTGCACACGGCAACCCTGGAAGCTCAAGACGGTAGCTGACACACCTGGAGCCCAGGAGCCACATCCTGCCTGCCACCTCTTTTCAAGTCCTGCCGGCACCCACGTGTTTACACACGGTCTGCAGCTGCTTCTTCACTACAAGAAACTGCGTGGCCCTTGACGCCGAAAATACTTCCTCTGGCCTTTTACGGAAAAAGTTTGCCAAACTCCATCAGATGATGGAGTATCACCTTCTAAATACTAAGAGAATATGAGTTCCAGCCTGACATTCCCTGTCCTGTCAAACTATCTTAGGAAGGGTGAGGGTAGAAATAAACATAGTTTTAGAGTGGAAGGTTTCAAAAAATTTATCTCCCATGAGTCCTTTGTCAAAAAAACTATAAGAGGATGTGCTCCACCAAAACAAAGGAGTAAACCAAGAAACAAACTGAATTAGAATAATGAAGGCACCCAATCTTTCTCCTCAGAGTATAAAGTCAATAGAAAAAAAAAACTGGAAAACTGGAAAAATCAGAGGCGCTTGGCTGACTCAGGCAGTAGAGCCATGTGACTCTTAATCTCTGGGCTGTGAGTTCGAGCCCCACGTTGGACGTGGAGATTACTTAAAAATAAAATCTTTTAGGGGCACCTGGGTGGCTTAGTCTAATAAACATCTGCCTTCAGTTCAGGTCATAATCCCAGGGTCCTGGGATTGAACCTGGCATCGGGCTCCCTGCTATGTTTCTCCCTCTGTCTCTCCCCACCCCTGACTTGTGCACACTCTCTCTCTCTCTCAAGTAAATAAAATCTTTTAAAAAAAAAAAAAACTTTATTTAAAAAAATAAAAATAAATTGGAAAAATCAAGACACATTCATATACATGTATTATTTACAAGTATAAATATTAATATCAGAAGATACAACTAAAGAACTTGAAATAGTTCTTGCCTCTAAAGGGCAGGACTCAGGGTCAGGGGAGGGCAAGCCAGGGAACGATTTAACTGATGTTTTTAATAAATCTTATGATACAATTTGACTTATGTATTCACCTTGGTAATTATTAAAAGACATAAAAATGGTACTGCCAAGTATTAAAATTTATTATAAAAATTTTCATAACTGCTAAAACTTAGAAGCAACCAAGATATCCTTTAGTAGATGAATGGGTAAATAAATTGTAGTACATCCAGACAATGGAATATTATTCAGTGCTAAAAAGATATGAGCTATCAAGCCATGAAAAGACATGGAGGAAACTTAAATGCAAATTACAAAGTGAAAGAAGCCAGGCTGAAGAGGCCGGGCTCGTACTGCAGAATTGTAACAATACGACGTTCTGGAAAAGACAGAACTAAGAAGACAGTAAAAAGATCAGTGGCTTCTAGGGGCTGAGCGGGGAAGGGATTTATAGGCAGAGCACAGAGGATTCTCAGGGCAGTGACAATACTCTGTATGACACTGTAATGACAGAGACATGTCATTAAACACTCGTCCAAACCCACAAATGTCCACCACCAAGAGTGAACCCCAACATAAACGATGGACTCTGGAATGATGATGAGTCAGTGTAGGTCCGTCCCTCTGTTTAAGAAATGTACCCTCCAGTGAAGGGACACTGATAGTGGGAGTGGCTCTGCATGCATAGGAACAGGGGAGACACAGGAAATCTCTGTATCTTCCTCTCAATTTTGTTTTGAACCCAAGCTGCTCTAAAAAAAAAGTCTTAAAAATTATTATAAAATTTCTAGAATTGAAAAAATCTAATATGTCTGAGAATAACAGATAGTTGAACAACATAATTCTGAAAGAGACTATAGCATTTATAAGAAATTTATAATAAAGGAAGCCCAACAAGCCAAAGGAAAAATGATAGAGAGAGGGGGGAAAAATCTGTTGCTGAGAAGAGACAAATTCTTTGGCTTCTGCTTATTCAGGGCAACTTCTATTTTTCCATAATCCAACACATGATCCTTGCCCCCAAAAACTCGCCTTTAAGCATGTGAAAGGGACAGAAGCAGGGTCCTTGGGGCATCCAGCTTTGTCCTCATCAAGCGTCCCTTTCCTTGGGAGGATGAGATTTGGGGGGCAACATGCATTCTGTTACAAGCTAAGCATTTCCCACGAATCTGATTTACATCTGCCCTGTGCGTTGCTAGTTTTGATCCTTGCCCTCAGTCCACTTCAGAGCTGCCAAAATTAGCTAACAGAGGAAAACTAAAATCAAATTCTTACTTCCACACAACTACCCAAATATATTCCAAATGGGTTAAATAATTTAGTGTAAAAAAATCAAAACATTCAAAAGAATAAAATATATAGTTTTAAATTAATCCTTGGATTAGAAAGAACTATCTAAGAATAAAAGCAATGTTAAGAAATTATAAAGAGAGGGGCGCCTGGGTGGCACAGCGGTTAAGCGTCTGCCTTCGGCTCAGGGCGTGATCCCGACGTTATGGGATCCGAGCCCCACATCGGGCTCCTCTGCTGTGAGCCTGCTTCTTCCTTTCCCACTCCCCCTGCTTGTGTTCCCTCTCTCGCTGGCTGTCTCTCTCTCTGTCAAATAAATAAATAAAATCTTTAAANTTTTAAAAAAAAAAAAAAAAAAAAAAAAAAGAAATTATAAAGAGAAAGTCTTTTAACTACATAAAACTCTATGCCAAAACAATGCAAATGAAGTTCAAAGGCAAATGACAAGGTGGGCAAAATATCTGTGAAAACTATAAAAGATTAATATCGTAAATATGTATTTGTATCTCTAAAGTTTTTAAAAACACACTAATATCTCAATTATTTAATAAGCATGTAATACGAACAATTATTTCTCAGCAATTGCCAGGATAACATAAAAATACATATATTACAACAAAACATTTTAAGTGTTTTATTTCACCACAGAGAAATAGAATTCAAACACAGAAATTTTTACCCATTAAATTGGAAAAATTAAAGGAAATGGAACCATTAAAAATCACATTTTCAAACAACATTTAATGATTTGGAGAAATTATATAGTAGCATGTCACATAAAAATGCAAAATATATAGCTATATATAATCCAAATTTTGCAAAAAGAATTAAACAGAAGAAATATACAGGTGATTTTTTTTCTTCTTTTAACCTTTTTTATGTTTTTCAAATTTTATACAATAAATATTTTCATAAACAAAAAAATTAATAGACAAAAAATGATGCTCCATTTTAAGTGGATGACAAAAGAAAATGGGTAATCTTGATAAATGTATAACAGCTAGCAAATTACCATTTGTTGAGTACTTAACAGGGAATCAAGCACTACTCAAGGTGCTTTATACATTTATCAACACATTTAATCCTCACACAAACTCTAGAGGTATTATTAGCCCCATTTTATAGAAGACAAACTGAGGCACAAGAAGAGAATTAAGGTCACATAGCTGGTAGGTAGAGAAGCCAATTCACACCCAAGCAGTCAGACTCCAAGCAAGAACTTCGGCATTAGACCAGAGTGCCTCCCTGTGGAGCTATAGCTGAAATACTGTGCAACCAGGGAAGTTAATGTTCTAGAAGAATATTTCATGACAAGGAAAAATATTCACAACATAGCTAGTGACAAATTTAATTCAACATGTCAAGGAGCATGTATGTGTGTATGTGTATGAGAGAGAGAAAGAATATGAATTTAAACAAACATAGGTCAGAAAGAGAAAGAATCATCCCACCTCAGGAATACAGTTATAAAGTTTGTTCATTTGCTTTTCCAAGTTTTCAAGTTTTCAACCCCCAGAGTTCTGCACTTCCTTGATAACAAAGTCCCTCCCTCAGTCATGACAGCACCGTGAGCGGGATTTACGGGAGGTCCACGGAGCCGGATGTACTCCTGGTAAGACACCATCTCCCAATCGCTATACTGCTCACAGCAGGAAAAGGGCAGCCCCTTCATTAACTACACAGATAACCAGGAGAAAAATTTATTTAAAAACAATAGGGGCACCTGGGTGGCACAGCGGTTAAGCGTCTGCCTTCGGCTCAGGGCGTGATCCCGGCGTTATGGGATCGAGCCCCACATCAGGCTCCTCTGCTGTGAGCCTGCTTCTTCCTCTCCCACTCCCCCTGCTTGTGTTCCCTCTCTCGCTGGCTGTCTCTATCTCTGTCGAATAAATAAATAAAATCTTTAAAAAAAAAATTAAAATTAAAAAAAATAAAAACAATAGAAGAGTAGGAACGCCTGGGTGGCCCAGCTGGTTAAGCATCTGATGCTTGATTTCAGCTCAGGTCATGACCTCAGGGTCATGAGATCAAGCTCCACACTGGGCTCCCAGCTCTGAGAGGAGTCTGCTTGGGATTCTCTCTCTCCTCTCCCTCTGCCCCTCCCCCCGATTGTGCTCTCTTTCTCTAAATAAATAAATAAATTTTTTTTTAAAGATTTTATTTATTTATTTGACAGAGAGAGAGACAGCCAGCAAGAGAGGGAACACAGGCAGGGGGAGTGGGAGAGGAAGAAGCAGGCTCCCAGCGGAGGAGCCTGATGTGGGGCTCGATCCCAGGACTCTGGGATCACGCCCTGAGCTGAAGGCAGACGCTTAAGGACTGAGCCACCCAGGCGCCCCAAATAAAATCTTTTTAAAAAATAAAAATAAATAAATAAATTTGATTATCTTAAACTAATTTTCATTAAGTTAGTTAGTGTCTACCTTACCATATTTGGGGGCACATTTAAAGTACTGGATTTTGCCAACACTTCCATTGTTTTTTCCTTCTGGTTCATCCAACTCAATGCCAGCCCACTGCCCACTTGCAAATTCAGTTGTTCCACAAAATCTTAATGTTCCAACCTAAAGAAAACATAAATCAGAATAAATTTTGAAGATTAGGAGTAATTTTAAATGTGCTACTCTTGCAAATTTACCATTGAAGTTTTTAAAAACCATTCTCTCAAAGTAGACTTTAGAATAGGAATAATTACTAGGGATAAAAAGAGAAATTATATAACCATAAGAAGTCAATTCACCAAAAAGACATAAGAATCCTAAATCTGTATGTACCTAACAACTGATTCTGGAAAATCTCCAAACATAAATGGAAATTAAAAAATATACTCCCAAATAACCCATGGTGAAAGAGAAAATCACAAAGAAATTTAAAAACATTTTTAATTCAGTGAAAATGAGAACAGAATATATAAAAATTTGTAGGATGCAGCAAAAGCAATGCTTAGAGGGAAATTTATAGCATTAAACACTTGTATTAGAAAAAGTCTCAAATCAATGATCTAAACTTCCATTTTAAGAAACTAGAGAGTGAAGACCCAAAGCAAGCAGAAGGAGAGAAACAATAAAGATAAGAAATAATGGGGTGCCTGAGTGGTTCAGTTGGTTAAGCATCTGCTTTCAGCTCAGGTCCTGATCTCAGGGTCCTGGGATGGAGCCCCACATCAGGCTCTCTGCTCAGCAGGGAGTCTGCTTCTCCCTCTCCCTCTGCCCTCTCCCCAGCTTTTGCTCACTCTCTTGTGCTCTCTTGCTCTCTCAATCTCAAATAAATAAATAAATAAATAAATAAATAAATAAATAAAATCTTTTTTGAAAAGATAAGAAATTAAGAACAGAAAAAGAATAGAGAAAAATCAATGAAACCAAAACTGATTCTTTGTAAGGATAAATAAGATTAATAAGCTTCTAGCTAGGGACCAAGGAAACAAAAGAGAGAGAAGACACATACTGCAAACATCATGAATGAAAGCAGGACACCATTACACTCCCTCAGTCATTTAAAAAATAGTAAGAAAATACTTTGAACAACCCTGTGCCTGTAAATTTAACAAATGAGATAAAATGTTCCAATTCCTTGAAAGACGCAAACTGTCAAAACTCACACCTGCATTGTAGTTAAAACCTTCCAAAAAACAGAAACAACAACAACAAACCCTTAAGAACCTTATGGACTCACTGATGAAATCTACCAAAGAATTTAAAGGAAAAATAATCATCTCTACACAAACCTAGCATATAAAAGTGGAAGGATTAATTCTCAACTCATTCTTAGCATTACCTTGATACAAAAACCAAACACAAGGATCCTCAACAAAATAAGGGCAAATCAAATCCAGCAATATACAGAATCCAGCAATATACAGCAAATCAAATCCAGCATCATGACCAAGTAAGGTTTACCATGGGAAAGCAAGGCTAGTTCAACATTTGAGAATTAATACAATTTATCACATCGTCCACATACTAAAGGTGGAAGAAACTTACTCTCTCAACATATGCAGAAAAAGCCTTTAGCAAATTTCGACATGATAATATTTAAAAAAAAAAAAAACCTCTCAAACAGGATTAGACAGGAACTTCCAGAACTTAATAAATTAAGATACCCACAAAATCTATAGCTAACAATTATACTTAATGATGAAAGGCTGACTGCTTTCTCCTTAATATTGGGAGCAGGACAAGTTTATCAACTCTTACTACCTCTACTCGTCATTATACTGAAGGCCCTAGGCAATGAAACTAGGCAAGAAAAAGAAATGAAAAGCATACACATTGGAAAGAAATAAAACTGTCTCTATTCACAGACAACATGATCTTTTACATATGATATCCTAAAGAATACACATGCATACCAAAGCCAATAGAATTAATAAATTTAGCAAGGTTACAGGATACATGGTCAACATTCAAAAATCAACTGTATTTCGGGGCGCCTGGGTGGCACAGCGGTTAAGCATCTGCCTTCGGCTCAGGGCGTGATCCCGGCGTTATGGGATCGAGCCCCACATCAGGCTCCTCTGCTATGAGCCTTTCTTCCTCTCCCACTCCCCCTGCTTGTGTTCCCTCTCTCGTTGGCTGTCTCTTATCTCTGTCAAATAAATAAATAAAATCTTAAAAAAAAAAAAGATAAAAAAAAAAAATCAACTGTATTTCTATAGGAAATTTCCAAAACACCACCATTTACAATAGCACCAAAGATCATGAAAAACTTAGGTATAAATCTAACAAAGCATAGCAATATCTAAGATATGCTTAAAACTACAACTGGCAAGGAAGAAGTCAAACTTTCATTATTTGCAGACAACATGATACTCTACATAGAAAACTCAAAAGACTCCACCAAAAAAACTGCTAGAACTCACACATGAATTCAGCAAAGTCACACGATACACAATCAATGTGCAGAAATCTGTTGCATTTCTATACACAAGTAATGAAGCAGCAGAAAAAGAAATCAAGGAATTGATCCCATTTGCAATTGCATCAAAAACAATAAGATACCTAGGAATAAATCTAACTAAAGAAGTAAAAGATCTGTACTCTGAAAACTATAGAATACCTACAAAAGAAACTGAAGAGGACACAAAGAAACGGAAAAGCATTCCATGCTCATGGATTAGAAGAACAAATATTGTTAAAATGTCTGTACTACCCAAAGCAATCTACATATCTAACGCAATCCCTACCAAAATACCACCAGTATTTTTCACAGAGCTGAACCAAACAATCCTAAAATTTGTACAGAACCACAAAAGACCCCAAATAGCCAAAGCAATTCTGAAAAAAGAAAAACAAAACGGGAGGAATCACAATTCCAGATTTCAAGCTACATTACAAAGCTGTAGTCATCAAGACAGTATGGTACTGGCATAAAAACAGACGCATAGATCAATGGAACCAGAATGGAGAACCCAGAAATGGACCCACGACTATATTGTCAACTATCTTCGACAAAGCAGGAAAGCATATCCAATGGAAAAAAGACAGTCTCTTCAACAAATGATGTTGGGGAAAACGGACAGCAACATGCAGAAGAATGAAACTAGACCACGTTCTTACACCATACACAAAAATAAATTCAAAATGGATAAAAGACCTTAACAAGAGACAGGAAATCAACAAAATCCTAGAGAACACAAGCAGAAACGTCTGTGACCTCAGCCGCAGCAACTTCTTACTAGACACATCACCACAGGCACGGGAAACAAAAGCAAAAATGAACTACTGGCGCTTCATCAGGATAAAAAGCTTCTGCACAGCAAAGGAAATAATCAACGTAACTAAAAGGCAAGCTTCAGAATGGGAGAAGATATTTGCAAACAACATATCTGATAAAGGGCTAGTATCCAAAATCTATAAAGAAGTTATTAAACTCAACACCCAAAAAACAAATAACACAGTTAAGAAATGAGCAGAAGACATGAATAGATACTTTTCCAAAGAAGACACCCAGACGGCTAACAGACACATGAAAAGGTGCTCAGCATCACTCATCATCAAGAAAATATAAATCACAACCACAATGAGATACCACCTCATACCTGTCAGAATGGCTAAAATCAACAACACAAGAAACAGGTGTTGGTGAGGATAGGGAGAAGGGGGAACACTCTTGCACAGTTGGTGGGAACGCAAACTGGTGCAGTCACTCTGGAGAACAGTACAGAGGTTCCTCAAAAAGTTAAAAATAGAACTACCCTACGATCCAGCAATCGCGCTACTACATTTACCTAAACGATACAATAATACTGATTCAAAGGGATACATGCACCCTTATAGCAGAATTATCAACAATAGCCAAACTATGGAAAGAGCCCAAAAGTCCATCGACTGATGAATGAATAAAGAAGATGTGAGATAGATAGATAGATAGATAGATATATGGAATATTACTCAGTCCTCAAAAAAAGAAATCTTGCCATTTGCAATAATGTAGATGGAGCTACAGTGTATTATGCTAAGTGAAATAAGTCAGAGAAAGACAAATATCATATGATCTCACTCATGTGGAATTTAAGAAAGAAAACAAATGAACATATGGGAAGGGGGAAAAGAAAGAAAGAAACAAGTCATTAGAAACTTAATGACAGAGGACAAACTGAGGGTCGATGGAGAGAGGTGGGTGGGGGATGGGTTAGATGGGTGATGGGCTTTAAGGAGGGCACTTGTTATGATGACCACTGGGTGTTGTATATAAGTGATGAATCACTGAATTCTACTTCAGAAACCTATATTGCATTGTATGCTAACTACCTAAAATTTAAATAAATAAATGCTTAAAATTACAAAACTGATGAAACAAATCAAAAATCTACTAAATAGAGATAAATTGCACTTGTGGTCTTTTTTATTTTACTTATTTATTTTAGAGAAAGAGAGCGAGCACGAGCAGGGAGAGGGGATGAGGGAGAGGAAGAGAGAGAACCTCAAGCAGAGTCCATGCTGATCACAGAACCTGACATGTGGCTCAATCCCATGACCTGAGCCGAAATGAAGAGTTGGCTACTTAACCAATTGAGCCAAGCAGGTGCCCCTATTGTGCTTGGGTTTTAAAGACTCCATATCTTGGGGCGCCTGGGTGGCTCAAGTGTTAAGTGTCTGCCTTCGGCTCAGGGCATGATCCTGGAATCCTGGGATTGAGCCCTGCATCAGGCTCCTCCACTGGGAGCCTGCTTCTTCCTCTCCCACGCCCCCTGCTTGTGTTCCCTCTCTCGCTGGCTGTCTGTCTCTCTGTCGAATAAATAAATAAAATCTTTAAAAAATAATATAAATAAATAAATAAATAACGACTCCATATCTTTAAGGTATCTGTTCTCCTCAACTGATCTGTATCAACACGATTTCATTCAAAATCTCAGCAGAATTTTTTGTATGACTTGAAATCCATAAGCTGATTCTACAATGTACATGGAAAGACAAAGAAACTTAAAAAAAAAAAAAAAACTGAGGGCCTAACAATATCTGATTGCAAGACTTACTACAAAGCTACAGCAATCATGACAGAGTAGTACTGAAGAAAGGGTAATCATTGGATCAATGGAGTAGAATAAAATCCAGAAATGCACCCATACACCTAAGGTCAATGACAAAGGGGCAAGGGCAATTTAAGAGAGAAAGAATAGTCTTTTCAAAATATGGTGCTGGAACAAATAGGTAATCAGACGCAAAAAAGAGAGAGAGAAACTCTATCTATATCTAGTATTCTGTACAAAAGTTAACTCAAAATTAAATATAAAACTAAATGTAAAACCTAAAACTATAAACTTCTGGGAAAAGTCTATGTACTATCTCTTCGACCATCCTATGACACTGTAGAAAATTTCTTAGCTATGCTAAACATATAATCCATATAAGAAAAAGTTGATAAAACGGACTTCATCAAAATGTCTAACTTCTACTCTTTGAAAGACGTTCCTACGAGTATGAAAAGGCAAGCAACAGAGCGAGAGAGAGTGTAACGGAAGCAAGACCGGCCGTGAGACAATCAGGTCAAACCCAGCTGACTGGGGCATGCACACTCATTACACGTCTCTGCTTTCGTGTAGCCTCAAATTATCCAACATAAAAACAAGAGAATAACTCTTCTAAACATCCATTCTCAGACACAGGACAGGAATGGTGAGGAGGCTGAACATTATTCCCAAGTTTAAAAAAAAGAAAAAAAAAGCTAACAAATGCCCTAGGAGTATATTCTTTTGGAAGCTGGTAAATGTCATTCTCAACATAATTGTTTGTTTGGAGTTTGCCTTCCTTTCTGAAGCAATTTTCTCAGTAAATCAAACTTCCAGATTTTGGCATTTTTCTGAGAAACCTGCGTCACCCTCCCCACAAGCCCACCCAAATATTTACACACAATGGTGTTAGGAAACAGGAACTCCCTGTTCCATTCTCCATACCCAGCTCCCTATTAACCCCAAAGTTAAAGAAAATGAAACAGCCCTTCCCTATGAGGTATTAAAAAACAGAGAATAGATGGCAGCAAGACAGTGCCATAAGGACACTGAGGCTTTGGAGAAAAAGGCATCCAGAGCGTTTTCATTAGGCCGAGGTGGGCGGGGAGGGCGGGGGGTCCTCTTTTCCACATACATTTTTATTATGAGGTTGAACAATATCTAAGATTTCCCTGTTTATAGGAACCCAAGGCCAAACATCCATGAATGTCAGAGTCTCACTGCTCCATTACTGCCGGGTAGTTGTAGTGGGAAAAACCCACTGAGGGCAGCAGGGGGGCTGCAAGGAACCCCCCAGGTTCAGCGATGTCCCAGCCGTGCCTCCAAATGCACTCAGCAGCCCTACTGGACTCCACTCTCCCCACTCCCACAGAGAGGCCTTCGTTATTCCGTCTAAGGAGTTTATGTTCTTAAGTCACACTTCATAGCAAGCGTGCCTCTCAGTCTCACCATTTCCATTAAGTCTGTTTCTATTCACACACTGCGCTGTTTTTAAAAACTCAAGACTCTGGCCACACCATGCGGCTGCAGCCGTGATGCCCAGGCCACGCACACTGAGACCTCGGTCATGGCTTCAGAGACGGCGGTCACTCCCCGTACCTTCTGTCCTGCAATAATGACACGATCCCCCAACTTCAGACCGAGGGACGTGAGCATCGCCTTGCTAGTGGCACGGTCACCGTTTGGAAGCAGGGGCTTTGGAAGGTCACATGACAGGGGCGCTGCGTCTAACAGCATCTGCTTGATTTCTTTAGCGGTCGCTGCGGCATCGGCCATCTCCAGTGGCATTTCCACTGGGTCCGGCACGACATCAGCAGGGATCTGTCCTTTGTCGTTCTGCAAATACGGAGAAGAGAACACCTTCAGTGCACATCACTTACAGTCCTACACGGTCATACACAATTAGGTTTAAAAATAACAGTGAAAAAAAACTTCAGTTCAAGGCCTTCATCGTGTATTTAGGCTATTTACTGCACACCCACTACGTGCCAGACGCCGTTCTACACGCCACTGACCCCGGGGTGAAGAGAAAAAGCCCTGCCCTCAGAAAGCACACCTGCTGGAGTGAGACAGACCGCACACAACAAGTAAAAGAGGTGGTATATTAAAGGGTAAAAAGCAGCAGAGAGAAAAACAATTCCGGGAAGGGAAGGAGAGAATCCCAGGAGGGGGACGTCTATGCCTGCAGCGCGGCCGGGAAGGGGGCACAGGCCCGAGGAGACGGGGAGCACCACGCAGGGAGCTGCTCCGGGAAGGCGGCCCCGGCTCGGGGAGGTGCCGGCGCTGAGCTCGTGAGCGGACCGCAGGCCTGACCACGCAGGTTTAGACCCCAGATCGGAGATTCCGCCGCCTCGGCCGTGTGACCTGACCCATCCTGCCCACTCGTGGAGTGACTCCGATTTCAGGAATAGAAACTACAGTTTCAACACTTCTAAAATGTGTGCTATCATCAAGAAAACAGCTCTGGGGGCGCCTGGGTGGCGCAGTCGTTAAGCGTCTGCCTTCGGCTCAGGGCGTGATCCCGGCGTTATGGGATAGAGCCCCGCATCAGGCTCCTCTGCTATGAGCCTGTTTCTTCCTCTCCCACTCCCCTGCTGTGTTCCCTCTCTCGCTGGCTGTCTCTCTGTCACATAAATAAGTAAAATCTTAAAAAAAAAAAAAAAAGAAAGAAAGAAAACAGCTCTGATCTCACTGTAAAGGAGAGACTGCTTCCTTGGATTTAATCCCGCAACAAGATAAAATGGTCAGTTACAAGCCCACTAACATTTGCATGGTGTTTATATAACCAAATCCTATCATATAAATTGTCTCATTTGATTCTCACATCAAGAAAAAGCTTATGAACACAACAGATAAAAATCCATGCCGAGAGTATATATTGCAGAAGAGACAAAAACCAACTAAGCGAGTAAAATATCACTATCATTTCCAGTTTGCCAATTAAGGAAATTCAGCAAGGAAAGGTTAATGACTCCTTCAGCGATTCACAGGATTCCTGGAAGAGGGGACAACTGAAGCCACGTCCAGGACTCACTACACTCAGCCTCTCTCCTCCTGAGGGCTATCCTTCCCTCAAACACAGTATCTCTCTCCAAAGTTCCCTAACCAAAAATCTTAGGTGGTATGAGAAAGTTTCCAGACTGTAATCTTATTTTAATGTGATGAATCGAGATTCTTTTGCCAAGAAACTTCTTTTCCTTGTCTTCTCTGCTGATAATGACCTTCAAATGCTCCGTACAAGTGAAAGAATGAGGCTTTCAGAACACACTTAGTTTGCGAGTGCCTCACAGTTTTTGTTCTAAAATTCAAGTCATTTTGGTCCTAAGTAAAAATAAGGCAGGGAGACATGTTATCAAATTTCTGGGATGGTGATGGGACTATTTTAAAGAATTTCAGATTTCAGGGATGCCTGGGTGGCTCAGCCGTTCAGCGTCTGCCATCTGCTCAGGTCATGATCCCAGGGTCTTGGGATCGAGCCCCGCATCGGGCTCCCTGCTTGGCGGGAAGCCTGCTTCTCCCTCTCCCACTCCCCCTGCTTGTCTTCCCTCTCTCGCTGTCTCTCCCTGTGAAATAAATAAATAAAATCTTTAAAAAAAATTTTTTTAAATAATTTCAGATTTAAAGAAAATATACAAAATATAATAAAGGTATGTATAGAACTAATATGTACTCTCGATAAAAAGAGGCGGAAGTTTTTTTTAAACCTTGTACTGATAAGTTGTAAGCTGTATTAACAAGGACTATTTTACCTTAGTTTTTTTAAGTCCTCCACCTTTCTAGAACAAGTCATGCACTTATGTTAATTCCTATGAAATTTGGCAACTAAAGCTTCTGTTAAAAAAAATAGTAATAATAAAATAAAAACGATGATGTCATGCTGACATAAGAAGGCTTGCTCATGATTAATTATAGAATTCCATTTTCTTCTAAAATTGTGGTTATCAGAGTATGATCCAAGAGCTACTGCTGACCCACATGTTGGCTCTTTTTTTTTTTTTATTAACCTTCAAAATACAACAATCTATCATTGCTTCTGGCTTGAATCAAAATTTACCTCAATGGCATGCCTCACTGCATTTTACTAAATTCCAAAAAGCCTCCACGAAGAAGGTTTTGTCAACAGTCTACTAGGAAAAGCAAAAATGTATCACCTTTGCATTCCAGGCAAACTGGGGGAATCATCTCCTAGCCGTGGTGACCGCTACTCTCCTCTGTCCCTAAAAGGCTTTTCGTACCTCCCTCCTCTAACTGGTTAGTTCTTAACTATGTTTAAGTGCTCAATGTCACCTTTGCCAGAAAGGCTTAGAGAGATACCCCTCGTCTGTGACCTCATGGCACTCTGTGCCCACCCCCACATCGTAACCCACTGAATGCCAACAACTACAGTAAGATTACTTGTCCGTCTTCCCCTCTACACTATGTTCTCTTTGGGGACAAAGACTTTGATTTATTGTGTTCTCCCCAAGCCCAAGAAACAACAGGGAAGGAGGTAGGGGCAGATGGAGGAAGGAAAGAGGGGAGAAGGGTTAATTAACTAATGATGGGGTTAAACAGAAAGAAGAGTGGCAGAAAGAAGCAGGGAGGAGAGGGGAAACTAGAAATCAGGGAGGGGGAGAGGAAAAAGGGGAAGGAGAGAGGCTTTTTCAAATACTGCCCACCCCGTCCCTTCAAGGGAAGGTCCAGACCCAATTAAGAATCCCTGCCAGAGCAGGTTACTGCTATTAATATTAAGGAAAAAAACATCAAGAGCCACTCTGTAAAGATAATAAAATATCAAAAGACTTGAAGATTATGAAATGCAATCCTGTGTGTTAACTTTGTAAATTTACTAATTTACATGATTATCATTAAAAAATCCATTTTTCCTTTAATTTTATTTTTAAAGGTTTACTGCACTCCTAAATGTGCATTTTTTAAAATTTTCTCAAATAAAATTTCTTTCCAAAAGAATTTAAAATATGATTTAATATAGAAACACCACTTTACCATATGCATTTTAATTTGATAGTTAACTTTTTGTAAATATATCAAAAAACTAAATGAAAGACACTTAAACATGATGACACATTAAGGAACATTTGACCTCACTGGATGAAAGGAAATTTTACAGAGCTTATCAATGTAAGGGGACTGGAATTCACTGCTATGCCCTATATTTATCTGAGATAAAGTTGATCACCATTACCCTTTATCTGCAGCACAAATCCTTCCCTTCTATGAGTTCTGTAACAACACCCAGATTGAACTCTTTACTGGAAGATAATGTCAGACCTTTTAACTCTTACATTTTCAACTGTAATTTAACCTCTTACCCTAAATGCAGGATTTGCCCCATGCTCCAGCAAGCATCTCACAGTACTTGCACACAAGTTATAAGCAGCAATGTGCAGAGCTGTTCCAAAATTAAAGTCACTGCAAGTGGCATCTACATCTGCAATGAAACACCACAAGTATATTAGCTAAAAATTTAAATTTAGCTACTTTAATATAAAAGGAGACAGGTAGGATTTTTTTTTCCAGTTGGGGTGGGGAGGGAGAACTTTATTAAGCCATTTTTGGGACTTAAACCCATCCACGAGAAGCACCATTTCACGATGGAACCAAATCTCCATATTACAATCTGGTTAACCAATTATTTTTTTAGTACAATAAAATCTCATTATAACATGGACTGGTGTTATCAGAGATTTTTCCAACCATGGCAAACTAAACTATATTTAAAGAAATTAATGGTAATAATTCACATTTGTGAAAGGAACGATCTTATCACAATCACTCATTAACCTCTTGCGTGTATGTTGTGACAGCTACAATAAGGTAGTAAGGTTTGGGTCAGGAACCAGCAAACTATGGCCCATGGGCAAACACAACTCATCATCTGCTTTTAGAAATAAAGTTTTATTGGAACATAGCCACAGGTATTTATTTACATATTCTCTACGGCTAGCTTCCTGCCATAACTGCAAAATCAAGTCGCTGCAGTGGTCCACCAGGCCTACAGTATTTCCTATCTGGCCTTTCACATAAAAAGTAGTAGGTAAAACAATGCAGAATTTTCAAATCGGGAATAAGTTAAAGACTAATTAAATATATAAATGCTTACAAATCATATTCATTCATAATACTTTATTCAACAAATGACTTTGGACTTCATGTTAGGAAAAAAGAATCTTGCAATTCTAAGGACATTTTAATAACTTTCAATAAATCACCATGATGCTATACTTAAGACACAAGAAATCTTCCAGAATTGGGAATCCCATTTTGCATGTTTTCTATAACAGGGGTTTAATATATCTGGTTCTACTAATGCTACCTTAATCTAAACCACACCGCCCCACATGTCTTATCTACAATTGCAGACAACTAAGACATGCTCAGGACAAACCTTCCTGAGTTATTAAAGACGCTGTACTATCAGAAGAGGCTTTCTTCCTAACATCAATCAAAAATTAAAAGGTAAAAGCTAAAGATAAAATGGATGATTATACAAAGCAGAGTGACAAACAAACATGCTGGGAAATTTAGCTACTGAATCTCTAAAACAAGTTTTCTGTGAACGCGGAAAACACCATATGCCGCTCACCTTTAACTTAGAGTAATACTATCGCATTTGCTCTCATCTTTTTCTCAATAGAAAACTGACCCACTGAGAGGACCAGAGAGAAAGTCAAAATACCAGCACTGTAATATAGTCAGTCTGATATTCAATTTTAGGATATCATCATCAAAATAGGAAGCGGAAAAAAAAAAAAAAAAACACCTGAATTTGTATCCTTCTTTAATCAGAGAATTTCAGAAGCAAATGCCATCTAATATGCTCTTTATAATTTTAGTGCTTAGCTCTGAAAGCTTTATTGTTCTATTTCTGGCTACTCAAGACAAAAGAAATATATAGCACATAGATTCAATTACACTTTATAAAATCCATGTTATACTGGGGAATTTGGGGGGTTATAAAAAACAGAGAGAACACTGTTTTATTTTGTATCTCTTTGTACTAAGGCTTTTGTTTAATGACAGCAATTAATCTTCAATAAAGAAATATTAAGCTAGTCCTGCAAAAGAAAAATGGAGTAAGAGG
This sequence comes from Ailuropoda melanoleuca, assembly GCF_002007445.2. Lineage (NCBI taxonomy): Eukaryota > Metazoa > Chordata > Mammalia > Carnivora > Ursidae > Ailuropoda > Ailuropoda melanoleuca. Next base: position 121,719,176 of record NC_048221.1, read on the forward strand.
TCATATGGAACGAGATGGATTAGAAGCAGAAATTTCTCTGAATGTTAATTTTTATGCCATTAATAAAGTGTTCAACTAATAACATCTAACGGTGATCTTACAGTACTTGCCTTTTGGTTTAGATGTCTTCAAAATCACCTTTATAAGCTCAGGGACATCAAAATAAGCAGCATAATGCAAAGCATTCATATTTGTCCAGCGACTCCGTAAACTAACATCTGCTCCCAGATCAATAAGTTGAGTTGCAAATTTTACAGCTGTATCAACATCACCTAAAGAAAGTTTTCTAAATTATTTTTCTTCAGTACAAACTGAAGTTCCAATGGATGGCTATCTACTACCTTATTTAAAAAGCCCAAGCAAACAGCATACTGAGTCTACATATACACCTCAAAAATTTCACTTACAAGGAATTTGTTCTAAAAAAAAAAATCATATTCAGAGATATGGATAAACACTTAGCTGTAAAGACATTCATCACAGCACTTTTTACTATTAATAAAATTTTGAAACTATAGTTTAGTTTTTTATAAATAAACATGACTACTTTATTCTAAAATAAAATTCTAAAAGTACAATAATATGAAATTGGTTAAATAAATCATAAGTCATCCACATACTGGAATACTATAAAGCCATTAAAAGCAATGCCCTAGACCAGTACTGCTCAGTGTGTTCTGTGGACCACTACAAGCCCCAAACTGTCATTTCTCTGTCCTTTTGATTACCGTCTTATTTTTTCTGATGCAATCATTTCTTCAGAATATATTAATTTAAATGTAATTTTATGCCTTTCGAATAATAATTGTTTCATTTTTCTATTATAATTTCATTTGTTTTTTGTCTTCTTTTTTTTACAAAAGGAATTAGTCCATGGTGGATTATAAGGAAAAAAAGTCTTTCACCATCAACAGCTTAAGAAGCATATATCAGACTACTGAAACAGGGAGAGATATTCACAATATATAGTTAATAAGAGGCAGGTTTACATGGTGGTAAAGCACAGAACGCCAATCCGGGAAAATAGGTGTATATGTTATCTATACAGGAATACTCCTTAGGCCTATAGATAACTCCTGTTATCTATACAGGAATACTCCTTAGGCCTAAAGACTGGGGTCTGTGAGGACTGGGATGCTTGGAAAACAGCTTGGATTGTCTAACCTTGCTGTAAACCCTCAGGAATGTTCTAGGGTGTTATCAGTTACTCTCACCTAGTGAGAATGCAGCCATGAAGCCTGCTCTAGAAAAGCTGGGAAGTATCAGGAGACTATAAAGACCCCCACCCCTGAGAAAAGGAAGGGAAGGGAACAAGGTTTTGGGGAGGATCCAACTGAATGCTTGCCTGTTCAGGGGACATTATTATCAGCAGCTAGGTGCCCTCCCAGGGACTCTGGTTGCATAACATAGCTTATACGAACACAAATACAGACGTCTTAAGCCGCTAGCAGATTCTCCACACACTTACCGATGCCATGAGCTCCAGATTTGCAAGTGTAATGTAAAAGAGTCATATCCGTCAGTCCATCTCTGTCATTCACATTGCAGCCTCTCTTAAGAATCTGAAGAAGCCAAGGAAGATATGTCAACATGATGATTGAAATGCTGAGAACCAAGTTAGACCATCCTATCAGAATTAGTTCTCAATAAAATGAGTAGCTAGAACGGGCTTCTCTTAGGGATAAATTTTAAATTCTGCATCCAATAGGAATAATGAAAATAATTTGTCACTAGACTGAAGGAAATTTTTAAAGACTATTCCAAGGTAATCTGGCACTCCAACTATGTCCCTTAATCTCTCAAAGGATAAACAAAATGTTCTTTCTAATGAGTGTAATGGTATTTGAAAAAATATATAAGCGCTCTCTTCTTACCACATGAAAATATGCAGGTCAAATTAACTAATTATTCTTTCTTACCTCCTTCAAAGAATCAAATTATTTTTGAAAACTATGTGTAAGCCTCGATCTTTACCAGACTACCCAAAAGTATGGATAAAACACGCTGGTATTCAAATCTCCTCATGAAATGTATTTTTTAAAGTCTACAAAATTAATGTATACTAAGAAAGGAAGTATGGAAAATGCTTGCTGCCACCTAGAGTCTCTAACATCGGAATTCCAGCCATAAGCAAGTGAGGAGCACGAGGGAACAATGGAAAGAATGTACAATACCGACTCAACTGCCCCGCGCACAGCCTGGGGATACAAAGAACAAACATCAGAACCTTTGAAAGGTTTTTCATTTATCACCACCTTTCCATTCAGATGGTGGGCTTGGGGGGGAGGGGAAGCATCTATACAATTAATAATCCTAACAATGCAAAATGTAAAATGGAAGAATTCCTTACCTCATTTCCAATAATGTCAATGTTTTGCTGGACCTGAGGAACCCACTGTCTTAAAATGGCAAATAATTCTGATACAGACGTTTTAGGATCAAAGAGAATTTCCTGGCATGACGTATCATTAGGATCAAAGAAAGAAAACTCTGTTTGAAATAAAACAAAAAAAAAGGTAAATTAAACTTATTAAAAGTGCCAAATAAATATATTGAAAATAATAAATAAGACCAGGGCTCAAAAGATACAGATATTTTGATACATAAGGAGTAGGTTTACGTTAAGCTATTTTTATAACCAAAGTCAAGAGAAACAAAATGTATGCAGCATTCCTGAATTGTGGGAACGTGATTTCTGTGCATCGTACCACATTTTATTACAGACAGAACAAAAAATGTGAGCGCACCCATCTCAAACCTTAAATTTTCAAATAACTACTTCTAAGGCACAGAAAATCTGTCAAATTTTATAAATATTTTCAGCTATCACAACATAAATATATCACAAAGAGTAGATTCACATCTATAATTAAAACACACATAAAAAGGGAAAAATGCCAAAATATCAACTGATGTGCAATTTTATATATTCTTTTCACTTCTCTGTATTTACCTAATTTTCTATAAGAAACAGGCATTACTCTCTACCCTCTGAAGAGGCATGAGGAGAACTGTCACGCCAACCCATAAGGGACCAATACCTGGTGACGCAGAAGTCAAACTTCGGGCCAGAGTGACTGGGTGATTTGGGAATATGTATTAGTAAAAACGTGGAATACTAGCAGAATTGAACATGATCGAAATACCTCTTAAAAATTCTCCAAGATTCATAGAAAACTTTGGTCAGCCTATGGCTAGAGAAGAGAATGGAAGAAAATCTGATTCTACTGTCTTGAACAATCCAAAAAAAAGGGGAGAGGGGGCAAGGAATCTAAAAAACCAGAAGCATCTAAAGAAGGAGAGCATTAGAGAACCAACATTTGCTGAGTACGTACAACTTACCAAACACTTCACAAGTCAACTCCTCACAAACACCCCACTTGGGAGGTACTATTACTCTCATCTTGCAGGTAAAGAAACCAAAGCTCAGACTAAATAATACTTGTTCCAAGTCACACAACTAGCAAGCGGCACATCTTGGGTAGAAAACCAGATCTGTATCCAAAGTCTATCTTCTTTCCTCTATTGTGCTGCCTCTGTAAGAGAATTCACTATTGAAGTCAGCTTTTAACAGCATACATGAGTAGCAGGATTCATGTTTTTTTCAATGCTCTTCGCATTTTTTTATATCTTCCAAAATTATACTATGTACACATAATTCATACTTTCAGAATCAGGATAACTAAAAGGTGAGTGGAAAAGCAGAAAACCAAGGATGTGTATAAAAGGAGAGCACCATCAGGAGAGAATCAGAAAGACTAAAACTAGAATGAGATACTATCTAGAATCTTAGACAACAGAATGGCCCTCTAGGTTCAGAAAGGAAGACCAGAAAAGAACTGGTATCCAACAGAGAGAAGCACCTTGCATGGTTTCTTGAACATAGATTCAGGTAAGTTTCTTATAAATAGCAGTTGACTAGATGGGGTGGGGGTGGGGGTATCTAACTGATTATCTATTCAATAAATATTTATGGATCAGTCCCTTTTCTAAGCATTGGTCATTGACAGTAGAGAAATTTCTAAATATATACCTAGAGACTTTTTTGCATGTGTCCACAGGAGACATGTTCAAGAATTCTTATTCTAGCATTAATCATAATGGCAAAAAAGCTGGGCTGAAACCTCTCTCCATAAAGGAATGGATAGAATTGACATATTCTACTTTTTGCTTTTTAACAAGAAAAGAAATGAATTAGATCTCTAAATTGGGAGTTGATAAGGCTAGGTCTCAAAAAACATACTGACTGATAAATTAAGCTGCAGAATAACATGCAGTTTCTGCCATTTACATAAAATTACGAATACACAAAACAGTACTACATACCGTTTAAGTATGCTCATTTATGTAGTAAATATATAATAATATGGTCTGGAATATTCATACTAAATAGAAGATAATGGTTGCCTCTGGAGAGCAAAGGGAATAGGACCAAAAGGAAACAGAGGGAATTTCAACTTTAAGGTTTTCTTGTAACTAAAAAACAAGAGCTAAAGGAAAAATGGCAAAATGCTAATATTTATTCTTTCTGATGCTGGATGTGTGTGACATATATGTTTGCTACTGCTACATTTAGTGCATTTTTATATGATTTCGTATTTAAAAAAAAAATGAAAAGCAATGGGAAATGCATCCCACACACAATATCAATAAAAGTAACAAACATGCCAATGAATGTGTGAGGCTTATTTATAGAAAACTGGAAGAGGAGAGTGACTTAAATGGAGTGAGACACATCATGTTGTGGAACCAAAAAAATATTTAAAGCTGATAATTTTACCAAAAACAATTATTTAAAATAATTTCAATTCTAATCAAAATCTCACCAGGATCTATTTGTGAGAGAAGATACAGAATTACTCTATGGTTCATCAGTAGCAGAGCTTCTCAAACATTAGCGGAGATAGGAATCACCTAGGGATCTTGTTACAATGTTAATTCTGATCCAGGAAATCTCAGGTGGGGCCTGGAACTGAGCTTCTTTTTTTTTTTTTTTTAAGATTTTATTTATTTATCTGAGAGACAGTGAGAGTGAGAGAGATCACAGAGGCAGAGGGAGAGGGAGAAGCAGGCTCCCCGCTGAGCAGGGAACCCATCGTGGGGCTTGATCCCAGGACCCTGAGATCATGACCTGAGCCAAAGTCAGACACTTAACTGAGCCAAAGTCAGACACTTAACTGACTGCGCCACCCAGGAGCCGTGGAATTGAGTTTCTAACAGGCTCCCAGGGATGTCAGTGCTACCAGACTAAGGACCACACTTTGAATAGCAAAGATCTAGAAAGTAAATGTAAGATAAATAAGCAAGAACATCTGAACTAAAAAAAACTAATGACCTGATAGGGGGCAGTAGCCCGATAAATAATAAAGCATATAACAATGCTTCAGTAATCATATACTGAGACAATGGCAAACAACAGATAGCTCATTTAAATAATAATGACAATATGTTACACTTGTTAAGTACTTAACAGATGCCAGGGACTGCTCTATGCACTTTATATATACTGCCTAGTTTAATCCTCATAACAACCATATGAGGTAGGTACTATTATTGTTCCCGTTTTATCAAAGAGGAAATAGAGGGAACAGAGAAGGGACAGAGAAAATAAATAACTTTCCTAAGATCACACCACTGGTAAGTGTTGGAGTCAGGATTAAAGCCAGACTGATCTGTAATCTTAATCTCGATGCTATACTACATACTAACAAATCTAACTAAATTCGAAGTTTAAGCTTCCATGGGGGAGGGGAGCTTTAATCAAAAGAAATCAGGAGGGATAGGGGAGAATTGTCCCACTTCACGTCAGGTTGGAGTAATGAAGATCTGATTTACCCTTCCACCCGAAACAACAAAAAACCAAAGGAAATAGATGAAATGCAGTTTTCAAGGACACTGGACATCAAGGCAATGAAAGACAGTGATCATAAGAGACAGGATACAAATAAGGTGGGTCTTACAATTGGCCCCAGTATCTGCCTTGAGAGTTTCCAGGTCTCAGTGCAAAGAGAGGGAAACCAAGAGAAGCACAGAAGACTCCCTGAGTTGAGGAGACAACGCTGAAAGCCAAGGAAATCCAGGGAGCTAGAGTTCACAGGAAAGAGTATCAAAGAGGAGAGAGATACACAGCAAGAGAACCCCAAAGATCTATGAAGGGCCTTCTTGAGTATTTAACATGCACTTGTGAGGAAAACACGAGGTAAGAGAAAGAACCATCCTAAAGGATTAAAAAAATTAGAGCCCAGTGCTCATAAAGGGCCTAAAATAGTGCCTGTTCAGATGAATGGATAAAAAAAAGATGTGGCATACATACACACATACACACACACACATACACACATACACACACACGCACACACACGCACACACAGGAAAGTTACTCAGCCAACAAAAAGAATGAAATCTTGCCATTTGCAATGACATGGATGGAACTACAGGGTATTATGCTAAGTAAATTAAGTCAGTCAGAGAAAGACAAATATATGATTTCATTCATGTGGAATTTAAGAAACAAAACAGAGGATCATAGAGGAAGGGAAGGAAAAATAAGACAAAAATAGAGAGGGCAACAAACCATAAAAGACTCTTACCTCTAGGAAACAAACTGAGGGTTGCTGGAGGGGGAGAGGGTGGGGGGATGAGGTAACTGGGTGATGGGCATTAAGGAGGGCACCTGACAGAATGAACAATAGGTGTAATATGCAAGTGATGAATCACTAAATTCTACCTCTGAAACTAATACACTATATGTTAATTAAAGTGAATTTAAATTAAAAATAAATAAATAAATTTAAAAAAAAAATAAAACAGTGCCTGTTCTCACCAAAGACTAGAAAAAAATTCACAGGGCACTGGGTGGAATACTGAATAGTGAGTAATATTTAGCCCCAGATTAGCACTGCTCCAGAACCACCTAACAAATCATAAAACAAGACCCAAAAGGGCCAAACTATTTCCAAGGAACTTAACTGCATCCCACAACAAAATTCAAGAATACTGACAGGAACAGAAAAATATCCAGCACCCAACAGGTAAATTCACAATGTCTGGCATCCAATCACAGATTGCCAGGCATGCAAAGAAAGGGGAAAACATGACCCATAATCAGGGATAATCAATTGAAACAGACCTATACTTGACACGAAATTATAATTAACAGAAAAGAACATTAAAATAGTCATTATAACTGTATTCCAAATGTTCAAAAAGTTAAGTAGAGACATGGATGATATGAAAAAGACCCAAATCAAACTTGAGAGATGAAAACAACAGCTGAGATGAAAACTACACTGGATGAGATCATCAGCTGATCAGATATCACAGACGAAAAGATTAATGAACTTGAAGACACAATGACAGAAACCAACCAAAAAAAAACACAAAAAGAATTTTTAAATGTGAAAAAAGCATCAGTGAGCTGTGGGACAACTTCTAGTGGTCTAATGTTCATGTAACTTGAGTGTCTTAAAGGGCCAAGGGGCAGAAAAAAATATCTGAAGATATAACGATCTCCCAAACTTGATGAAAACTGAAACCAACAGGTCCAAGAAGCTTCACAGACCCTCCCACAGAAGAACATAAAGAAAATTACACCAAGACACATCACAGTAAAATTGCTCGAAACCAATGATAAAGAGAATCTTGAAAGCAGCCAGGCGGGAGGCATTACATTCAGAGAAACAAAAATTACAGCATATTTCCTATCAGAAACAATGCAAGTAAAAAGACAATGGAGCAACATCTTCAAGCACTGAAAGAAAAAAAACTATTAACCTAGAATTCTATACTCACCAAACCTATTTCTCAAAAGAGCAGGTAACACAAAAATGTTCCTAGACGTTTAAAAGCTGCAGGGTTTTCTCACCAGCAGATCTGCACCACATGAACTGTTCAAAGAAGCCCTTCAGGCAGAAGGAAAATGGTATCAACTAGAAATTTAGATCTGTACAATAGAATAAAGAACACTGGAAATGGTAACTACATGGGAAAATAAGATATATTACCACTACTTAAATCCCTTTAACTCATTCCAACCTCCTCTCCTGTCATTCTGCCCCTCAACCGCTTTGCTTCTCAGCCACAATGGCCTTCCATTAATTCTTAGGACACAGCAAAGTTTTTTCCCCCAACTCTGTGCCTTTAACTTCCTATTCTTCTGCCTGGAACACTTTTCTCCAGGCTCTTCACGTGCCCAGCTTCTTCTGACTCCAGATGACCACCCCATCTACAATAGACACTCTGCACCATTATCCACTGTCACTTTTCTCCACAAAATTCATTAAAACCTATAATATTTATGTTTTGTTTATGAATTTGTTTATTGTCTTTCCCCACTAGATTGTCTGTCTCAGTCACTGTGCTACCCCCAGCATCTAGGACAGTACCGGGCACATAATAGGCCCTCAATAAATAATAAATACAATTCAGGATGCCACTTTTCAAGGGGACACGGACAACACTGTAACTAAGAAGGAAACAACGAGAATGGAAACAGTTTAGAAGTCCTGACACCAAGGGACTGATGAAGGAACCGGAAACTTATAGCCTAAAGGACTACAGCCTAAATAAAAATTTTCAAATTATCACCAAATATTTGAAGGCTATCATATAAAGAAGTATGATCCACATATCAAAAACTAGTATCAGTTGGCCAAAGTTTCAAGGAGACATATTTCTTTTTTTAAAGATTTTATTTATTTATTTGACAGAGAGAGAGACAGCCAGCGAGAGAGGGAACACAAGCAGGGGGAGTGGGAGAGGAAGAAGCAGGCTCCCAGTGGAGCAGGAAGCCCGATGCGGGACTCGGTCCCAGGACCCTGGGACCACGCCCTGAGCCGAAGGCAGACGCTTAACGACTGAGCCACCCAGGCGCCGCCCACAAGGAGACATATTTTGAGTCTATATATAAAAACAACTTTATCACAACTAAGACTTTTTAACCATAAAATGTGCTGTTTCATTAATTTCCCACTACTGAAGTTATCCAAGTGGCTGAGTGGTTATTCGTCAGAGATCCTGAAAATAGAATTTCTATACTAAGAAGTGAGTAGGGAAAGCTGACCTACAGGTCCATTCAGATTCTGAGAATGTATAATTATAAGCATATGGGCAATGTTTAATTTCAGTTATACAAAGAGGTCAATGGCCATTATCACCTTACATTCAGTGTGTTTATTCAACAAACACTGACTGAGCAACTAATCAACAATCGCCACATCAGCCCTAATAAGATAAACAGAAACAAAGCATGATTGCTACTCCATCCCAAAGAGCCATAGCCTAGGAAAGCTATAGCATAAGACAATTAGGACTCAAGACATAATGGAGTACGTGCCATAAGCAAGGCACAAAGTGCTTTAGTTAAGGTTTTTCCTGCATAATTGATTGTTATAGCTGAAAATAAACCTCGTCCACGTTTTGTAAAAGCTGCAAATAACTCCAAGGATCTAGGCACAGGTTTTATGTAAAACTTTTGATGACTGCAAGGCAAGCTGCTATAGAATCTGAACTTGGAGGTGAGTAATTATTAGAATGGATATGACTAAAGAGATAAATTCCCTCACCTAATAATTTTATATCTACTAATATTTAAAAATTGCATTTCTGAACAAAAAAAACAAATAACAAATAAAAAGTAATAGAAATTGCATGATCTCTGCCTCCAAAGACAATTTGAAATGATGACCCAATACTTAACTTGAAAAATTCTAACTAAACTAGAAATGTAACAAATCTATCAAATTTATCTCCTGGTTTTCTTTTATTCCTTTATCAGCGATCTGACAAAATACAGTTCTGGGGAAATAAGCCTAAAGAGGTCAAAACTAGAATAGCTATAAATTTACATGTTATGAAAGAGATTTAAGTGAACCGATTTAAATATGAACCAATCCCACTCCACATTCCAGGGAAAGGTCTCACACTCTCTACCTAAGTACATAGCTTTTTTTTTTTTTAAGTTTTACTATATTTGTGTACAAATTATAATTATGATGGAAGACAACTGAGACAGGATCCATTAGGCTTGCATATGTACTGAAACACATAACTTGTTACATTGCCCCCCAAATTTGGATCATTTCAGCAGTGATTATTTGGTAAATTAGATCCTAGCATTTCAGAGACAGCAAGGCCATTAGAGATGGCTAGCTCATAATATTTTGTTTTGTCTTAACACATGGCTTTTTAAGCAAGTCAGTATATTTAACCAAAATAAATATATCAATAGCAAAAGAATGCTAGATGTCTAAGCACCACTGCATTCTAAAAATAAGAGCCTCTAAATCCATCATGGTGCTTAAAATGAACATTTTTACATAATAAAAATGCTGACAGCAAAATGAAGCATTTAGCTTAAGAGGCAGAAAAAAAGCAATAAGCAATTGTAAGTTTTGAAAAAGGAAAACTAGCAATTTTATGAAAACCACGGCAAAGGGTTTTAGGAAAAATTACGAATGCAGAAAGGGCATAAGATAGAAGTCAAGTCTCCAGGCCACAGGGAATACACACAGCTACTCGACGTACCGCAGTCCGAAGGCATTGGTGCCGCAGAAATGGAAAAAACAACTGGTGTCTCCGAACTTGGAAATAAAAACGGGTATCTTCCAATCAAAGAATTTCCTTCTACTGGAAAATCTGGAAGGTCCTCTATGGTCATCTTCTAGAAAGCCACCTTTAATGAGAAGGAGAAAAAAGCAGATCTATTATATTTGTATGCAGCTCAGAATGATTGCCTTCGATCACAAAAAATGCCTATTTTCTTTTCATATATAGCATACTGACTTTTTAAGATTTTATGTTTTAAAATAATCTCTGCACCCAACATGGGACCTGAATTTACAAGCCCAAGATCAACTGTCCCATGCTCCCCCGATTGAGCCAGCCAAGCACCCCAACCTACTGACATTGTAAACTTCAACCTTCAAGAATCTCTTCTAGAGAGGAAGGGGAAACACAACTCCCTTTTAGCAAACTGTTGTTGAAGAATATACGTTGTTTCACGCATCTCTTACTGACATGTAATCTTTTTAGACAAAGCCCAGGGGTAATAAAAAGCTATTTCCCAACAATAGGTGAAAATTTTTTTAAATGCTGAATTAATCTAAATGGCTGATGTTCTCTTTACTCACACAACCAAAGGGACGTACCATCCCTTGTAGATATATCTCTGTCATAGGATCTGACGTAAGTTCTGTTATCTATCATCCAGTAATAATAGCTCATGTCACATGCTCATCACATGAAAATCACCTACTTTAGAATGTTCTCATTATTTTCTGAAATCCCAGAAAACTTTACTGAAAATCAATCACATCACTTACACAAACATGGATCTAAGAGCTTACTGGCATCGATCACTTCTTACCAACGTACAAGACCTGTTCAGTCTATCCGAGCAGAAGCTGGAAGGCCATGCCTTATAAACCATGTCACTTATATTACCTTTTTCCCAGAAAACATGAGAGCTTAGAATAAATGTGCTCTAAAGCAGACTACTGCTACAGCCTAGAGCATTTGGAAATGGCATAGAAGGCAGAGAAAATGTTAGTAAAACTGAATATAGAGATAAAAGCATCCAGTTTCTTTTGTAACAAATCTTTAAAGTCTGAAATATTATGACTCTCTATTATCTGTTTTAAATATAAGCAAAAAACTATATTAAAAAACTAAATAAAAATGATTTTTGACCATTTTAGTAGAAAGAATAAATCAAGGTAGTTAACTGATAGCTTGCTTATTCTACCAGGTAATGTCATGCCAGATATTACTCAATGTGCATTCTATTATACTTAGTTAGCCAGTCCTGTATCTAACTTACCCATCTTTACTCCACCATCGCCACCCTGCTCCAAAGAAACAGTCACCTCTCTGAGCTAACCAGTTCCTTTTCAACTTGATTCATGTTTTCTGAAGATTAGCAGGAACTGGTAAAGAGTAAGGTGATTTCTTTTTTCTCATAAAGTGCACGCTTATATGGATGGATATTCTATATTAAAGAACCCAATCCAGTGTTAAGTATGTTAAAGGTACTCAAATTCTCTTAGATGCTAAAGTTTCTTGCCACCCAATACTTTGAATCATTTTGACAGTAACTCTGCCACATAAACAGGAAAATAACAAGGAACTGGTATCACACAGCAGGGCGATCTTCCTCAAATACTCCAATTCCAACAAGTAACACACATCCTGAAGAGAGCCCTTCTTCACTATTATGGCTTCTCAGGGCTATAAGTAACTCAGGACTTCTACTTGTTGGCTTCTATTTCCTTGGCAGTAAATTCGGGCAAATATTCTAAACAGCATATGAAGCTTCCTTTAAAGTCAAGGAACAGAGGCAGTTCTTTCTGCCCATGGATCCTGTCCCTGGGCTTTAATAAAAACTTACCTTTTTGCACTGAAAAAAATAAAATAAAGTCAAGGGACAGAAACAAAGTTTAATAGCTATTAAGGAGCCATTACGTACAAGGCACCACACTATTCTAAATATTTCAGAGAATACAAAAGTGAGGAACAGACAGTCCATGCTTGTTCGGTAGTTTATCATCTGCTAGGATGAATAAAATATTACTAATAACCATAGACAATGAGCTAGAATGGGATGCATCCCATAACATAAGGGCAAGAAACATTTGCTATGGGGGCTCCTGATAATCAGAAATGGTCCAATGAAGAAAGCATCTCCCGAGATGGGTCTTGAAAGATTAAGTGGACAGACACCAGGGCAGAAATTTAAAAGAAGAGCATGTTAAAGGAACTGTAGGCTGGAACTCAGGCATATCTAGGCACACTGTAAGTGAGAAGGCTGTAATTGTTTTTTTTTTAAGGACTATACTTGGGGAATATTTTATATACCTGATCAAAGACCAAATCACTTAATTCCATAAGCATGGAAACCCCTGATATTTTAAAAGGGGAGTGTCCTGATTCAAACTGTGTTTTAGAAAGATTAATCTGACTACAATCACACTTTTGAACTCAGACATGTTTTTTTTTTTTTAAGATTTTTTATTTATTTATTTGACAGAGATAGCCAGCCAGCGAGAGAGGGAACACAAGCAGGGGAAGTGGGAGAGGAAGAAGCAGGCTCATAGCAGAGGAGCCCGATGTGGGACTCGATCCCGGAACGCCGGGATCACGCCCTGAGCGAAGGCAGCCGCCTAACAACTGCGCTACCCAGGCGCCCCAGACATGTTTTTTATACTCCTAATTCTCCGGCCAAGTGATTAAGTGGCTATCTCTCTGAGTTGGTTAAGAGGAAACCACCTTTAAAAACCTCCCTTTCAAANACATGTTTTTTATACTCCTAATTCTCTGGCCAAGTGATTAAGTGGCTATCTCTCTGAGTTGGTTAAGAGGAAACCACCTTTAAAAACCTCCCTTTCAAAGGGTAGAGTTTCTCATACAAAAATGTTTTTTGAAAGTGATCCTNAGGGTAGAATTTCTCATCCAAAAATGTTTTTTGAAAGTGATCCTGAGACCACCTGTCATTTCCTCGCAGGCTGTGGAGCTCCTTAAAGAACTGTATCTTGCACAACTATCACTCTCCACAGCAGCCAGATTAGTGTCTTATGCATATTTAATAATCAAATCCTAGATTCATGGTGGAAAGATGATTCATTTAACCAGATGTAATAAATGTTGTCATTTTACATGCTAGATACTTCAAGCCCAGAGAAGCTACAATATTACCTGGTCAATGTACTAACATTCTTTGTACTTTGTGTCTTCATTGCATTTTTCCCTAGTCCCATTTCCTCTCCTTTATGAAAAACTCAACATTCTACCTTTGCCCCCACTTAAGAAAACTGCACACCTCTAAAAACGTTGGTCAAGTTTTAGAATCCTTACTGAAAGCAATCTCTGGATCTGAAGATCTATGACACCTGGGATCTTGATCAAACTTGGTCAAACTTGAATCAAATTCCCCAAACTTTGATTGATACAGGAATCCCATCCTACGCCATTACCCCAAATCAGCACTGAGAAAATGCAACTTGTAACATGACTCTAATATCTCATGATTTTTCAAAGATTCCTAGCCCATGCCCTAACACAGAATGGTGGTGAGTGGAGATGCCCACTAACTTTTTCAGGGCTAGTAGGCCTCACTAAAGAACCCCACTGAGGTCAAGAGACTCTCTCAGTTTTGGAATATGGTTCAAGGGCAGCATCTTTGCGCTACTCAACTAACAGGATATCTAAGTTGTGTCTGCACAGGTTGGAATCATGAGGCCCTTCCATTCAATTTCATACTGTATCTTGCCATGAGTCTTTATTTTCATTAGATTCCCAGAAAAGTACTATAACCAAAATAAGCATTTAAACCATACCTTTAAGTATCCTTTAAAAATTAAAAATAGGGGAAAAAAAAGTAAAAATAGATTACTATATGATCTAGTGATTCCACTACTAAGTATTTACTCAAAGAAAATGAAAACACTAATTCAAAAAAATATATGCACCCTATGTTTATTGTAGCATTGTGTACAATAGCCAAGATATGGAAACAACCCAAGGGTCCATTCACAGATGAACGGATGAAGGTGTGGGGTGTAGGGGGTGTGTGTGTGTGTGAGTGTGTGTGGAATATTAGTCATAAAAAAGAATGAGATCTTGCCATATACAACAATATGGATGGGTCTAGAGAGTATAATGCTAAATGAAATAAGTCAGACAGAGAAAGACAAATACCACATGATTACACTCATATGTGGAATTTAAGAAACAAAGCAAAGGAACAAAAAAGGAAGGAAAGAAGGAAGGGAGGAGGAAGGAAGGAAGGAAAGACTCTTAAATACTGGTTTGGGACAAACCAGTGGTTGCTAGAGGGGAGGTGGGTGGGAGGGTGAGTGAAAAGGATAAAAAATATTAAGAATACGCTTATCGTGATGAGCACTGAGTAATATAGTGACTGTACACTTGAAACTAATATAACATTGTGTGTTAATTATACTTTAATAAGATAACAAAAAAAATGCTTTAATGTAACATCTCCAGTTACCCATTTATTTGTTACATACACGCATCTGTTCGATCGCTAAATAGGTATTTACAGTACTTAATACTTAGTTGGCTCTGGGCCCTAGAGAGATTATAATAGACACCTGCCCTCAAGAAGTTCATTTAGTCACTCAACGAACATTTACTGAGTGTTTCTAAGTCCTAGGCTAGGCATAGCAAAGGGAAAGAAAATAGGTATGCACTTGCCCTCAGATAGATTAGAACCTAGTACAGGATTCCTGTAAGCTGTAAGTACTGTATAGTTGTGACCAAGTGCTGGATTCAAGAGGGCCAATGGAAGATTCCTGAAGGACTCAAAAGTTATGGCTGCAGTGTCCAAACAGGTATCTACTAGCCACATGTGGCTATTTACATTAAATTAAAAAATCAGTTCCTCCATTGCTCCAGCCCCATACAAGTACTCAAAAGCCATACATGGCTAGACATGGCTAGTGTTTACTCTGTTGAAACAGTGCAGAAACACTCCCCTCGTTGCAGAAAGTTCTACTGAATGTCACCGAAGCAAAACAGTGCTGTTCGAACTCCAGATGAGAAAATAATAAACAACTAGAAACAAATAAAGGTTAACAAAGCAAGCCAACAGCTTTGTTAGCCAACAGCACAGTTAATTATACATAATTAACAAAGGAACAGTAAGCCCAAAAGTAACCAGAAATTTGTAGGTTTAAACAGAGAGAGTTGATTCTATAACATAAAGATCATAAGTACGTGTTTCAAAATTAGAGGCGTTATAAACAATAAAAGACACCATATAAATATCACTTTTTTTAAAGGCACTTCTGGTGGAAACTGTATCTGGTAAATCTGAAATATCTGAAGTAAATACTACAAATAATATACCACTTGCTAAATCTTCTACAAAATCGAAATAAAAATATTCATTACCTTTAGAGATCTAATCTTACAGCCCTGGTAGTCCATATCAAACGGAAGCATTAAAAATGCATATTAATGTTAGCAAAATAAGAGAGAACCGGGATGGTTTCGCATAATAAAAACGTGGAAAGCTAGACTTCTGCCATTTTCAATTCCCTGCTTTCCGTCCATAGTTGCTACATGTCCCACACCGCCTGATCTCCTGCCATTTAGACTTACTTTAAATTTTGCAGAAGATTCATAAATGTCAATGTGAAAATGAAGTATCTGGGGGATGTTTCCAAGGAGGAGGGTGTTTCCTGGTTGAAAAATTTCAAAGGCACCAATTTGTACTATGATATTGTTACAATATGAACCACAGTCTAGCTGGGAACATACAGTTAAGTTACTATCCCAGGAGAATATCATCCTCTGATACATATCAAAACATTGTCTCAGAGTTTAAATCCAAATTGCCTCTTTAGTCTCTGGATGAATGAATAACCTGACATCTAAAAGAAAGCTGACATTATAAACCTATCAATCTAATCTACAAGGATGAGGTCTAAACCACGTCTCTGTTTAGGGCAGGTCTCCGTGCAAGTGCTCCCCCCCCAATTCCCACGATTTAGAATTAAGGAATCTCAGGACAGCCAAAGACCGAAAGCAAAGTCATTTGGTTTAGCGTCGCATTCCCACTGGCAAAAGGTTTCTTCAACGATTTAAGAAGCCAGGGGAGACACGGGAGACGTGAGGAGGCCCGCCGCAGGAAAAGGACGAAGGGCGGCGCAGCGCACGCAGCGCCTCGGCGCGCGGGTGACACTCCCAGGGCGCCCGGGCAGCCGCGTCGGCTGAGGCAGAGCGGGGGGCCGCCACCCAGACACTGCGCCGCACCTCCGCCGAAAGTTAGAGCGCCCGCCAGGAGCGGAGAGGAGAAACCCACCTCCCCGAAGGTGGGCCGCGCCGTCCCCGCCCCCGGCGCCGCCCCGGGGAGGCCTGCGAGAGCCCGCGACTCCGGCGCCTCCGGACGCGGTCGCGGGGCTCCCGCCTCCTCCGCGCCGCCCTCCCCG